>NC_090928.1:1300397020-1300705187 GCF_040938575.1 Ambystoma mexicanum
AAGTGCAACTTACAGTTTATTGGACTTTATAAGTTCGGCTATATCACTGGGTGAGATTAGTCTTGGTTTCAGGGTTCCACTAGGCCGGGTGATGTTATTCACTTATTCTAGGTTTTAGTGTACTAGTTTTACTAGGTTGCGGATATTTGGCCGTTTTGAGGTGTAGCTAGACCTTCGGATATGCTGATTAGGCGGCCTGTTAAGTTGCAGCTACAGCACAGTTACGCTGTTGGGTAGGCTTTCTTCTAGTAAGCAGGGATCCAGGAAAGCTATTTAGGGAGAAATTGAATGTAGCAACACCCCAGGTATGGTTTTAATTGGAATTTTAGGTGCAGTTTAGGAGGGCTTTCTAATTGTAGTTCTAAATTCAGTGGGGGTGCGACATTAGGCACACTTCTAGATTCAAGCAAGGGGCGCTATAAGGCTCACTTCTAAATTTGAGTTTTGTGCAGATAGGATATTAGGAATGCTTCTATATTCAGCTAATAACTCAACGCTACTGGGACACTATTGCACAGAGGGGGATATTATGTACACAGAGAGGATCTTAGGCATACTTCCAAGTTCAGTGTATACAGAGAGCTTATTAGGCACACTTCCAAGGTCAATTTGCACAGAGAGGGTCTTAGGAATACTTCTGAATTCAACTTGGGCGCGTTATTAGGCACACTTCTAAATTCGGTGCGCTATTAGGTCTACTTCTAAGTTTAGCTTTGCACAGAGAGGATATTTAGGGACACTTCCAACTTCAACTTTGGGCTGAGGGGATATTTAGGCACACTTCTAAATTCGAGTTTTGCACAGATATTTAGGCACAGATATTTAAGCAGGCTTCTAAATTCGAGTTTTGCACAGATATTTAGGCACAGATATTTAGGCAGGCTTCTAAATTCGAGTTTTGCAGAGAGGAGTTTTTAGGTACACTTCTAGATTCAACTGTACACAGAGATGATATTAGACTATTAGGTACACTTCTAGATTCAACTGTACACAGAGATGATATTAGACTATTAGGTACACTTCTAAATTCAGTTGTACACAGAGATGATATTCGACCAACTTCTAAATTCAATTTTGTATAGAGGGGATATTAGACTAATAGGCACAGTTCTAAATTCTACATTACGCAGATACGCTATTAGGTATACTTCTAAGTTAGACTTTTCACAGAAGGGATATTTAGGTTCTAACGCTTCTAACTTCAAGTTTTGTACAGTGCGGCTATTAGGGACACTTAAGTTTCAACTTTAAACAGAGCGGAAGTTGGGACTTCAACCAGGGTGGACTATTGAGCGCCCTTCTAAGTTCAACCAGAGCACGCTATTAGGGACATTCTAATTTTAACTTTGACCAGGGAGACTATTAGGGACACAAGACAGTTCGATTGGGGAACGCTATTAGGTACACTTCTCAATTCTAAATTCAGCTTTTCACAGAGAGTCTATTGGGCACACTTCTAAATTCAACTTCTAAATGCACTTCTAGATTCAACTTTTACTTAGAAGCTATTGGGCACACTTCTAGATTCAACTTTTCACAGCGCGGCTATTGGGAACACTTCTATATTCAACTTCTAAATGCACTTCTAGATTCAACTTTTCATAGAGAGTCTATTGGGCGCACTTCTAAATTCACTTCTAAATGCACTTCTAAATTCAACTTCTAAATGCACTTCTAAATTCAACTTTTACTTAGAAGCTATTGGGCACACTTCTAGATTCAACTTTTCACAGAGAGGCTATTGGGCACACTTCTAGATTCAACTTTTCACAGAGAGTCTATTGGGCGCACTTCTAAATGCTACTTTCACATAGAAGCTATTGGGCACACTTCTAAATTTACTTCTAAAGGCACTTCTAAATGCAACTTTCACATAGAAGCTATTGGGCACACTTCTAAATTCAACTTTTCTCAGAGAGGCTATTGGGCACACTTCTAGATTCACCTTTTCACAGAGAGGCTATTGGGCACACTTCTAGATTCACCTTTTCTCAGAGAGGCTATTGGGCACACTTTTAGATTCACCTTTTCACAGAGAGGCTATTGGGCGCACTTCTAGATTCAACTTTTCACAGAGAGGCGATTAGGCACACTTCTAGATTAAACTTTTCACAGAGAGTCTATTGGGCGCACTTTTAAATTCACTTCTAAATGCAACTTTCACAGAGCGTCTATTGGGCGCACTTTTAAATTCACTTCTAAAGGCACTTCTAAATGCAACTTTCACATAGAAGCTATTGGGCACACTTCTACATTCACTTCTAAATGCTATTTTCACATAGAAGCTATTGGGCACACTTCTAAATGCACTTCTAAATGCTACTTTCACACAGAAGCTATTAGGCACACTTCTAAATTCACTTCTAAATGCAACTTTCACATAGAGGCCATTGGGCACACTTCTAAATTCACTTCTAAATGCACTTCTAAATGCTACTTTCACATAGAAGCTATTGCGCACACTTCTAAATTCACTTCTAAATGCACTTCTAAATGCTACTTTCACATAGAAGCTATTAGGCACACTTCTAGATTAAACTGTCGCAGAGAGTCTATTGGGCGCACTTTTAAATTCACTTCTAAATGCAACTTTCACAGAGCGTCTATTGGGTGCACTTTTAAATTCACTTCTAAATGCAACTTTCACAGAGAGTCTATTGGGCACACTTCTAGATTCAACTTTCACAGAGAGGCTATTGGGCGCACTTCTAGATTCAACTTTCACAGAGAGGCTATTGGGCGCACTTCTAGATTCAACTTTCACAGAGAGGCTATTGGGCACACTTCTAGATTCAACTTTCACAGGGAGTCTATTGGACGCACTTCTAAATTCACTTCTAAATGCAACTTTCACATAGAAGCTATTGGGCACACTTCTAAAATCAACTTTTCACAGAGGGGATATCAGGCATATTTTAAAGACAACAGAGAATTCCAGGTTCGTATATGCAACTATGTCACAAATGCAAGGGTACCATACTATGGCGATATTTATAATGGTTTAGGGTATGAGGTTGAGTGATAGGGTAGTATGGCGGGAACTACTTGCTTCTGTCCCCGCCCTTGCCACACTTACTTATTGTTGTCTTCTTGCTTCTCCTGCTGATACCTGCAGATACGACCTGGCACCGCCTCTGCAGAAGCCACCCTTTGCCTTGGGCCCTTAGCCGTTGGGCTGCCGGGCAGGGGCTGCCCTGGAGAAGTCAGTTAAAACTAGTGCAGCCAGCCAATCAGAGCGCAGGGGCGGGAGGGAGGGTTGGTAAACAGGAAGTGCGGGCGGGAGGAACACTGCGGGCAGGGGGAGTCACAAGGGCACCAAGCTCGCAAATAAACACACAGCTATGGGATACTATGCTGGTACAACAGTGCTAGGAGTTGCACTCACCTCGCACTCGATGGCAAAGAGGCCGAGGAGGAGGGCTGGATTCAGAGGAAAAACACTCGTAGGGACACAAAATAACCCGGACAAGCTGTAAAGGGCAGATTACTCACTGGATGGATTTCGGGAGGCAGGTGGGGCTCAGGATGGATTGAGGCTCAATACAATCGATACAATAGGCTGGAGGGGCAATCACGGCACGGTGGGCGGGTTGGGAGGTGGGCTGTTGCGAGTCGGGAAGCAGGGATGGAACTAGGGCTACCAGAGGGGCACGGGGCGAGGAGGGGGGCTGGATTCAGAACAAACACACTTGTAGGGAAACAATAGCTTCCCTGTAAAGGCCGCTAAATGCTGGAACGCTCTCCCTCAAGATTTGAGAGCTGACCAACACTTCCTACACTTCACAAGAAAGGTGATAAAACACATCATCGCCACAGCCCCTTAGCCTCCGACCTGATAGATCATGCCCGTTGTCCCTGTTCACCTACGTGCCTTAGCAATACACGGAGGCTTTGACTAAGCATGGCACATTTCTGCATACTGCTCATGCTTATTCTTGCAACTACAAAGGCCACTTTATCCCTGTATATATCTGCACACTCTGTATACTCTGTACTTATGTAATTTTTGTGTATATTTTTGTACATGCTATGTATATTTGTAACTATGTAAGCTTCGCATTTTCATACTGCTGCACCCTCTTACAGGTTTGGTGCGCATAACAAATGAATAAACAAACAACAAACAAACAAATTACCCAGGAAAAGCTGTAAGGGGCAGATTACTCACTGGATGGATTTCGGGCGGCAAGTGGGGCTCAGGGAGGATCACGGCTCAATACACTCGATACACTAGGCTGGAGGGCCAATCAAGGCACGGTGGGCGGGTTGGGGGTTAGGCTGTTGGGAGTCGGGAAGCAGGGGTGGAACTAGGGCTACCGGAGGGGCACAAGGCGAGGAGGGGGCTGGATTTAGAGGAAAAACACTCGTAGGGACGCAAATTAACCCAGAAAAGCTGTAAAGGGCAGATTACTCACTGGATGGATTTCGGGCGGCAAGTGGGGCTCTGGAAGGATCGCGGCTCAATACACTCGATACACTAGGCTGGAGGGCCAATCAGGGCACGGTGGGCGGTTTGGGAGGTGGGCTGTTGGGAGTCAGGAAGCAGGGATGGAACTAGGGCTACCAGAGGGCACGGGGCGAGGAGGGGGGCTAGATTCAGAGGAAAAACACTCATAGGGACACAAATTAACCCGGAAAAGCTGTAAAGGGCAGATTACTCACTGGATGGATTTCGGGCGGCAAGTGTCGAGTCTCGGCTGGCCTTAGTGTGTTTAGCTGTAGTAGTATGGGTAGCGCTCGTGTCCCTGGGTGTGGTCCCCATAACTGCCCTCCGGACAATCCTCCGAGGTCGGGGACAAGCGCTTGGGTGTCTTTCGACACCCCTGTGCCCTCGCCGTCCGAAGGTCTGCCGTCACGGAAGGCACCCACCGCTTCCATGGCCTCGAGCTGCCTGGCGTGGTTGGCCCAACGTTTAGTGGAGCGGTCCTTTAGTATTTTCGCCTTAAACAGGCTACGCGCTCTGCAGTTAGCCTCGGGTTGGTCCCTAGGCAAACAGAGATTACAGGTGGCGTGTTTGTCAACCCAAGGGAACTTGCAGTTGCACTTGGGGCAAAATTTAAATGGAATACTCTCCATATTTCACCTTATGGCAGCGGGCTAGTGTATGTAGGAAATAATATCGAGTGTGAGTATGTTTCTACCCCCCAATCTCCCGACTTGCAGGGCCGAGGCCAGAGGCCTTCCGAGGCCCGGGCCAAGGCCAGAGGCCTTCCGAGGCCCAAAGTCTGTCGTGCAGTCTCAACGGTTGTTTGTTCTTTGGACCGGCGTCTATCTTCGGATCTCGACGTGGGAGTGAAAGAACAGGGAATATAAATATGATTTTTTGCAAAAATGGCTGAAAGCATGGGAACTCCGCAACAATGCTTCCGACAAGTATGTCGGAAAAAAACAATCTGAGGGTCCTACACATGTGAGGAATCATGGGTACAGTGGACGTCACACTAGGGATAGTATTACTGGCACGTCCTATGTCGATGCCCATTTTCGACTTTCGAAATACAAACTGTAATACTCTACAGACTCCACAAGCCTCAGAAATATATATATGGGATACATTACTCACTGTTATTCTATTTCTGATGCTTGCCTCTGCTTAGATTCACATGCTTGGCACAGGCCGGCATCTAGTGGAAGTTGCAGAGTATCGCATATGATGTTTTCGAAGTTCGAAAAGGGGCATTGACAGGGCGTGAAACTTTCCCTAGTGTTGTACCCATGATCCCTCACGCGTCGAGGTCCCTCAGATTATTTGCTTCTGACAAGAGGGAGAGTAAGTTGTAAGCATGTGTAGGTAGAGACCATAAGGTGTGAAAGATCTATGCTTCTTTCCCAAGCACCTTCTACTCCAAAAGGGGAGGAAGGACGGGCGCATGTGAATCTAAGCATATGCAAGCATCAGAAATATGATTACAGTGAGCAATGTATCCGTTCTGAGGCTTGTGGGTCTGCTTAGAATCACATGCTTTGCATAGATTAGAGAGCAGTACTAGTAGAAGGAGGTGGGTTATTAGAAGGTAGCGCTGCAAAGAGATGTTTCAGCAGCGCTTCACCCACCTGTGTATCACCCCTAGAATGTGTGTCCAGACAGTAATGTTGGGTGAAGGTGTGTACTGAACTCCAAGTGGCAGCCTTGCAAATGGCCTTTGGAAGCGTGTTTGCTATGAAGGCTAAAGTTGCCCCAGTGCATCGAGTTGAGTGTGCTCTGGGCATAAAGGGCAAGTAAATAACAGAGTTGGATGCAGTTGACAATTCATTTAGAAAATCGCTGCTTTAGAGATGGGGTCCCCTTCTCTTCCAGCGGCTACAGATACAAAGAAACAATCTGTCTTCCTGATCGACTCTGTCTTCTGAAGGTAGAACATGACAGCTCAGCGTACATCCAGTGCATGTAGACTTCTTTTGGCTGCGTTGGTTGGGTTCTGGAAAAACGCAGGAAGCTCTATAGTTTGATTGACATGGAATTTGTATATGAATTTTGGTGAGAAGCGAGGATGTGTGCGCAGCACCACCTTGTCTTTGTGTATAACGATGAAAGGGTCTTGTAATGATAGAGCTTGTAGTTCGCTAACCCTTCTGATAGAGGTAACAGCTATGAGGAAGGCTGTCTTGTATGTTAGATATTCAAGTCTGAACTTGTGCATGAGCCTTGTGAGTACGACACTGAGGTCCCAGACAGGAGTAGGATTAGAGATGGGAGGGTACAGCTTTTTGACACCCTCCATGAAAGCCTTAACTACGGGCACCTTCCACCACGAAATGCTATTCTGAGATATGCTGAAAGCGGAGAGAGCCACTAGGTGGACTTTGAGTGAGTTATAGACTAATCCTGAGTCAAATAGGAGGAGTAGGTAGTGGACTATATTGGTCAGAGAATAGTCTGTTGGATTGAGAGACTGTCTCCTGCACCATAACACAAAGCGTTTCCATTTGTTAAAATAGCAGTGCCTTACGTTAGGCTTGCGTGCCTCCTTGAGTATTTCCATGCACCTTTGGTCTAGGTTAAGGTAACCAAACTCTAAGATCTCAGGAGCCAAGTTGCTAAATTAGGCTTCCGAGGGCGTGGGTGCGTTGTTCCCTGGTCCTAGGTCAACAGGTTGTCCATGCAGGGTAGTTTCATGGAAGGACACAGGGACATAATTTGTAGGTGTGAGAACCAGGTCTTGCGGGCCCACACTGGAGCTATTAGGATCAGTGTAACCTGTTCCCGGTGTAGCTTGAGGACTATTTTGTTGAGAAGAGGTGTTGGGGGTCAAGAGGGGAAACGTATGCATATATCCCTGACCAGTTCATTAGAAGTGCATTCCCCTTGGATGCTTTCTAGGGAAATCTGGACACGTACATTTGGCATTGCGCGTTTTCCTGGGTTGCGAAAAGGTCTATCTCCGGGAACCCCCAGTTTGAGAAGACGTTGTTTAGCACGTCTGTGTTTAGTTGCCATTTGTGCTCTAAGGGAAGCATTGTACTCCTGCTTAGTAAGTCTGCCAGATAATTGAGTTCTCCTGGAACATGTTGTCCCACTAGGAACATGTTGTGATGTAGTGCCCACCGCCACATTTGGACAGCCCTGGAGAATGTGTGCCCCATTGTTTGTTTACATAAACATGGCCTTGGTACTGTCCGTAAGGACTAGGATTGTCTTGTGCGCTAGCTGAGACATGAAGGCTTGAAGTGCTTTAAGAATCGCTAGTAGTTCCAGAAGGTTGATGTGCTTCCTGGTTAGTGCCTGTGTCCACAGGCCATGAGTAATGTGATGCAGGAAGCGAGAGCCCCACCCAGTCATAGATGGTCTGTTGTGAGAGTGGCCTCGATTGCTGGTGTGTGGAAAGCTGTCCCTTTAGCAGATTGTCTCTGTTCCACCAGTGTAGCGAATGAACAAGAGGTTGCGAAACCACCACTAGATCGTCCAAAGACCTGCTTGCTTGCGACCACTGTTTTGCTAGCCAATCTTGTATTGGACACATGCGGAGTCTGGCGTGCGGCACTAGGTAGATGCAGGAAGCCATCATTCCCAGCAGGCGCATCGCCTTTGTACCGTCACCTGATGACAGCTACATACTGAGGTGTTTGAAACAGCATGTTTTGGACCTTCTCTTCAGAGGAGTAAACTAGGCCGACATCTGTTTTGATTAGTGCCCCCAGAAATTGCTTTACTTGGCTGGGCACTCCACTTATTTTAGTTTGAGAAGCCCAATTGAAACAGCAGACTGACTTTTTGCTGCATGTTTTGAAGGCACCTCTGAATTCTGGCCTAGTGAACACATTTTAGGAGGCCACCCTAGTTATAGTGAACAGGGAACTTTGAGAGGTTATTGTGACAAGTCTGGGGATGTTGTCCCTTCTCCCCTGTAGGAAGACCTTTCCCATGGGGCCAGGGCGGTGCATCCACAGTACAATAGTCCCCCTAGTAGGGGGGGAGGATCACATGGGAAGGGAAGCATCTTACTTACGGGATTAGGGATGACCCTCCCCAGACAACGCAGTATAATCCCACTTTGTCTCAAACCCCCTCATTATCCAAGGCCAACCCTTCTTCTCCATGTTCACAAAGGGCCAACATCCTTTGTTGTGCAGTAAGTCAGTTTAATACCTCAGACCTGACTAGAATACCAGGGGACACTATTGGTTTTCCATATAAAGATTATACCAGTACTGTGATGAAGATGTCCAAGAGGATGCAGATCGTCCTAAAGATACGAAGTGAACAGTCTCGTCTTCAGCAATATTTGATTGGTCACGAGCGACCCAACAGGAAAGTGCAGGAGTTCAAATCCCTGTCGGCTGTTATAATTCAGAACTGAGAGTCTGGAACCCGCCGCCATATGAAAGTAACAGTTTAACAGGGTCTGGGACCCCAAGCCCAAGAGAGAGACTCTAATGCTTGATAAGAGAGTAAACCAAGCAGTCACGATTCAGAACTGCAAGTCTGCGACCTGCACCCATATGAAAGCAAGAGAATAAGAGGGTCTGGGACTCCAAGCGCAAGACTGATAAAATCCCACGCTTGGCGGGAGAGCAAGCCAAGTCGTCAGTATTTAGGACTGCGAGTCTGCGACCCCTACCCATATGATAGCCGGAGAACAAGAAGGTCTGGGACCCTGAGACCCAAAGAGATAAAGAGAGGAGATTTATATGCTTGGCAGTGGAGTACACCAAACTGGCACACTACTGCCCGGATAGTCGTACACTTATGAGAGCTAAAGACTAAAGTGAACTTTATCTGAGAAACTAAATAGAAGCCAAGAACACGAAAACACTTAGCCTGGCAGTTGGAACTTTCTTTGTGCTGTTGTGAACTTTCAAGTGAACCACATTTGGAACTTGTGTGTGCTGTTGTGAACCTTCAAGAAAACCACATAATAAGGAGACAATCTCCTAGTTAAAGTGGAAGAAGGCGGCATCCAGGGCAAAGGAGCCATTCCCTGGATAGCACAACATTGTTTCTTTTGGAGAGAACATTTGCTTATTTTTCTTAAAGCCATTGGAGACATTTGGAACTTTTTGTTGGCAAAGAACGTTCTACACCATTTCCTTAGTTGAGATAATGTCCTTGCACATTAAATTCAGGTTAAGAGTGTTGTGGTCAGTAGTAGGGTTTTTGGACATGACTGTGACTGACTATTTGTTTGACATCCTGACATTTTCATTAGCTTTCTTTGAGGCAGGGAAACCCCTCTTAGTGTTAGTGTGAGGGACAGAAAGGCATTTTACCAACCCCCTTTTATGTTAAATAAAGGTTTATGACCTAAAACATGTAATCTCTGTCCAAGCTTTACTTTGGCACCCTTACATAAGCCAAAACCCTATCTGAGCACCATAGCAGATGCCAACAAAAGCAGAGCCCTCTTCAAAGTGGTCAAGCACTGTGTTAATCCGCTGCCCGATCCTGCAATACCACAATCCATCGAAAAATATCCACTGCCATTGACACCTTCATCAACAAAATCAGAAAGATCTGCCAGCACATAGACACCAGTTCTGCATCCACAGACCCACCTCACGTCACTCCTCACGAACTCTCCACAACCGGGACAACATTCAAGACATTCTCTACAGAGGACCTGGTAGAAACCCTGGCCGCCCTCAAACCCACATCATATACAGACGACATCCTCACAGCATCCATCCTCAAGACCCCCCCAACCGCAGAAGCTTTCCATCCCTACCTGGAGATCAACAACAGCTGCCTAACTCAAGGCACCTTCCCATCGACTTTAAAGGCAGGACAAATCCTCCCTCTACTAAAGAAACCCACTCTGGATCCCTAGGTAACTATCGCCCCATCGCCAAGATCATTGAGAAAGCAGTAGCCGCGCATCTGCAGCAACACATCAACACCAACAATCTCCTCCAAACCTACCAATCTGGGTTCAGACCCAGATGCAGCGCAGAGACGGCAACCATACAGTTGGTCGGCGAAGCCCCCAACATCCTTGACGACGGCCACCCTTGTGGTTCCACACGACCTCTCGCCCCACACAACCTCTCGCCCGCTTTCAACACAGTCGACCGCCAGGTGCTCACATACACCCTACATCGGCGCATGGGGATCAGCAACTTTGTCTTACGCTGGTTCAAGTCCTGCCTTGCCAATCACCAGCAGTTTGTTTAGATGGACTTCTCTAGATCGCTAATGGTACCTATCACCTGGGGAGTCCTGAAGGGTTCCATCCTCTCTCCAATGATCTTCAATGTATAAATGGAGCAGCTGGGAGCCCTCCTAACCACACACAACATCCCCATTCACCAATACGCTGACGACACGCAGCTCCATCAAGGACATCCACAGGCTTAAAACCTGCCTCTCGCTGATCCAGTCTTGGATGTCCAGTGCATACTTGAAGCTCAAACCCTCCAAGACCAAATTCCTACTTCTCACCAACATCACAAACCCAGAAACACAGACCTAGGCATCAACCATGTGCCCTGAGGGTTTCACACCTGAGCTCACCACTGCACTAAGTCCCTCAGGTTCCACATTGACAAACGCCTCTCCTTCAAGACACACATAGCTTATAAAACTCTGACAGCTTGGTATCAGCTCTCCCTCCTGCAGAAAGTCAAGCCCTTCCTCCCTCCGGACTGCTTTAGATCCACTGTTCAAGCACTGATCCTATCCCATCTGGATCGGGCAATGCCCTACTTGAAGGCCTCTCGTCATCCTCGCTTGTGACCCTGAGTAGTGTCCAAAATGCAGCCCCACGCCTCCTCAAGGGTCTACGCAGATACAACCCATCACCCTGCCATCATCGACCTTCACTGGCTCCCACTGCATGCACCAATCACCTTCAAGTCTTTCTGCATCATCTATAAGGCAGTCACCCTCAAGTTAACTTACTACCTCGCAGAGAAACTCAGCATCTACGGTGGACAGCACACCACCAGAAGCCAGGACTCATGCAGACTTGAAATCTGCTGCTTCTCTGCCTTACCCAAGACTATGTAATACCCTCCCAGTCAGCATCAGTCTCACCCCCACGCTCCTACAATGCAGAAAAGAACAAGAACCACCTCTTCAAGGAGTCTCTCCTCCTCAAGACCTAGGCTATCACATCGCCCACTGCGCCACCGGACTCACTAGACACCATCTGCCCCTCTCCTCCCCGCCACTGTGTACAGCTGCACCCCTCCTCTGTATCCTGCCCTCCTCTGTATCCTACCCACCGCTGTATGGCTGTTCTGTTTTTACCTGTGAAAAGCGCTCTGTTATGCCTCTGTACTGTTGTATGCCTATGTAAAGTGCTCTGTTGCTTCTCAAAGTGTGGTCCACATTCAATAAATACCATAATAATAATAATAATAATAATAATAGTAATATCTCACAATACTCTATAATACAAATATATATAGTCACCAATATGCTCAATTATTATACTTCATCAAAATAACCTAGCCAAGCAATGCAGGCAAGTAACACAGATGCAGTAAAGATGGGAACCAGTCACAAGATAAATTTCCTAACTTTGGAAATCCAAACCCTAAAATGAATGGGCCCTTGTGCCCAAACGTTATAGGTATGTTTTCTTTAACAAAAGGATGCAATGGCCTTGTGGTGGTGATTTGTTTTCAGTCACAGAGAACAGAATTCTGAAAAGGATAAAACGACAGTTCACGTTTCCAGCATAGGTACGTGGAATAGCAAATGCGAGCACCCAGGCAACCCATATAGGGACAGACTCTACTCGAGCCTGCCACGCGCCCCGTGGGCCCACTTTGTTCCCACCCACACTCTTGTTCAGCATTTTCACCACTAGTCCTCCACTGAGTGTTTGTTAGCCGAATATACACTGAATTGCACCCAAATGTCCTTGGGCCTTGACATATGTGGAAGCGTCCCAATGTAGGCCTCCTCACAGTTCTCAGCCCTCGTTAGGTCTGCCAGCCATTCTTTAGTCCGTGGCGGGGCTTTGTCCTTCTACTTCCGCAAGATACACTGTTTGGCTATCAGGCACCCCATATTGATGAAAGTTCTCATCCGTTACAGGAATGTCCGACCATAGGCCAAACAATGCCCCCATGCAGGAATATGCAGCAGGCAACCCCACCGCGTCATATAGTGTATTAAGCACATACCTCCAAAATTCATACAGCTTACTGCAGCCCCATAGCCTGTGGAGATGGTCAGCATTACCAAGGCTGCATCTCGGACATGCATTATCAGCCAACTGGCACAGTCTGCCAATCTTGTCAGGTGTATAGTACTTGTCAGGTGTATAGTACAGTCTATTTTGAATCTTATATTGCATCAATTTGAACCTGGAATTCAACTCTACTGTTTTGGTGAGAGCACATCTGCTTCCATTGTCCATCCGAAAGCTCCATACCCATATCTTGATCTCATTAACGCCTTACTCTGGGATTTAGCAGCTCTACGTTACTCATTATCATTCTATATAGTGTGGCCAGGAGCCTCCACCGGACTCAAGAGTTGGAGATATACATGAGAGGGTCATCCTCAGGGGGCTCCTTAGGTTTCCTCTCCCACCATGCAGAGACCACTGTCCTCAGCCAATATATTTTATTTGTATTTATTACAATTGTAGGTAGTGCTCAGACCTGGAGGCATCATGGCGCTTGGACAGCGGTACAGAGTAGATGCATATTCATATTAGGGGCAGGCATGTTACAGTTCTGGCATGGGTTACAGGTATTTGTTAAACAATATTGTTTTGACTTTCTTTCGGAAGAGAGAGTAGGAAAGTTCTTCTTGGATATGCCGAGGGAGGGCGTTCCAGGGTGCAGGACCGTTGGTGGTGTAGCAGGAGCCCCCAGCTCTCTTTCTGGTGAATCTAAGGGTGATCAAGGCCGATGAGGAGGAGCGCAGATTCCGAGCGGTGTGCTTTTTGGAGATGTGGTTGGTGAGGTGGGGGGGGCCGTATTTTGTGTAGGCAGTGGTAGGTGATAGTGAGGAGTTTGAACTCGATATGTGCTTTGATGGGGAGCCAATGCACCTCACGTCTGATTAGTGAGATGTAGTCGGAGCGTTTCAGTCCACAGACTGCTCGGAGTGCATTTTTTTGAATCAGTTGGAGTTTGTTGATGTTTTTGGCTGAGGTTCCTGCTACGATGGTGTTGCAGTAATCCAATGTACTGCCGATGATAGCGCTAGCTAGGGTAAGGCAGTTAATGGGGGTAAGGAATTTTCTGGAGAGAATAATAATTTTGGTAGAATAGGCAGCGGACGGGGCAATTGCTTTGACATGTTTCTGCATGTTGAGTTCTGCATCAAGGTAAACACCCAGCAATTTGACGTGGGCGGAGACTGGGATGATGTTCCCGTCGATGCAAAAGGAGGTGAAAGCGGGACTAAGGTGTTTGAGGTGGTGAGGAGAGCCCACTATAAGGAGCTCTGTCTTATCATTGTTCAGGCAGAGATGCTGGGTGGCCATGATGCTACAGTTGACGTTGGTAGATCATAGTTGCCAGTGATTTTCAGAAGGACCCGAGTGTCGTCGGCAAAGTTGGTGTATGGTACATTGAGGCTATCCAAGTGGTCGAAGAGGGGTTTGGTGTACAGGTTGTACAGGGTGGGGGAGAGGCAGGAGCCTTGAGGGATGCCATAAGAGATGGGGATGCGATCAACTGCTTCAGTGCCCACAAAGACCCTTGTGGATCGCCCCGGTAGGAAGGATTTGATCCATAGGGTAGCTTCTGGGGAGCGGTTGAAAGTAGAGTTGAGGTGTTGGCATATAATTGCGTGATCCACCAAATCAAATGCCGCTGAGAGATCTACTAGGAGGGTGGCAAGCTCCCCCTTGTCCGTCAAGCTGGATCTTTAAATCAAGGAGTGCGGATTCAGTGCTATGTCTAGGTCTGAAGCCTGATTGATGGGTACCTAGTAAGTTATGATTTTCGAGGTGGGTTTGAAGTTGCAAGTAGGCAGTGCAATCCAATATTTTGAGGAGGTAGGGTACTGTAGTGATCGGGTGGTAGTTAGTGGGAGTGGTGGGGTCTAGGGTAGGTTTCTTCAGGAGTGGCGTGACCCATGGCGTTGGGGATTGATTTGAAGGAGGCGTTAATGAAGTTGGCTATGATGGGAGTTAGGGTTTTTGTACACATTTTGACAATGTGAGCTTTCAAGTGCTGGATGGTGGTGAGCACTTAAGATGGAGAAATGGTGGAGAGCTGAAATTGTGCAGGGTTGGTGCTGGTAGGGGTGGTGGTATCCCCATGGACGAGCCATGCGGGAGGTAGGGGGGATATTTTGAGTATGACTTTATCCCCAAGGTTGTTGGTTTTGGTAACAAGGGCTGTTTGGTATAAACGAATATCATGCTTTATTTTTGGGAAATTTGTCGTTCGGGGGGCCAGGGGTTTCCAGCTCTCTCACGATCTTAAAAAGCTCTTTGACTTTCGAGCTTGCTTCAGAGATTCTGGTATTGTAAATGTTAGCTTTGGTGGCAATGATGGCTGTTTTGTAGGTGTAAGCTGAACGATGGAAGGCAGCTTTGTTGGGAGGGGTGGGGGGTTTTCTCCAAAGATGTTCGAGGGCGTGTTTAGGTTTGCAGAGGGAGGCTAGGTCGTCTGTGTACCAGTTCTGGGGATTGCTTTTTTGCAGGAGGTAGTTTAGAGGGGAGCGTGTTCGTCTAGTGCAGTGAGCAGTGTGATGTTGTAGGCTGCTAGGATGACTTCTTTTTATTTATTTATTTATTTTTTTTTTTTAATTGTGTTGCAGTTCCAAAAGAACTTTTCACAAATATACATGTAGAAAATATAAAACATAAACATATTCATTTTTTGGCAACACTTAAAATTGACTGTAGGATACATAGAAGTAAATACAACCATATATATACTAAAAGGCTAGACATATTGCACAGCAAATTCAGATACAGAGGCCTAACCGTCGATATTTTCTAAACTCATAAGCAGTTTGACATCATCATCAAATTTATCTAGGCGTTCTTTGGCCACTTTCCATATCTGAGTAATGGCAATAGTCAGATAATTACTCCTGCCAGAGAGACAGCGCAACCAAAAGTTTTCACTCTCAATATCAATAAATTCCCTATCCTATTTGGCAAAATATTTGTTATAGATAAAACTCATCGAATAACAGCAGGTAAGGACATGTCTAATAGTTTCCACCATATCATTCTTAGCACAAAGTCTGCAAATCCTTTGAACCTTCGGAAGGTCTCTCCACGATCCGCGAACCCCCAGGACATCAAGGCGATTGAGTCCAATGTCCATGAAGATTCCACGATTTAGCTGTGAAGGGATGAGAAGGAGGTATCTTTGAGGTTCTTTGAAGCTGAAAGGCATCAGTGCGAAGGTATGTAAAGATCTCATACTAGAGACCTTCTCGTGGCTGGATACCCAATCCCACTTTTCGATAAAATCTTTTAGGGATTTTAACACTGCACCTTCACCATGTTCCCATCTGGGTTTCCAGCAGATTTTATCAAACATTTTCAGATTGAGACTTAAGGGCCTCCATCTTACCCTCCTCCAAGCCTTCCTTTAGAATATAAAGAAGAGTGCCAGGCCGTGCAAATTTAATTTTTATGTACAATTTGGCCCTATTATGTTCAATTTGAGCAGCTATAGAGATAAGCCCTACTTCCAGACGAACTGCCTGAATAGGAGTATAGTTATTCAGACCCAGTAGTCTGCGCCATATGATTCCTTCCATGGTATCAGCCCAATCTGACCAGTCAGAAAATGAGGTCTCTAATGCATATAGAAACATAGCCACAAGTTTTCGTTTATAAATATTGATGATTCCCAACAGGCTATATCCAGCTGTCTTTTTTGAGAAAGACATGACAGCAGTAAGAGTGGCCATAACTTTAGCTCTTTTATTCTGTTGAACCAGCTTATTAAGGGTCCCTCTATCCCCACATAGCTCATATCCCAGATATTTATAGGAATTGACTTTCCTGATCGCACCCAAAGAGCAAGGAATCACCTGCTGTTTGCAGCTATTTCGACCCACAGCCATAAACTGTGTTTTGCCCAGATTGATAGTGAGCCCATTAGCATCAGCATAGTCACAAACATCAGTTGCGCTATTGCAAATGCCACTATAAGTGTTATCAAGGATAACAATATCATCAGCATAGCATATACAGCCAATTTTATGAGAGACTATTCTGGGGAAGGCATTCATCTTGGCTTTAAATATGCTGCCAAAGTCCGCCTTAAATATATTATAAAGAGTAGGTGCTAAGGTACAGCCCTGTCTAACCCCTTTAGCAATAGCAACTGGTTCAGACATAGAGCCTTCATTATCAATACGAATCCTGGCCTTGCTATAATCATATATCATTTTACATACATATAGAAGATGGCATACCAAACAATTCAAGTTTAGACCATAGTCTTGCCCTCTCAACAGAATCAAAAGCAGAAGAAAAATCAACAAAAAGCATGTAAATAGGTAACCTATTTTTGCCCTTAGCCTGTTCAATAAGTGTATTAACTATGAAAATATTGTCCCGTGTGGAACAGCCTTTGCGGAAGCCAGTTTGAGCCTTATCAAGAACACCATCTCTGTCAATCCACTTCATTATTTCACGTAGAACTATAGCACAGAAAGTCTTACTAGATACATCAGTAAGAGCAAGAAGTCTATAATTCTCAGGTGAACTACGGGAGCCAGATTTAAACACAGGAATAATGTGAGACAGTTTCCAAGAGATAGGCATAACACCAGTATCAATAACCTTCTGAAAAATGATCCCCAGAATATCGGCCCAGACCTCTGCATTGTCCTTAATAATAACATTACAGAGGCCATCGGGCCCAGGTGCTCTAGATGTTTTAAGTCCCTTAATTACCATAAGGATATCTTCCCTTACTATAGAGAGAGTATTAATAGGTCTTTTGGCCAAATTAATAGCATTTCCTTTAAATCTATTGGAAAGATACTCAACCCATGTATAGCTGTTAATGGGAATAGACTGATCAGAAGTCCCATTTTTACCCAGGGATCTGAAACTAGCCCAGAATGTCCTAGTATTTCCATTCATAAGCAAGCGAACCATGTATTGCCAATTGATATTATTCATAGAGGATAATTATATTATTATCTCATTCCGATATTTGTTTTGGGCGGAGAAGGAAAGGATGGAGTCAAAGATGACCCTGAGGTTCTTAGCCTCGCAGGTGGGGGTTAGGAGGAGGGCCAAGGGTGGCCGGCCAGAGAGTGAGGGGAAAGGATGGTGAAGGTGTGCCGATGAGGAGGATCTCCGTCTTGCTGGCATTCAGACAAAGATCATTGGCGGCACACCAATCTTGAATGGCAGTTAGGCAATCAGAGATGAGAGAGGGAGAGGAGGTGGCAGAGGGCAGCCTGAAAATGAGTTGAGTGTCGCCAGCGTAGCACTGGAAATTTGAACAGAAAATGGCAATGCAGTGGGCGAGAGTTGCCAGGTATTGGTTGAAAAGCCAGGGCGAGAGGTTAGACCCCTGGGGAACACCACAGATAGAGAGGAAGATAGATGAAAGGAAGGACTTTTTGTTTTGTGGGGGAGAGGGTGGCATCCAAGTGCACTCCCAAGGTTTTAACAACGCTGAGACAGGAATTTTGATGCCGTCGATCAGAAAAGATGAGTATTGGGGGGCAAGTTTCCTTAGCATGGTTAAGGATCCTACTACTAGGATCACTGTCTTATCGTCGTTTGGACAAAGGTGATTGACGGCCATCCAGGTCTGGATGGTAAGATACATTTTATTAATTATCAAAGAGTCCTCTTCATGGACCCCGATAGTGGGGGATGAATTTGGGTGTCGTCGGCATAGTTGGTGCAGACTATGCCGAGGTCATCCAGGAGGTCGAAGAGGAGTTTGGTAAATATATTGTTAGGGGTGGGGCATACACAGGAACCTTGCAGGACACCACAGGGAATGGGTGCAGGGGGACGGGGTGCTCACTGAGTCTGAGAAGACTCTCATGGATCTCCCTTCAAGGAACGTTGCAACCCAGGTCTTGGCTTCTTGGGAGAAGTTGGCTGCATCTGCATCTGTGGAAGTTACTACGTGGGCGAAACAGGACGCAAAATCCGGATACGGATCAATGAGCACAAATCATGCATCAGGAACAAAAACACCAATTCTACAGTAGCGAGACATTTTAATGACAAGAATCACTTAAATGTAAAGTTCTTGACATGATGGACAACTGCGACCCAAGACAAAATCTAAAAAAAGGAGACAACAAAGAGAAGCATATTGGATAGATCAGCTAGACACTCTGGTCCCAAGGGGAATGAATGAAGAGTGGGACTTAATTGCTTTCTATATATTTTTTTTCAGAATAGGAATCAACATCTAACCTCAAGGACAGACATTAATGAAAGAAGCGAATCATGAGTTACATTTGTTTTGTCCTATGACTATTATTTTTATGACTGCAACCTATATACCTACATTTAGTATTCAGTATCCTCAACACTAGCAGCATCAACCTAATCTCAAGTCACAAAATATGCATGTGGCAAAAGGGTAACAGCAATACAGTATGTTATATCAATAGTTCACAACTATTTGAAGATTATTAGCAGAATAGAGACCTGGCAACCCAATTTAAACATAGAATGTGTCGATTAGACCAACAATATGGACAAACTAACTTTGCACACACACACTTGTGTGATTTAGACTGAAACATACCCTCACCAGTCTAAGAAACATCATTATTTATGCTAATTAATGGCTAAATAACCAGTCTGTGAATATGCAACTTAGTAGAACGTGTGTATCGGTATATTTAGTGACAAGAGTATTGATCTAGCACACAGAATCTCACACATCTAGAGAGTAGCAATGAGGTGGAACCAATTTATTAGAGCAAACTAAATCCCCATATGTATCAGAGCGGGCTTAAATTACATATATTATCCCCATACTCTTTATGATCACACAGAGAATATTACTATCAGACCCAAACTAACGGATCATGCTGCTATACAATTAAGGCATATTACATCTAGTACAGGGATACACCATTCAAGATTGTCGCCGCTGTCACCACAGCACGGACATCTTGTTAGGTAAATGTCACCATGACAAAGCATGGTAACAGATTTAAGCAAGCGAATACGGTAGTTCAGGTTTCAAGAACGCTCAATCGTGCGCGATCCCGGTCACATCAGATAAAATAGGTAAGACCCACATTAGTTTTATCCCTTCCAAGAGGGGTTTAGAATTTGCACACTAGAACTTCGCACTAAGTTCTGTTTATTCATTTTTTTTAAAGAACACATCGCAGCACATATGAACGCGTACAGCGTCCAGCAAATGATGTAGTCTTTCAGACATTGTTACCGCAGCATGACTTAATGCCCCCAGCAATATCACCATAGTGAATCCCTCTGAGCACTTACCCACTAATGATTTTTTAAAGCGAGAATGTAATATGAATGAACTGCATTACTTTCAGTATGCACGGTTCGCATAACGCCAGATGCGTAAATAACACAGTGATGTATACACTGTATCAACTCTAAACTATTACAACAACAACATTATTATGAAACGTGTGCGGTGTACACTGCATTACGTCGTAGTAGCAGACAATACAACTATTTAATTGTAGTCCGTTTTCTCACGCAGCATGCACACCAATCTGAAGTTCCATTATAAAATATGGCAATACGGAACAGCATGTAATAACAAAATGATAGGGCAAACTATCAGGAATTACCAATAAATAACACTATCACTAATAGCTAATTGAAGTGATTGTTGGATATGCTGACAGTTGATTAACACTATTGTTGGATATCTTAATTCATGATTTCTCCCATATGTTCTCCTATATGTTTTCATACTTGTATTGTGTATGTCTTGTGGGTACCCTGTTCTATACTGAAATGCTGTGCCTAACTGATCAGCATCCTCATGATCCCTGGATCCCGTTCTTCCTGGTGACAACCCTGCTGCTCGTGCTTGTTTCAGAGACTTGACTGCACTGCATCTGGAGATAAAACAACATCTGGTGGATGAAGACTGCTCCAAGATCTTCGCAGACCAACTTTGTGCGCCTTCCCCAGAATACTAAGTCGGGATGCAGGTCTGGATCTCTACCAACTAAATACCTCCAGATACCGGGTCGTAAGGCCCTGATTGTTGATCCTTATGTGACTTAAGAGGTCATTAATCCCCTTGCCGTACGCTTGGCTCTGCCATTACATTGGAAAATACACCCTGTTTTTCATGTTTCATTGGTCAAGCCTTGTCTTCCTGGTACTCACCTCTTTTCCTGTCCACCTCCCATGTCTGTCTCTGGTTCGGATGTCTATGAGGTTAACGCTATTCTTGACTTCAAGACCCATAGGGGAGTGCCTCACTATCTCATTGATTGGAAGGGGTATGGTCCGGAGGACAGGACCTGGGAGCCCCTGGCTAGCATCAACTCACCTCTGCGCCTGCGTAGGTTTCATGCTTCTCGGGGCATGGGGGGACTTTGGGGGATGCTGTCAGGATTCCACCTAAAAGTAGGCCCAGGGTTCAACGCACACCTCCTGCTATTTCTCCCTATCCAGTGAACAGACCTCTGTACAAGGTTTCTCAGCCCTGTTTCTCTGCCAGGCAATCTACAAGGGTATTACGAGCCCGGACCATTCTGCAGTGGAGGTTGCCATGGCGACGTTGGAAGCCTCTGCAAACACGACATCACGCAGCCGTGTATACGGCAACCAATGTAAGGACCGGCCCTATCGATCTTGCGACACGCTGTACGTTGCGTACGTCATGGAATAAGTATTGCTTTCGCCGGCGCTTCTGGTTAGAGGTGTTCCTTGACTCTACGCACTCCTTGCTACATTGTTGATTCCTATTTGCTGACCTGTTTCTGTTACCTGACCTCTGCCCCCCTGTTTTAATCCCTGGTATTGATTGATCTTGGCTTTGACTTGGACTGCTTACGGATTGCC
Source organism: Ambystoma mexicanum (assembly GCF_040938575.1). Classification (NCBI taxonomy): domain Eukaryota; kingdom Metazoa; phylum Chordata; class Amphibia; order Caudata; family Ambystomatidae; genus Ambystoma; species Ambystoma mexicanum. The sequence goes on from NC_090928.1 coordinate 1,300,418,398, forward strand.
TTTCTCTCACGATTCCTGCTTCTTGCAGCCAGTGCCACGCCGACCAAATGCTAGGCCCCTAGATTTGCATTGCTTACCGCCTATGATTTGTTCTACTGCCAGCCTGTTGCCAACCGCTTCTGTCCCCTGGATTGATGTACTGTTGCTTTCCTTAAAGCGTTTCCTTAAGTGACACTCTGCTGATTACCCCGACTTAACCTTTGTGTCTTTTGGGAATTGTACTCTGCTTTTCACCGCAAACTGTGCACGGACTAGAGACTTCTGCTGTGCTTGCACCAACCCGTGCAGTTCAGACGTTCTTGTGCTATCGGGACAGGTCCCACTAACCATTCCTCTCCCTTGCATATGTAACACTCTTGGATTATTTGGACCTGCATATTTTCACTGTTGCACTGTTTAAATACTCCTGGTAAGAATTGCTGACCTGGGAACACGAGGGACTCCCGCTGCACCACAAACACATGCATTGCTGCTTCACTTTGACGAGACAGCTCCCACCATAGAGGTTATCTTTTCCATCTGCTCTCTTCTTATCAGAGGAAAATCAGTATGTGTTGCTAATCGCTGTCCTTTCCATGTTACAGCTGGTGGTGTTTCCTGTTGCGTGTTCCAATATCTTTCAGTTAATTAATTCCTCTGATTGTTCTTTAAGCACATCAGAGGGATAAATTGATAGAAAGATTTCGTCCTCGACTAGCAAAGTACGAACAGTCCAGCCCTCGACATCCAAGTATCCTAGAGTGCCCCAGATTTTTTGGAATCATTTAGGCAGTGAGTCATAACAGCCACACCAGCTCGTCGCGCCTCCCAGGGAAGTGCAACGTCTTCTCCTGAGCTCCCCCTCATGGTTGGTTTCCATGTTTAAATGTCCCATGCACAGGTGCTCTCTCAAAACAACTAGTCCGCTCATTGAGCTTGAAGCTCCTGTTGCTCTGCAACATATCCTTTACCCTCCTCGTCTCAGTACTTCGGTGGTTGTGGGAATTGTCCACTGATATCAACTGATGCACTGTGTTGTATCTTGGGTGTAAGGTTCTGTGGTGTATGTGTATCTTGGGTGTAAGGTTCTGTGTTGTATGTGTAAAGGAAGGGGGAGTATTGTATCTTGTCCTCTCCTGTCTGAGTGACATTACGTCATTAGAGAATATATGTAGTGTCCAGAATGTTTGTATTTGACTCAATGTTCCACCCAGGCCGTTGGAACTATGTAGCCTGTGTGGTGCGAGTCAGTGGGCTCTTCTCCCTGTCCTAGCTCCTGACTAAAAGAAGCTTACCATCATATTTGCTGCCTCCAGGAACATCCTTTATTTCACCTCCCTCATTGATTTTAAATGAAGGACCAATTCCACATGAAGAGGAATTAGAACTGAAAAAGGTTTTCTTGAGTTGGAGCTTTGCTTTTCCGGACCATGGATGGGAGTTTGGTCTAAAGGATGTTGGGAAAATTATAATTGTAATAGGTTGTTAATAACGCGCTTTAACAGGCAGAGATTTTGAAGCGCTGACCCGGGGATCGAACCTGCGTTGCTCTGCGTCGTCTTGCCCCTGAGCTATCCTCTAGAGACAAACGGTTTCTCTATTTTCCATAAGGGGGAGAAGAGATGCATGGCAACAAGCCATTAGGGTATTGGATATTAGGGGGTCTTTCTCATGGACAAATTGGGGATACCGTGTCTCATCCAATGAAGACACGACATCCCCCCAGTGGTTCTCTTCTTCAATGGGATCCACCCACACATAGCCGACCCCAGGGCCAGGATTAGGTAGTGGCTGCCATCCCCTGGCCACATGGGAGGAAGTTACCGCCGGGGAATCCGTGATGACTCAATTGGATTCATCACACAGTACTACACAGTTACAAGATTTGATATGATATGGCATTTATAACGTGCCTATACACAAGTGTTTCAAAGCGCGACGAGGCAAGGGAGGGCTAACAAAGGGAAGACAGACAACGATCCTACTAGGCCAGGTGTCATTCAGATCGCGCAAATGCAAGGGAAGGGGGAAAAGGAAAATGCGGGGGTGGGAGGGAGTGGAAAGTGCGGTGCATGGGATAATAAAATAACAAGATAAATAAGAGCGGCCAGCTGGTGGGAAGTGCAGGTTGAGTGCAGACATAAGTGCTCGTGGGGGCCGGGGGGGCTGTAGGGATACAGAAAACAGTCCTCGGGTGCAGGGGTTCCCATGGAGGTAGTGCATGCGTGCAACTGGATTACCCACTGCAAAACATGATTTCACCTAAGTAGTTCACTGTGCAAGACCTGAGGCCATGACCTTTTAGGACATAACTGTAGTGACTGTTACTGATCCTACACTCACTGCTACCCCACAATACCTTTGCTTAGCGAGGTGCTCAGCGAGGTGGCATGATGTCAACTTAACAACCTACTCTGTGTCTGGTGCTGACATGGCATTGACATGAACAGTCTTCCCTCTATGTAATTTAAAGTACTTGCTGAAGAGTGATTTCTCCCATCAAAGCAATGTCTAAAGGATTTGCAAAACTTGCTAACATGGGTCGGCCTTAGTCAAATTTGCAAATAAAGTAAACCTCCCAGGCTCTATTTAACATTGCTCCAAGTTACAGTGATGTGGTACCTGCATTTCTGCATGCTTCTAGTGTCTTAGCTCTCAAAACCAACCGTAAACTGGTATGTTAGCGCTGCACAATCCACCTACACAAAGAATCAAACATCATAAGTTAGTGGCATGTACAAACTGCAAGCAGACATCTCACTGACACTGCACTAAACAAATAGTGTTTTCGGCATTGCTTGGGTACTCGCAGCTCCTTTGCATACATAATATTATAACAAATATCATAAAAATAGTGTTAGTATGATGCAGTCAAGTATGCAACTCACATTCTCTCACCTTAAAATTATTAAGACCCTAAGCAATTGCCTGTCCACTGCCCCAGGATGTGGATGTCACGTTGACGTCTACATGGATATGGGGAGGCGGGAGGCTAAGGGAAGGGAAGTTACATAGAGGGGGCGGGATTCGGGAGAGTTGTACGAGTTGAATAAAGATAGACGTGTTATCAAGAGCTCCGTGTCCAACCATCCTTTGTGTGCCTCACTGTGTGCGATAGAGACCTAACCCCCACCACAACACTGACGACGAGGAGGGCGACACTGCAGCCGATGGGAGCGGAGACACCTCGAGCGGTCGCCTGGAGGCGCCGCTCATCTCTACGCACTCGGGAGTGCATCGCGGCGTGGCCGTGCATTGGAGCGTGAAAGCGCCAGGTGGGGCTGCTTCACCCACCCCTAAGAAGGTAGAGAGTTGGCCCCGGCCACGGTGGGGAGTGTAAACGCACACTAAAGAATAGCGGCGTTCTCACCCCGGCCCGCAGCAGTGATTAGGGTCAGCCGTGTGAGGGATCGCAGCGGTCTAGGCCCTGAGCTGTGAAGGAGGGCCGGGACACACGCTGTGGGCAGAGGACGAGGCCCGCAACAGCGGACACGCCCACGGCTAGAAGGCCCCAAATCTCCTGGCACATAAAGTGGATGGGGCTCATGCCGGGAAAGGCGGCCATCCAGACAAGCCAGTAGCCTGCAGGAGCTTGCATGGCCGGAACACATCCTGTGTCATCACAGTGGCTACGGGGAAGGAGCCAGTGAAGTAGACACCCAGCATATTTGGTCATCAAGTGTACAAGAAAATGTCTGACCATGAAGGTAACCAAGGCGCACAGGTCCAAGGTCAAGGACCACCTGCACAAAGTCTGCAGGCACACGATCAGGCCCCTTACAGACTGCCTGACAAGCTAGTGTCCCAGATGCCTGTCGACTTCGATGTCACAGACACTGGCAACAAAGGTCCCAGGTGGGCCAGATGGATACAATATTTTGACTTGTACATGGGGGCCACAGGGCCCATAGCAGACGCACAACAAATATGCATCCTGAAACTCGCGGTGGGTTCCGTCACACGCGACATCATTGATGAAATGCCACCAGACTCCATCGACTCCATCCAGGACCTGAAAGACGCCTTGGCTGCATACTTCACCCCACACACAAATGTGGACTATGAGCGCCATCTATTTCATAGCACCAAACAAACCAAAGGTGAAACAATGGAAGCCTACGTGATGTGACTACGAACAAAAATGAAACATTGTGACTTTGCCAACTACTCCAACACCAAGGCACTACGATTGCAAATCATCAAAGGGTGCGAGTCGCAAACATGTAGGTGAAAACTGCTACAGAAGGCACGCACACAAGACGAGATACTAGCACAGGCCCGGGCTGAGAGGGTCGTCGGTTCACAGGTAGAGAGCAATAACAATCCCATGCCGTCTGAAAATATACACAGACTCCAGCTAGCGAGGAGGAGCTATTCTGCTACAAATGCGGGTTTGAATACCCCCACGACGGCGCCTGCCCAGCCATTGGACAGCGTTGTGACACATGTGGGGAAGAAGGCCACTTCAAAGATGTGTGCAAACTCTTCCGGGAGAAGGGAAAAATACAGAGCCAGGTAGACGCCACCAAGACCCAAGGTGAGGACCAACCCTCTGCCAGCACCCCTTCATGGTGCCACCTCACAAAGGCCACCAAGTCAGCCACACACGGAACAAAGAGAAAGAAACTTGGGAGAGGATGGGCAAAGAAGGGAGAGAAGAGAACGGAGAAGGTACGTCATGCTAGAGGCCTGAGTGCAGATCAAGACGCCACATACCCTACCTAGTAGAACAATCACCGTCTGACACAGATCCCAGTTCATCGGGAAGCGACCAAAGGAAGAAAGCATACATATATGCACTGGGCAAACCCACCACCACGGCACACAGTCCCACCCTGATCATCAAGTTGAATGAACAGCCAAACGAATTCCTCATTGATACGGGGGCCACGGTTAACGTGGTTAGTGAAAACATCTTCAAGGAGTTACCCCAAAGGCCGAAACTAAACCCTGCGACAGTGGAGATGTTATGTTATGTTAACCCATTTGTAACACGCACCTAGTACCCATAGGCTGGTGGGCACAAACTCACAGAGACAGAGCAAAAACCAATCACACATAAGATGAGATAGCAAATGAACCCAAGATTTTAAACGAAAATCAATGTCTTCAACAATTTCTTGAAGTGTTCTGTTGATGCCATTGTTCGGAGGGTGGGCGACAAGGCATTCCAAGCAATGGGAGCCGCTACTTGAAACGAGCCCATTCTTGCTTTGTTAGAGTTACTCCGAGGGACTCTAAGAATATTGGTTTAATCAGATCTTAAAGTCCTCACATTGTCTTTTAGAACAATTACCTCCTTCAGATACAAAGGCATTTCACCCATAATGCATTTGTGTGTGATAAGAAGGAACCTAAACAGGACTCTTGCTGCAATCGGCAGCCAATGAAGGCTCCTACGGGCCTCGGAGACATGGTCCCTTTTACCTAAGCCCTTTACCACTCTTACTGCCCCATTCTGAATCACTTGGAGACGTTGAATCTCTCCTTTCGGAATACCTACTAGGAGACTGCAGCCATAATCCAATTTTGAGCCAATAATGGCTCTAGCCAGAGTTTCTGCATTTTTCTCCGAGATCAACGGTTGAAGGTGGCGAAAGAGTTTGATAAAATAGTATGAAGATGAAACAAGATTGTTCACTTGGGCCTTCATATTCATGTGCTTATCCAAGGTCTTAACCTTGGGTAGAACCTGGATAACACAATTATCCACTGTGAAGCACTTAAAATTGGCATCCAATTTTTCTAATTTACCTGGGGAGCCTACCAGCATAAGCTCAGTTTTAGCGCTATTCAGCGCAAGCCCATTGGATACCATCCAATCCTGAATTTTCTGGTATATATTGTTGATAATAAGGGATTCATCTTCTTGATATGATCCCGAGATAGGTATGGCGCATTGTGTGTCATCTGCGTAATTCGCAAATATGATCCCCTCTTCTTCCAGCATCTGGAAAAAGGGGATCATGAAGATGTTATAAAAACATGGTGACACACAAGCTCCTTGGGGAACTCCATACAGTAGGAGCATGGGGTCAGCTTCTGCTGATTCACTGGCCCCGGTGACCTGTATGCCCTTCAAAAAAGATGATATCCATTGGATGGCCGCCTCAGAGAATGAAGCGTTTACTCTTAATCTGGTGGACAGGATGGAATGGTCCACCAGGTAAAAAGCCGCGGAGAGATTTAAAATCATCAAAAGGGAGATCTTGCCCTTATCCATCTCTTGGATAAGATGAGACTTCAGGGCAAGAAGGGCCGTCTCAGTGCCATGGTTGGCCCGGAAACCAAATTGGTATTTATGCAGGATTTCATTTTGTTCCAAGAATACAGAGATTTGATTGTAGGCAACACAATCTAAAATCTTCAAGAGGAACGCAGTATTCGTGATTGGTCTGTAATCGGAGGATGTTAAAGGGCACAGATTCGCCTTTTTAAAGAGAGGCGTAATCCACGCATTTTTTGGGTTGTGAGGCACCAAACTGGTCTGAAAAGAGACATTCACAAATGTAGTGAGTGCCGGGATAGGCGTAGGTAGACATTCCTTAATTATGATTGCGGAGCAAGGGTCACCTTTGCAGCTTGTGCTTTTAAGTTGACTGATGGCCTTCGCAAGTCCCTCCTCAGAAATGGGACTAACATTAAATATGGCTGTATCTTTATCTTTTACCGCCACACCATGAGTTTTTTCTGTCTGACCTGATAGATTGAAAGCCAATTTTTTAGTCTCAATGGATTCTTTAATTTCTTTCTAATTTAAGGGGCATAGCTGATTGAATTTTAGTGCACCATTCTTTGTTTTTATCAATAAGGGCTTGAGTAGGACCTGACGTATGTGCTTGTTCTTTCAACACTTTAAAGAGCTCCTTAGAGTTAGATTTTGCATTCGTAATTCTTACATTAAGTGCCTCTTTTTTTGCTATTATCACCACTTTCTTGAACGCGGCAGCAGAGGTTTTATATGCTTCTAGGTGGGTGGGGGATTTATCCAGTCGCCATAGAAGGTAAAGTTTGTTTTTCTTGGATTTCATATCTACCAATTCATTAGAAAACCAGTTATTTTTGTGTTCAGTAGTTTTCAATGTAATTTTAGATGGGGGCATCCTTTCAGTGACACTCTGCATAGACTTTATCATTCTGACAGACATGTCTGTAGCATTAGTGAGAGAGCCCATCTCTAATGGGAGTTCTTGCGCCTAAGGACCTAAAGTATCTTCATTCAGAGGTTTACGATTTCTACTGTTTACATATTCATTAGGGTGAGACAGTTTTTTATTAAAGGATCCCGATTGAGAGTGAAAACAAATACTAAAGTGATCTGACCATGGGCACGGCTGCACATCTATCTCACTCAGCTGAACATTTAGGGAGGCAACCCAATGTAGCGTATGTCCCTTAGAATGAGTAGCTGTTCTAACATGGTGACAGAAACCTAGGGCATCAAGCATATTTTCCATTATCTTTGCAATAGGGTCAAGCTCATTGCCTAACCAAAATCTCCCAACAAAATCAATTTGGTATTGGGTTTCAACGAGAGAAGCAAACTTAAGAAGAGTGGGGAAGGAAGGGTCCTTCGAGGGCGCCCTATAAAGCAGAAGGATATTCAAGGTAACTCCAGCACTAATGGCTATTTTGATAGCAGTAATCTCTCCGTTTTTAATTCGCAGGTTTTCAGGCTATATCTCATAATGAATGCTACCCCTCCACCCTTACTCTGAGCTCTATCCTGCCGGATCATATGAGAACCTTCAGGAAAAGCCAAAGAGAGTGTGGGATCTGCCGCTTCATGGCTCTATGTCTCCGTGAGCGCGCAGACATCGAGCCGAAACTAAACCCTGCGACAGTGGACACATACGCCTATGGTGCCAAAGCACCCCTCAAATGCCTAGGACAATTTGATGGTCTCTGCCGATACAAAGAGCATGAGAAGAAGATAACCATCCACGGCTTGGCGACCGATACGGACACTGGTTGCGTCCTTAGTTTCAAGGCGACTGCCGACATGGGGCTTATCCACACACTGTATAATATCATGGTCCACAAGTACATTGACCCTGTCGAGATGATTAACAACCTCTATCCCCGAATATTCAAAGGCATCGGAAAACTAAAAAACAGACAAGTGAAACTCCACATAGGCGAATCCATACGCCCCATAGCACAACACTATAGAGGGATCCCTCATCAACATCCAGAAAAAGGTGGAAGATGAGTTGCACATACCGAACTGCCTTAATTATAGCAATGACATCCTGGTCTTGGGCACAGATGTCAACAAACATGATGAAGCTCTGGTGAAGGTTTGCAAAGCGTTAGAGGCGGCCCATCTCACGCTAAACCGCGACAAATGCGAATTCAGAAAAAGAATGCTACGATTCGTTGGACATATCTTCTCGGAGACAGGCATGACACCGGATCCCGAAAAGGTGGCTACTCCGAATGAAACCGGGAGGATAGCTCAGCGGCAGCGTGCGCGTCTTGGAAGCAAGACGACACGAAGCAGCAACAGGTTCGATCCCCGGGTCCGCGCTTAGAAACCTCCGGGTGTTTAAGCGCGTTATAAATACGTAACTAAGACAAAAAAACACAATTACGCAACTAAGAAAAACAAACAATTCCTGTAACAGCGCCTCGATGCCTGCGGGCTGTGTGAGCGCTTTATAAATGTAAATAAATAAATAAATAAACCTCACTCCCGGCAAACATGTCAGAGCTGCGCTCATTCCTGGGACTCGCCAGCTACTGTACACGCTACATCAAGGACTTTGCCACAGTGAGTGAGCCGCTAAGACTATTAACCAAGCAAGATGCCACATTTCACTGGACTGACAAGTGTCAAAAGGCCTTCGAAATCATTCGCGAGAGGGTCTCCAAGGCGGAAAACATGGTCGTATTACGACCCCAGCCACAAGACTGAACTAACAGTGGATGCAAGCCCAGTGGGACTGGGAGCCATACTTGCTCAAGTGGATCCAGGAGATCCCTCTTAGACCCATATCATCGCATACGGCAGCAGGAGCCTCACAACAACCGAGCAGGCCTACTCTCAGGCTGAGGAGGGTCTAGCTGTAGTATGGGCATGTGAGCACTTCCACCTCTTCCTACATGGCAAGCCCTTTCGTGTAATAACTGATCACCAGGCACTGCTGTTTCTATATGGCAACCCGCAAGCGAAGATGTCACCCTGCATAGCCAGATGGGGCTACGGTTGCAGGAATGCTCCTTCGAGATCACTCCAAGCATACTTTCTTTCCAGAAGGCCCAGGGGTGGGTGCACGCCGGAACCATCTGTAGCAGACAGGTACCTCCGGTATCTCATACATCAAGCCACCCCAGAGGGGATAGACATCGCAAAATAGCTAGTGAAATGGAAAATGACATTGCCTGCAAAATCATCTGTGAAGGACTTGACTCTGGTATGTGGAGGAGGGCCAGAGAGAGTGGGCGAGCTGCAGGGGACCCAGTACACACAGAAGTAGAACGATTATTGCAGGTGAAAGAAGAGCTGACGCTCTCAGATGATCATCTCCTGTTGAAGAACTGTAAATTGGTCATTCCATCATCCCTGCGGAAGAAAGTAATCGAGCTAGCCCACAAGAACCACAGGGGAATTGTGTCTACCAAGCGCATGCTTTGCCAGAAAGTCTGGTTTCCCCATATAGACTCCATGGTGCAGGACGCACTGAAGTCATGCCCCACATGCAGCCTCATCACCCCCAACAGGACCCGCAGCCTCTGAACTTGGCCGATTCTTTTGGGCCCATTGAAGGAGGGAAGTATGTACTAGCAGTGATGGACGAATACTCACAATATCCTGAGGCCCAACTAATATCAACGGCGGACCAACACGTAATACCCGCATATGGGATTCCAAAAGGTACTCAAAACGGATAATGGACCCCTTTCAATGGACACCAGTTTGCACAGTTTGTGCACTACATGCACTACGTGGGGTTTCATTATAGGAAAGTCACTCCATTATGGCCACAAGCGAACTGAATAATAGAGCGCTTCATGGCCCACCTAAAGAGAGCGCCGCAAATAGCCCAGCTCACCGGGCAGCCATATGAGCAGGTCCTACATCAACTAATGAGGGACTACAGGGGCACTCCCCATAGCACCACTGGGAGAACCCCAGCTGAAGTAATGTTCGAGAGAGACATCCAAACAAGAATCCCTCATGCCAAGGGGGCAGATAACCAACCTGACCTGGACTGAGAGATGAGAGAGCGAGATGATGCTCCGAAGGAACGCATGAAGGCATATGCGGACATACACAGAGGGGCATGAGTGCCCCAGATCGAGGTGGGTGATGTAGTAGCTGTAATGCAGCCACAGACTCATAAGCCCACTTCCGTCTTTCATGAGGAACCCTTGCTCGTCACCTCCAAGAAAGGATCTATGGTCATGTCGCAAGGAACCGGAGGTTCCATCACCCAAAATTCGTCCAATTTTAAGGCAATCCCATCTATAGGGTGACAGCGATTAAGTAGGCGAGTGACTGTTCCCATTGATTACAAATCAGATGATACATATCAAGGAGATCACAAAGACATGGACGGGTATGATCAAGAAAGCCCCGTGGACGGTGGAGCCAGAGGCAGCCCTCTGGAACCAAGCAACTCACGTCCCCAGCGAGCTCGGAATAAAACTTGCTGCCTTATCGGAGAGGTGGGCTAGTAGCTCATCCTAGACGTCTACCTGTTGTGAAGCTCTAGTAACTGTTTAAAATGGGGGGGGGGGTTTGATTTGGGGCCCACCAATGATTTTGGTGCCAATAGCTAGCGGGCATCAGCCTCTAAACATATCTAAACACTTTTTACATATCCCGGTGAGGCCTTTTCCTCTTCATTTTTGCACACAATTCCTGGCTCCCCATGATTATCGTCTTCCCTCTTAGACGGATGCCCTGGATCTATGGTGGATGCTGCTCGGGGGCCTGCAGCTGCTGGTGGATGCGGGAATAAAGGTGGGTGTTAGCACCAGCACAATCTATAACGCCCACATGAAAGTCTCTTTTTCTACCTGCATCCGGTTGTTATGTAGTATCTGGGACCCTATGCATTTCCAGTCCCCCCTGACCCACACCGCTTTATCACTATGGCTGGGAAACACAGCACTGCCTGCATCTTTTGCAGAGCGACAACCCACTAGTGCGGGACTGGCCGTACAGACAGAAGCAGCTGCACAAGGAGCTGTGCTCTGGAGCAAAGGAGGAAATAAGCACATGTCCCTCTGCAGATGACCACAGGGACCTTCCTAGGTAATTAAAAGCTTCAAATGCTCGGCAGTGCCAGCCTCCATTTAACGGAGAGTTCAGAATACCATGCGGTGAGTTATCCTTATGAACTGTTCATTAAAAAGGCAGGCTAACAGTTTAATTTCTTCCTGCATGGGGGCGTCTTTTTTCTTTATTGTAAGCACTCTTCTGTACCAACTGCGACCTTAGAGAGAGAGAGCATCAATGTCATGCTTTGATTGGTGGGTTTGCACTTAGTAACATCCTCCATCTTCAAATCCTGCAGCACCATCTACAAGCCTGTCACTCAGAAGTCCCCAAGCCCATATCATCTTCAAATCCTGCTACATTCTTTTTATTTGTATGTGGTTCAAAGAACCTTTACAAAATAACACATCAATACATATCAAAATACAAAACAAATACAAAACAATTCAATAAAAACAGGTAAAAATAAAACAAATTTAAAAGTGAGAAAAGAACGTTAACACTAAAATAACAAAATCTCCTTTTCAATTACTTTCAGAAAATCAACCAAAGCGAAAATTAGTGCTTTCTCATTTCCTTGCATGAGTCGAGTCCAGAGAGATAACATACAATCTGCATAATTCACATTTATAAATCGTAAAAAAAAGCTTAGTCCTTACATCTCTAAAAATGTGGGCATTCTAAAATCAAATGTTTTAAAGTTTCATTCTGTTCTGTACACTTAATTACATTTCGAAGAGCCCAAATTAGCATTTACAATTCCCCAGTATTTTGTTTGTTCAAGAGTATGGTACTGATTTAATCTAAATCTCATATAATACATTCTGGTTATATTACATGGAAATATAGCAAGATAACCACAGCAACCATCTCTTTTGTGTGGAAATTTGGCATATTCTTTATATGTACTCAGAGTTATTTAATCTAGGGTTTTTCACCAATCGTTCTCGAATAATTTGTGTTTTACATAGTTTGGACGGATATACAAATCATCTAGGTCAACACCCAGACTATTTATAGTTTTAGCCATGATGTCAAAGTAACTGGTGATCGAGCTAGAGGAGCATCCCTTCCTGAATTCAAAAGAATCTTGGTAGATTGAGTTATCGGGATAGTTAAGAATTTTAGAGTAGTTAGATAGGGCCCGCCAGGTTAGCCTGGTAGATGGAGAGATCAATCCCAACTCATATCTAATAATACAGTTGGGAATTGATGGAGACAGACGCAAAGCTTTTTTCACCAAGCTACCCTGTAAAGAATCCAGTTGCTTATGCAAATTGCTAACACAGATATCCAGGGCATATATAAGAATTGGTTCTACCTTTAGGGTAAGGAACTCTAGTAAAGGTGTCATTGAGAATTTACAGAATTTAGTAAAAATAAATTTCATCTGACTCAAGAGAGGTCTGGCTTTTTGCTTTAAATAATCCACCCATGAATTAATGGTGGTCACATTACTCAGGCGGTATCCTAGATAAATGGTTTCTTGTACTTCATGTATGGAAAACACCCCCAATATTCCAGCTATACTTCTTAAGTTTCTTGCTTGATTTAAAGATCATTATACATGTCTTAGATGGATTAGGTACAAGGTTATGTTCATAGGCAAAATCTGTAAATATATCTAGCTTAGGTTGAAGACCAGCTGGTGTTAAATCAAAGAAAATAAGATTGTCTGCAAATGCTAGGCAGTCTATTCTTAATGAGCATAGCCTTGCAGGAAACGTAGCAGTAGATTCCCAAAGTTCATCTATGTCAGAAAGATAGAGGTTGAATAGCAAGGCTGCAAAATTGCAGCCTTGCTTCAGTCCAAGATGAAGTTGCACAGAATCAGTCAGAGATCCCCCTTGAGTTAGTCGAATTCTGCAAGATGTATTAGTGTGAAATTTGGTAATCCAATATATAAGATATTCAGGAATTCCAAATGTACGCATTTTAGCCCATAATACATTGGGCACGACTGTGTAAAACGCAGAAGACATATCGATCGAAGCAATGTAAATGGTACTAATTTCTTCTTTTTTTTTAATCCGGCAATCAAATGTGCCATTATTGTGGCATTTAATGTTGTTCCCATCTGACGTCTAAATCCCATTTGGTATTTGGAATAGGTCTTATAAGTTGCTAGATGTTTATCAAGCGCGTAGATGACTAAAATAGAAAAGACCTTGGCCGCTGCATCTGTCAAAGAAAGGGGTCTGTAATTCTCGGGTAAACTAGAGTCACCTTTTTTATACAGTGGGATTAGAACAGAAGTAACCCACGACATGGGAATGATACCCCTTACTAGGATGCTACCAAACTTAATTTTTAGGATCATACTCCAGAAGATTGGGTCAGACCTATATACACACGATGGAATCCCGTCAGGACCTGGAGAACGGGAGTTGGGGTCACACTTTAACACAACTTGAAAAAGGATACAGACTTATAAAGGATACAGAATCACATCCACCTTGGGAGCCCCTCTGCTCTGGGATATCTTGAACGCGATGTTAACAAGACTTTCCCCCCCAAGAGCGCAGCCTGTAGAAATAAACTATAACTAACAGGCCAGGGGCTTGAGTGAAAAGGCAGGAGCAGCGACAACAGAGCTAAGGGAACAAAGCAAAACAATGGTTCAAGAGAGCAGCCAGAATGACCAAAGTGCAGCAATCACCCACCCGCAATTACCCTCTCTTACCTGCTTAGTCAAAAAGAAGTCCCGTAAACCTATGTGAGTTCAGCAAAGTGGTGACAAGGTGAAGAAGGAAGAAAGTCTCAGTTGAAGGAAGTCTGTGCAATAATCCACCTAACCCGAACGGCACGAGGGCGCAACTAGATGGTCCAAATATAATCCCCACGGAATTCAGCAAAGCGTCCCCAAAGTAGCCAATCCAAGTAGTGACCACCAAATCAGGAGAACGTCCAATCGGCCACTTCGATGTGTAGAGCAATGTTTCTTGTGATGAGAGCAGCATTGTTGATAGATCCAGAAAAGGAGTGTTTTTTGTGGGCTTGTGAAATATGTGAGGGTGAAGGGTTCAGAAAGCCAGTGGAGTTAGCAGCCAGTAGAGAAAAGAAACTTGAATAGAAGTCCAGTTCAGATTTTCCTAATGTTCTGAATTGCGTTGAACTTGAGGTTAGCAAATTCCAAGGCGACACAACAAACAAGGGCAAGAGGGAAACAGTCCGTTTGGAAAAGCCATGAGTTTGTTTACCAAGGGAAAACAGCCGAGGGAAATGGCGCCAGGAGTCGTAGGGAAAAACGTTCAAGAGTAATCCTTAAAGCATGAGCCGGGTCCAGAAAACACAGGAATCAGGATATCAATAAATCAGGCACTCTAACTAATTACTTAGTTTAGGAGCACCCGTTGCAGGGACACCCTGTACTAAATACTGGTATCATTTCCAGGACGCAAGACACGTTGCGTGCGCTTCACGTGACCGCGGGAAGAAGGAATGCTGGATAATGTAGTGCGGCGTATCCCACAAACTGAAAGCAGTCGCCAGGGCAGCTTCCACATGGAAATAGACACCCCCGGACGTCTGTAAGCAGGAATGCGGGGCATGACAGTTGGATCATTTTTGATGGCCCACATGATATCAAAAGTAGACCAAACAAATTGAGTAGCTGGAGGAGACGGTTCCATATTGTCTTGTAATTTAGCAAAACGGGCCGGTAGCGCATATATTTTCTTAACATAGGCTATCCATGTTTCAGCATTAATTATAGACTTATTATGATAGACTGGGGTATCTCCTTTTTTAAGCGCAGTCCAGATATCTCATGAATTGTGACAGCAAATGGCTTTGATCATTTCACAATTTTGTTTGTTATATTGTTCAAAATGTACTCTGTTAATTTTAAATGTGTATTCTTGAACAATGTTCTTCTTTTTTAGCAAGTATTGTTTAACTGGTAAATGCGCTATTTCAAGCTTTCTTATATCGCGATTTTTAGATCTTTTCAAGATTTTAATTTTGTAATTAAATCTATGTTTATGATTAATCGCAAAAGGAGTTTGTTTTATTCTGAATTGATTAAGGGCTTTTCTAATGCAATTATTAATCATCAGATTTAAGTACTCAATAGAATATAAATCAGGTGTGTTAAAGTTAATCACACATTTAAGATGTTTTAATACATGCTCTGCTAACCTCCTACATAAAGTAGGATTCCATCTAAAAGAAATATTGTCCCTTTTAATCTCAATTGCTCGCAAACAGTGATTAATATGCCATTGATTAGTAGCAATAGAGGTGTTGAGAGCAATGGGGGCATGATCACTATAAGCAATAGCCCCAATAATAGCAGAGTGAATGCATGATAGCAGTGAATTGGAGACACAAAAGAAATCAATCACTGAACTACTATTTCCTCTTTTCCAAGTATGGATATTAGAAGGTTTGCTAAACTTAGCAAATGACATATCCCAGTACTCAAAGTAATTACAGAATTCAACCCCTCTCTTAAAGCGATTTTATTTAGCCTGTTTAGAGGCATTGTGATACGCAAATAATCCTATACATTGAGAGTTAAAATCACCACCTGCAATAGTATCATAGTTGGAGTAAAAAGTTGAGGCTTGATCAAAGCAACAGTCTATGTCATCATGGATCTCCAATAGTTTGTATTTCAAAGGATTGTAGTACAAGTTAATGACTAGAAGTACTTTTGGATCATGCTTATTCAAGCACAAAAAAAACGCTAAAACATGAATGGATGAATACACCAAAATGATATTACAGGCAATAGAATTGTTGACTCAGATTGTTAGGCCACCATAGAGCCTGCCTTCCAAATCCTTTAGTGGCAGTAGAACAAAATGAATGATAATCAGGGATAACTAGTGGATCAATTTTCATAGTTTCTTGAAACATAAAAATTGATGGTAGTTAATCAAGAGTGGAAAGCCAGATCGGGATGTTACTGAAACCGCATGAATTCCATGACAGTACAGCAAGTACAGCCTTCACCTTTGCTTATGATGAAAATAAGTTAGGATTTGTCGCAAATATTGTTTTTAATAGAGGTTCTATCCATGCCATTTCACTGCTAGTGCGAGCAATCGTAAGTAACTGACATATGCAAAGTTTTTCATTTTTTGCACTAATTGTCAAATCACCATTTGTTTTTTGCTCCAAAGATTCAGATCTCTGATTATCATGTAAAAATTCTCCTGCCAGCTTTTCATCATTGAATGTGAATAATGAGAATCCCATTTCAAATAGCTCCCTTCTATAGGCCCATATAAGTTTCAATACATGTTCGGAGAACAAATGACAAGTCATGCGTTAATTATGAGTTGGTGCCAGGGAGATATGATCAATGTCTCTAGACGCAATAATTCTCAGTGGTGGAATTGTGTAAAGAAGATCGTAGAGGTATCTTCTGTTGATACGTGCCCCACCTAAGATTTCATGCTTTCCTTCCAACCCTAACAGGTTCATGCCTTTCTTATTATTGCCTTTAAAGACATTGGCAGAGTCATTTGCCCCAAATATAGAATCATCTAGATTCAGGACAATTTTCAAATTGTTCAGGGTTTCATTAGGGGGTCTATCAGCAGATACTGAAGACTTAAGTTCTTCACATAAGGAAGTGTTTGCAAAAGGGGGATGAATTACAAATTACTCTTCTTTCTCCTTATGGAGATCTCCTCTCGCAATCTTCCCCTCTCTTCCCACACCCATCAATCCCTCTCCCCAACGCCTCTCCCCAACACTGTAACCTTATCTATCCTCCTCTCACTAACACCACCAATGCCTTCGAAGTCGCCCTCTGGAACACCAGATCAATCTGCAATAAAACCACTGCTGTTCTTGACCTTTTCCTGCGCCTTAACCTCCAATGTCTCTGCATTACTGAAACCTGGATCCCTCCCCATAACACCTCTGTACCTGCCTCCCTTACCTCTTCCTCTTCCTCCTTTGCACATGTCCCCTGTTCTTCTGGCCGCAGAGGTGGTCTTGGCCTTCTCTTTCGCCCACACTTCACTTTCTCTCCCTTCCTTCCCTTCCTTTGAATGCATGTTCAAAATCTTTAATTCTCCTCATGCCATCTCATTCCTTATCATCTACCGCCCCCCTGGCCCTCTCTGCTCCTTTTACAAGGACATTGACCATCTCCTCAGCCTCATTTCCCCCACTCCCACTCCTTTACTTGTACTTGGTGACTTTAATCTCCACCTCTCCTCAAACCCTCCTTCCTCTCCTCTCTTCTCCATTATTGACTCGTACCACCTCTCTCCCCTCCCTTCCCCTCCTACTCACCAATCTGGATCTACTATTGACCTCATCTTTACTTCCTCTATCATAGCCTCCCCTGTATCCTCCCTTCCCACCTACTTGTCTGATCACTCTCTACATTCTTTTTCCCTCTCCCCTCCCTCCCCTTCTCCCTCCTTCCTCCACCTCGTTCTTCTGGCACGACCTACGTGACTTTAACCCCTCTCTATTTCTTACATCCCTCTCCTCTTCTCTCCCCCATCTCCCATTTCTCCTCTCTCTCCGTATCTGAAGCCTCCTCCATCTTAACTTCTTCTCTCTCTTCTACTCTCGATCTTCTTTACCCACTCTCCTCATTTTGCCCCTCTCACCGTCCTGCTCAACCTTGGCTTTCTTCTCATCTCTCCTTCATGCGCCGCCTCCTCAGGCGCCTTGAACGTCAATGGCTCAAACACCCAACCCCCTCTAACCAATCTGCATATTTCTCCTATCATACCCTCTTCGACTCATGCCTCAACTCCGCTAAACGCACCTACTTCTCTGATCTTCTCCAGTCTCAATCCTCCAACCCTCGCCGCATTTTTCAAACTTTAACCCGCCTTCTCTCTCCTTCTACTCCTGATCCCTCCATCGCCTCTTCCCTCTCTGCTACTGATCTTGCCTCCTTCTTTTCTAGCAAAGTCCTCAACCTTCGTCAAACTATCCTCTCCTCCCCCTCCTACTCCTCCTCCTTCCCTTCCCCCTACCTTTTCGATGTCTTCGTTCTCTCCCGTCATTAATTCTGATGTTACCCTCCTCCTTACCAACACTCATCCTACTGCTTCTCCCGCTGACCTCATTCCTACCCCCCTCATCCCGAAAATCTACCCCTGCTTATACCTTATTTTACCTCCTTCTTCAACATTTGCCTCTCAACTTCCACTTTTCCTACCCCATTCAAACACGCGACTATCATCCCTATTCTCAAAAAACCCTCTGCTAACCCCCATCTTGCTTCCAACTATCGCCCCATCTCTCTCCTACCCTTCCTCTCCAAACTTCTTGAACGCATTGTCTATTCTCAACTTCATTCCTTCATCTCTAACCACTCCCTCCTTCCTGATTCCCAATCTGGCTTCCGCCCTCTGCACTCCACTGAAATGGCACTCACCTTTGTTCTTAATTCTCTCCTCTCTGCACGTTACTCAAAACACTCCTCTATTCTTATTCTCCATGATCTTTCCGCTGCTTTTGATACTGTCGACCATCCTCTTCTTCTCAATTCCCTCTACTCATTTGGCTTCAAGGACTCTGTTCTTAACTGACTCTCCTCTTATCTCTCTAACCGCTCTTTTTCTGTCTCCTGGGGTGGCTCCTCCTCTCCCACATATCCTCTTAACCACAGAATTCCCCAAGGTTCTGTCCTTGGCCCCCTTTCTTTTCTCTCTCTACACCTCCTTCTTAGCTCCTATCATCTCCTCCTTTGGTATCTCGCACCATTTCTATGCTGATGATACCCAGCTTTTCCTCTCCTTCTTCTCTTTCTCTCCCGACATTCATGATAAACTATCGTCCTGCCTTTCCGCTATCAAATCCTGGATGTCCTCTCACTTCCTTACTCTTAACGCTGAAAAAACTGAACTCCTCTTCTTCCCTGCCAATGCTCTTCCTCCACCCTCCCCTCCCGCCTTCATTCTCTTTCCCCCCTCCCAGCTCTCCTTCTCCCCACATGCCCGCAATCTTTGTCTCCACATTGACTCTCTCCTTTCTCTATCTCACCACATTTCTCTTACTGCCAAGTCTTGTCACTTTCACCTCTATAACATACATAAAATTTGACCTCTCCTTACCTTTCACGCTACTAAACTTTTAAATACCTCCCTCATCTTCTCCAGACTCTTCTACTGGGCCTCCCTTCTCTTTGGTCTCCCCTCCTCTCATTTCGCCCCCCTCAAATCCATCTACCACTCAGCCATCCGCACCCTTTGCCATCTCTCACTTCTTAATTCTATCTCCTCTTCTCTCACCTCTTTAGGCTGGCTCTCTTTTCACTCCCAGCTCAAATTCAAGTTCCTCGGTCTTGTTTTCAAATCCCTCCATGGTCTTGCCCCCCCACCTCTCCTCCCTTCTCACTTTCTATACCCCTTCTTGCTGTCCCCGCTCTGCTAATCTCTTCCTACTCTCTCCTCCTCCCCCTCCATGCGGCCCCTCCCGCTTTTGATCTTTCCAACTCCTTGCTCTCTTCCACTGGAACCTCCCCCCCTTCACATCTGTTCTTCCCTTTCCTTCCCTTCCTTTCGCTCTTCTCTCTAATCTTATCTTTTCCACTCGCCTCCCTAATCCCCTTCGTTTCCTCTTGCTCTTCTCCCTCACCTCCTACCACTACTCTCCCTATACCTCCCTACCTCCTTCCCCCCACTCCCTGCTCTCTTCTAGTCCTACTTTTCTCTCTCCTCTTCCTCTCACAATCATACATTCCCTCTTACTCCTGCTCTAACCTCCACTAACATCTCCCTTTCCCTCACTCACCTCTGCCCCTCCCTACTCCCTCCTCATCTCTGCAATATTGTAAAGTGTTCTTTACACTGTTTTCAAGTTATGATTCAATTACCATATCATGCTTGTTGTATTATGCATTTTCTCATGTAAAGCACTTTGGATTAAAGGGTTATATAAATTCAATAAAATACAAATACAATTACAAATTAAGTTATACTGTGCAGTAGTTGCACCCCCCATGGCCTGTGTCTTTAGGAGCTGGTTGATTTTCTCAAGTTTGGAATCCCAGCCTTTAAGGCATTAAGCATAGAATCATGCATGTTTGTTACATCACTATTTGTGCTCAGCAATGATTGATTAGCTATTTAATGTACAACACAAACGGGACCATTATGTTCACCTTGGTTCTGAGAGGGAAGATTTCTATTAGATGACTCATTGGATAAAATAGTAAGCTTCCCTCTCCCATTTAGAGTAATATGTACATTAGTGATATTCGTAACTGGATCCATATCAGGTTTTTTTAGTAAAGTTTCAGAATACAGCAACGGACCCATTTTTGGTAGCACAACAGAGGATGGTATCGTTACTTTACTTGGGTCCGTGGGTAGTTTAGGGGATAATGTAGATCTATTAGAGGTCTGTTTCCTTCCAGCACTCTGAAAGTAGTTTGGAAGTATTTTTTGAACTTTCAATGCTTCTCCTTCGTCTTCAATTACCTTGTCGGAGCCGATTATTGCATCATGCATGGCTAAAGAATTTGCACAATTAGATTGCACTTCGGCGGTAACCATTTTTTTGTGGAAACAAAGAATTGATGCCAATTTTACTCCATTTATCTTTTCCACCTTACCGTGGTTGGCCCCAAGATGTGATTGACATTCCACAGAAAGCTCTGCTACATCAATAACATCTTCTCCGCAACTATCGGAAATCACCAAAATTTCTCTTTTTGATTTTTTTCATTTTTTCATTGGCAGATCTTCGTTTATTTTTGAACGTTTAACACAGCGTTTTTGGTTTTTGTAAAATCTTCTAGAAGAGTAGCCTATATAGTCAATTTCGCAATCAGCAGAACCTACGTCCTGTTTTTGTTCATCCATAAGTTGGATTAGGACTGGTGGACTGTCAGCAGATAACTCCCTTTTTTCTGGCGAAATATTAGGGGTTGTTTCTAAGTTCAGCCAAGGAAGAGTTGATGGTACTTGGTTTGCAGGGCCCGGTGCGTTAGCAGAATAGGATTCAGCACTTTGTTCGTGTGAGATTTTAACTTTGGCCTCATGGGGATTCTTTGCCCCTATATGGAGCCCTTATAGTGCAAGGGTAGATCCTTCCAGCCTTGCGACTTTGGACACAATCTCACTCATGGTATCTTTTATGTCCCTCAATTCCAAATGAGTGACATCATGACCTTTGTCTAACAAGCTCAGTATCCTTACTATCACTGGAAAAGTAAAAGGTTCTTGATCTTTAGGAGAATGAGACAAACTGGGTTCACTACAATTATTCTGTGAGTAGGGAAAACGAAGATCTGGACTTAATGGAAGTTCCGAATCAGAAACATTACCTATCGCAGTGATGTTTGCAGTTGAAATAGGCAGATGCGGACTAGATGGTATATAAACATCATTGCTGTCAACATTATCTTGCAAGTCTCGATTTCTAGGTATTAGTGGGGTCAACAGGCCGATAAATAACCTAATGCGGGAATCCGGGTCAGCCAATGCCTTGATATCAAAGTCGCTATTAAGCGAGTTCACTTCATTGGCAAAACCTGGACACACAGCATTTGAAGCATTAGGTTCTACATTCATGTCATCTAAATGGCTTGTATTAACAAAATCATCGCTGCTTGGGAAAGGTGCTGCAGAGTTGTACAATTGATCATTAAGACTAGAAGGCACCGCCATACCAGAGCGCTTTCCGCTTAACAGACCGCTGGCCATCTTGCATGATGATTAAATATGTGCCCAGGCAATCATACACAAGTTAGACAATGTATTTGATTTTCAGTGCGTTCACAAAGTAACGAGAGACTTATAATAGCAGGTCCTACCTTGGTTTGGATTAAAGTTTTCTGCGTGGGGGGACAAGGATGCATTCACCCCACTCTTTTTGTCAACGACCGACAACTTAATTATGCATGTGACATCAGTGGGGACTACTCAAAGGCCATATATGGAACCCCCACATACAAACACAGATACATGCTTTTATACGGTTCTTAGGCCTGATACTGCACACCACGTGCCGCGCACCGCGAACAGCAAACAGTACTTTGCGTACTTTGCGGTGCGCGCGCAGGTTGCGCTGGGAACCTGGTAGATAAAGATTTGTTCCAGGCACTGGGGGCGGGTCAGTGCTCACGTGACCGTGGGATCACAGACCTCACTTCAAGTTGGCTAATGCTTCAACCGGTAGTGAGTGTAAAATCAACATTCCATCTGAATGGCAAGAATCCACTTGTTCTCTCATGTAGAGGTAAAGGGTTCATCTTGTGGATGTAAACGCACGAAACAAGTTGCTCCTCATATTGGAATATCAGGAACGTATGTTGTTCTATTAAGCATCCCGAGTTGCCTGCTACATTATCTACAAGCCTTTCGCTCAGAAGTCCCCAAGCCCATTTCATCTTCAAATCCTGCTGCATTATCTACAAGGCTGTGTGAGAATCCTGAAGGTGTCTCCCTAGCTAGTCCCTGTGGATCTGTCATTCAGGTGGCCAGGACACGGCCATCGCTATTGGATCCAGCTCCTGGGGTAGGACCAGTGAGGGAGGATCACCTGGATGGGCTTCCTCAGGGAATGGAAGTGGGACACAAACACTTTTGCATTCCACGAAAGACAACGGACTAACACTATGGCCGTTTAACCTGACATGTCCCAATGCAAGGGTCAGGCAAAGTCATCCAATTGACCAGAATCACAAACACCTGACGGCTCTTTCCCTTCCCCACAGGGATAAAAGGAGGAGCACGAGAGCACAGTACGAGCAAGGCAGATCTAGCAATGACACGGCTATCCAAGCACGGCAGTTCAAGAGGAGGAGAAAGGCGGCGAGAACCAAGAGGATGACGAGGAGAGAAGCGACCTTGCCCTTTCCGTCCCAGACCCACGAAACCTTTGTGAAAGGAATTGTAAGACTGCGAACAATAGCCAACGTGTGTTGCAGCAGATGTCAACGGCATACGGAGCATGCCTATGCTGATAAGCAGGAAAAGAACAAGTTACTTACCAACTGGTAACGTTCTTTCGACTGGATGTTCCTCCAACGTATTCCACATCTTTGACTTTTTCAGCAGAGGGCGTCCTGCGTCGATGGAGTTGGGTCGATGTCCCTCGAAGGCTTCAGTCAAGGGCGACGTCACCGGATGTTATAAATAGGAGGCATGGCGCCCGCAGCCTCAGTTTAAGTTTTTTCCCTCAGAACGTGTTGCACTGGTCTCATGCCTGCTTGACTGCAAATAGCCTTGCGGAAACGTAAGCTGCAATTGCATAGTAAATTCTCCAGAGGGGCAGGCTGGGAGGGCGATGTGGAATTCGTTGGATGAACATCCAGTCGAAAGAACATTGCTAGTTGGTAAGTGTAAAGACCGGAGGGGGCTTCTGTACTTCCGCTCTCTATTTGGTAGAGGAGAGACACAGAGACCCCTGCCAAGATTCTCTATTACGATAGCAATGGACGAGCAATCAAGGCCTAGCTTCCCGGGAGGTGTGCAAGCTGGTTCTTAAGTACAGTGTAGTCCCCAAGCACCCACAAAGGAATGTCCACACACTGTATTGGTTAAAACACAGTCTTTATATAATTAATATTCAAGTCATAGACATGATCACGATAACTCACTTTGTGCTCCGGAAATCAACGGTGGTAAATAAGTGCAATTCTAAAGTGGTACCACTAACGTTATTAGATCTCATTAAAGTGCATACGGTCAGAATGACACAAAGATCAAAACAAAGAGGAAACCAGCAGTAGAGAGAGGAAGGAAAGCAAGATGGTTGAGCAATAGGCAGAACACTGGTAACTAAAGTTAAACACAGCTCTGTGTGGAGATCCCCCCACCTGGGCAAGCTGTAGAAGAAAGATACAAGCCCAGTCCATATATTGTTCACACAAGACATTCCAATAGTTCTGCAACCCCAAAGTACCTTGGAGTTGTAGCATTCCGCGTCGAGGAAATCGACAACCCTCCTCGAGGGCCCTCCTTTTAAGGCAGGAGTCACGGGTCGTCGAACGTCCGACGGAGAACAGGTCGAGCTACGACAGTGAAGTGGCTGCGTCGTTCCTAGCAGTGCTCATTGACTGGGAAGCGTAAACGTCCTGCAAGGAAGAGGCGTGCGGGGCACCTCAATGTCACTAGTTATGGACTGCAAAGAGTTGAAGAACTGTGGCCCAGCAAGGGCGTCGAGTCATCGGTGTCTCTGTGGTCTTTGGGTGGCGGGAAACCCACCGGTGGATGCTCCTCGGCACGTCGACGGTCAGGCCTTCTCCAGCAGCATACAGCGGCGACAATGTGGACGAGAGCGTCCTTGGATCAATGAAGTTCTTAGGCAACGGGAGCACGGCGGCGGCGATCGGCGACAGTGGCGGACAACAGTCTGGCGCTTCTCCTTGGAGTTCTGCAGCAATCCCTGTATCGGGTCGGCAGCCGGTCGAAGGTCTGTCTACCAGGGAGGTTAGGCAAAGATCGGCTGTGCACGATGGTCCCTCGTAGCTCGGGAAGAGGGCGCCTTACCAGGTCCTCTCTGGGTCAGTCCTTGCAGCACAGCAGCTTTCATATTGCGAAGGAGAGCAACAGCAATTCTTCTCGTCCAGCAGGGCTAAAGGTTAAGCTTCAGTTACTCCAGTTACTCGTTGTAGTGGACTTCAGCTTCCGAACACGATTCCTAGCAGTGAGAGATCCCCAGATATACTGGGGATCTCCCATTCATTCCGCTGGGTCACACTCAAGCATCCAATCACGACTACGGGCATTCAGACAGGCAGGCAGCCATTCAGGCACACGGTGCATTCAGGCCATTCACTTCTCTCCAGACACTGACAACAAGTTATGTGTATTGGGACAAGTACCGAGCCATTCAACACTCCAAGCTGCATTCATACCGGTTTCGGGCAGGGCTGTCTCAACCATTGTGTCAAACACCAGATACCAGACAGTCAACACATAGAATGCACATTCGTCATACACTCCATTCACCCAGGTCCCACCCACAGGCGTACCCATAACATACGGTCGTTGAGAAGACTCCAGCCAGTCTATTCGGCACTTCCCCACACTACCATATACGGAACTTCCACCCAACAGCCAGTCAGGGGGAAGGGACAGAGGCAGGGCTTCCCGGGACTTCAGGAAGATCAAAGTAACAGGTAATGGAAGGCAAGAGGCCATGGGGGCCATTTTGTCTCCATCAGGAATCTACCGATTTCAATGATAGGGCCTGGACATCCCAAAATGAAGGACACTCAGGGCTCCAGTCATTTCAGCACAGAGCTGCCACCAGCCTGCACCCTGCTCTGTGGGTCACACACAGGTGCCCTAAAAACATACACTAGGGGCACAGGGTTGTACCCCTACCCATGGGTGCCATAAGGGTATCCCATGGGTCTGTTCACCAAAACAAAAGAGAGAGCTGCACCGCCAGGAGTCCCACGTGAACTCCTGCGTGGAAAACATGACAGAACACAGGATAAAAAGCAGTAAAGGACAAGGATACCGAGGCCCTGTCCCTCCGATACATTTCCAGCATCACTGTGGCACCCCCCCAGACTGAGGTTAGGGTGCCTAATCTCCCACGAGATAGAAACCCTCATCCAGACGGTCAACATACCTTCTGGAAAGGCCATCTGCATTATCGTGACTCTTCCCTGGTCTGTGCTCAATGGTAAAGTCTAGCCCTTGCAGACGAATGGACCACCTGAGCAGTTTCGGGTTTTCACCCTTCATCTGCATAAGCCACTTCAGGGGCTTATGATCGGTTTGAACCTTGAAGGTAGACCCCGTACGGTAGGGCCTAAAACGCCTAAGGCTCCAAACTATACTAAAACATTCCTTTTCAACAGTAGCCCACCTACATTCCCTACCCGCGAGTTGTCTCCTGATGAATATGATCGGATGTTCTCTTCCTTTGTCATCTAACTGGGACAAGACAGCTCCAATTCCAGTGTCGCAGGCGTCAGTTTGAACGATAAAGGGCTTGATATAATCAGGCATACATAACACGGGTGCCCTACACAGACTTTCTTTCAAGCCATCAAAGGCCCTCTGACAATCCTCTGTCCAATTAACCTTCCTCGGCTGCTTGGGTGAAGTCAGAGCTGTCAGGGGTGCAGCTATGGTCCCATAGTCTGCCACGAAATTGCGATAATACCCAGTGAGGCCCAAAAAGGCTCTCACCTGGGTTTGAGTAGTGGGAGTCTCCCAGTCATGTACGTCCTGTACTTTACTGGGGAGAGGTTGAATTTAACACCCTCCTACCTCATGACCAAGATACGTGACTTTCCCCTGAGCTATCTGGCACTTGGGTGGCCTTGATAGTGAGGTTAGCCCTTTTTAACGCCTGCAACACTTTATCCAGATGAGTCAAATGCTCTTCCCAGGTTGAACTGTTGTTCGGCAATGTTGTCTAAGTAAGCCACACAAAAGGCTTCCAGCCCACTGAGCGCATGGTTGACTAATCTCTGGAAAGTGGCAGGGGCGTTCTTCAACCCGAAAGGCATGGCTCTAAACTGGTAGAGTCCCTCTGGTGTTGAGAACGCTGTCTTTTCCTTGGCATGATCCGTCAAGAGCTAATTGCCAATAGCCTGAGGTAAGGTCAAAGGTGCTCACAAATTTGGCAGCACCTATCGTGTCCATGAGCTCATCAGCCCGGGGCAAGGGATGCGCGTCAATTTTGGTGACGGCATTGACTCCTCGGTAGTCCACACAGAACCGCTAATCCTTGGTAGCTGCCTGGGAACTTGCGTTGGGGACAAGAACCACAGGACTGGTTGAGGGTTCAATAAAACTCAGATCCAACATCTTGGCAAACTCAGCCTGGATGTGGTTCTTAACGGTATATGACATACGGTAGCACCTGCTTTTGACAGGCACACTGTCACCATTGTCAATCTCGCGCCTACACCACGGTGTAAGGCCTGGTGTCAATGAAAAGAGAGAGGCGTACTGCCGGAGCAAAGCCCTGCAGGGCCTCTGCTGCTCTGCTGTCTGATCGGGAGAGAGATGTACTCCCTCCATGGAGCCATCCTGAGGGTTGCTATGCAGCAAATCAGGAAGGGGCTCACTCTCATCCTCTTCTTGCCCTGAAGCTAGCAAGAGACATGAGACTTCGGCTCGCCTGTGGAAAGGCTTGAGCCTGTTCACATGGAATACCTGAGGGGCGACCCCCGAGGCTCCCATGTTAACCAGATAATTGACCTCACCCATCTTGGAGATTATCCAGAAAGGTCCAGTCCATTTATCTGCCAAAGCCTGCGGCTTGGTAGGCTCCATCACGAGGACCGCCTGTCCCGGAGTCCAATCCACTTGCGATGCTTTAAGGTCATGCCAGTACTTATTCAATTCCTGGCTGGCCTTAAGATTCGCTGAAGCTTGACCCATCATCTGTGTCATCCTCCGTCTGGGGCCTAACACTTAGTCCCCCACTTGCTTGGCGGGACCTGGAGAGGTGGTCTCCCAACCTTCTCGGATCAAGGTAAGGGGCCCCCTCACGGAATGTCCAAAGAGTAACTCAAAGGGGCTGAAACCAACACCCTCTTGAGGTACCTCTCGGTAGGCAAACAGCAGGCATGGCAGGAGAAGATCCCACTTCTTCCTGAGGGGCTCTTCAAAAGAGCCTAACATGCCCTTGAGAGTTTTGTTAAATCTCTTAACCAAACCGTTGGTCTGGGGGTGGTGAGCGGTGGAGAACTTGTAAGTTACTCTGCATTCTTTCCACATGGTTTTCATGTAACTGGACATGAAGTTGGATCCTCTATCAGAGACAACCTCTTTAGAGAATCCAACATGGGTGAAAATGCCCAGGAGAGCCCTGGCAACCACCTTGGCCGTAACCGTCCGAAGGGGTATAGCCTCAGGGTACCTGGTGGCATGATCTACCAAGACCAGGATGAACCGATGTCCACCCGACGTGGGAGGGTCAAGGAGACCGACGATGTCGATGCCCACCCTCTCAAACGGTGTGCCAACCACTGGCAAAGGTTGCAGTGGGGAGATGACTCTGCCTACAGTCTTACCAGACAACTGACAAGTTTGGCAGGTCCTGCAGTGGGACTCCACTTCTACTCCCATCCGGGGCCAGTAGAAATGGACAGAGAGCCTCTGCTTAGTATTCTTGGTACCAAGATGACCAGCCAAGGACACCTCAAGCGCCAACTGCAGCAGGAAGGGGCTGTAAACCTGGGGTACCACCAACCTCTCGAGGGCACCAGGTTCAGGCTTAGTGGGCTCACTAACAAGGAGCTCACCCTCCCAATAAATCCGAAATGTCCTAGGCACTTCTCCTTGTGCCTGGGACAGGGCCTGTGTCCTCAGACCTTTGAGAGAGTGGCACTCTCTCTGTCCCTTACTGTCCACCCGGGAGGGTACCCCTTCAGCTAACAAGCATTGAAGGTCGGGATGATCCTCCGGGTTAAGAGCCTCTCCCACAGGAAAGTCTTCTGGCTCGTCTCCCACAGGAGTTGAGACAGGACTTACCACTGGACCCAGCCCGCCCAGAGCATGGATCCCAATGGGTGCTGTCGGAACAGCGGGAAGAGCAGGGGCTCCCTCCACAGAGGTGTTCTCCTTACTCTTCCGTTTCTTTCGAGCCTTGGGTTTCCTCGTTGGCAAGGATACCGGGCTCGCAGCCGGCCCTTGTGTGACCTGCGATCGGGTGACCGCCACAGCAGCCATGGGTAGACCATCCGTGATCATCCCCAACTCGACCAAAGTGTTTCCCAACAAAATGTTCACAGGCACGTTGTCCTGAACCAGGACCGGAAGCTTTGCTGTCTTGTATCCAATCGTAATGCTGACTAAGGCTACAGGCGATAATTTGGGAGGCCCACCAGCTAACCTGGTGGTTCTCAGAGGAGCACTTATATAGCCCTCTGGCTTGAGCAGGGTCCTGTCCACCAGTGTCTCTCAAACTAGTAGAAGGCTGGCCATTCAAGAGGACACTTCTCAAAAACCTATGAGTGTTTTGTGGGATAGTCGCCAGTACTTCTGCATACTGGTCCCAGGCCCCAAGGGACACTAAGGAAATCTCTACGGGAGCACCGAAGGTGATTCCAGTAGAGATGGGGAGGACGGTGGCCTCCACCTCAGGTACGGAGTAAGGGTAGGTCAGGCTGACAGCCTGGACTCCCAGTGCCTTACCCTTACACTTGGGGTCACCCCTTCGGTGGTCCAGAGCCCCACAATCCCAACAAGTGCCGAGAGTGCGGGGTACGGTACTGGAGCCACTGGGACCCTGCTTTGCAGCAGGCGGACCACTACTCTTACTCCCATCCACAACAGACTTATCCCCACTAGGTTTTTGGGTCTTCGGAGAGGAAGGTTTTGGTTTACCCGACTGTGATTGCTTTTGGGACTCCTCAGCTTTCTGAGAGGCCCCCTTTTCTTTGTCCTTGTCCTTCCCACTGGAGCCCTTAGGGGACACCCGGTGGGAGACCCACTTGTCAGCCAACCTAGCCGGCTTAAAGGGGTCCAAAAAGTTCTGGTCAGCAACATACTGACGCAGCTCTGGTGAACAGGCTTCCGAAAAATGCTCAAAAAACAAGAGGTGAGACAATTCAACAAACGTTTTCACTTTGTATCCATCAATCCACCCCATCATGTTCATGTGCGCAACACTCACCCAGTCAATCCAAGACACATTCTCTCATTTCTTAAAATCCCTGAATCTTTTAAGGTATTGGGTAGGTGTCTTGCCAAACTTGGCAATTAAAGCAGACTTCATGCACTCATACTGACCCCTTTCTTCCACACTCAGCTTCAGAATATAGTCATATCCAGTTTGAGGCACCCTGCTTAACAAACACTTAGCCCAATCTCTCCTGTCAACATCGTGAATTTCACAAGCCATTTCAAACGCTTCAATCCATTGGAGGATATCAGAACCCTCCGCATACACACCAACCAAATCTTTCATAAATTTAGTTGCTGGGGACCGGACACTCTCAACTGGTTTCGCTGAAGTCTCCACTCGAGCTTTCGCTAACTGGATTCTCTCACATTCAGTGTCCTTGTCTTTGAGTTCCACTTGCTGTGCCAACTCCTCTTTCTTAAGCTCAGCATCTATTTCCAACTTGCAATATTCAAACTCAAGCTCTAAAGAACTGCTGGGGTTTGGAAAAGAGGCAGCAGGAATGGCGGCATTCCCAGAATCGGACTCGGCAACAACCCCCGGGGTAGAGTCCTCATTGGTTGCATCCCCCCCTTCAAGAGTTTCACAATCGATCTGGTAGTCCACCAGGGCAGCTATCAGCTCAGCCCTAGACTTATCCACAAAGTCTAATTCCCTGGCTTCACAACCACTCTGGAGAGCCTCTAAGCTCATCCGAGTCAATTTACCATTCGCAATAGATTCCATTGCTTGCAATGCAGTTATCTTGTACACGACTAAACCTTAATTTAACAAAGTGCAGATATCCTTCGTAAGTGGCACGGTTATACACTGAATCTTAAAACCATAAGCATCCCACCGCTGCCACCAGATGTAAAGACCGGAGGGGGAGGGGGTCTGTACTTCTGCTCTCTATTTGGTAGAGGAGAGACACAGAGACCCCAGCACAAGATTCTCTATTACGGTAGCAATGGACGAGCAATCAAGGCCTAGCTTCTTGGGAGGTGATACGAGCTGGTTCTTAAGTACAGTGTAGTCCTCAAGCACCCATGAAGGAATGTCCACACACTGTATTGGTTAAAAGACAGTCTTTATATAATTAATATTCAAGTCATATACACAATCACGATAACTCTCCTTGTACTCAGGAAATCAACAATGGTAAATAAGTACAATTCTAAAGTGGTACCACTAACGTTATTAGATCTCATTAAAGTGCATACGGTCAGAATGACACACAGAACAAAATAAAGAGGAAACCAGCAGTAGAGAGAGGAAGGAAAGCAAGGTGGTTGAACAATTGGCAGAATACTGGCAACTACCGTTAAACACAGCTCTGCGTGGAGATCCCCCCCCACCTGGGCAACCTGTAGAAGAAAGATACAAGCCCAGTCCATATATTGTTCACACTAGACTTTCCAATAGTTCTGCAACCCCAAAGTACCTTGGCGTTATAGCGTTCCGTGTCGGGGAAATCGACAACCCTCCTTGAGTGCCCTCCCTTTAAGGCAGGAGTCACGGGTCGAACGTCTGACGGAGAACAGGTTAAGCTACGACTGTGAAGCGGCCGCGTCATTCCTAGTGGTGCTCGTTGACGGGGGAAGCGTAAACGTCCTGCAAGGAAGAGGCGTGTGGGGCACCTCGATGTCACTAGTTCGGGACCTCAAAGAGTTGAAGAACTGTGGCCCAGCAAGGGCGTCGAGTCGTCGGCGTCTCTGTGGTCTTTGGGTGGCGGGAAACCCACCGGTGGATGCTCCTCGGCGCGTCGACGGTCAGGCCTTCTCCAGCAGGATACAGCTGCGATGATGCGGACGAGAGCGTCCTTGGATCAATGAAGTTCTCAGGCAACGGGAGCACGACGGCTCCAGTCGGCAACGGCGGTCGGCGACAGTGGTGGACAACAGTCCTGGCGCTTCTCCTTGGAGTTCCACAGCAATCCCCATATCGGGTCGGCAGCCTGTCAAAGGTCTGTCTACCAGGGAGCTTAGGCAAAGATTGGCTGTGCACGATGGTCCCTTGTAGCTCGGGAAGAGGGCGCCTTACCAGGTCCTCTCTGGGTCAGTCCTTGCAGCACAGCAGCTTTCAGATTGCGAAGGAGAGCAACAGCAATTCTTCTCGTCCAGCAGGGCTCAAGGTTAAGCTTCAGTTACTCCAGTTACTCGTCGTAGTGGACTTCAGCTTCCGAACACGATTCCTAGCAGTGAGAAGTCCCCAGATATACTGTTGATCTCCCATTCATTCCGCTGGGTCACACTCAAGCTTCCAATCACGACTACGGGCATTCAGGCAGGCAGGCAGCCAATCAGGCACACAGTGCACTCAGGCCATTCGCTTATCTCCAGACACTCACAAAAAGTTATGTGTATTGGGACAAGTACCGAGCTATTCAACACTCCAAGCTGCATTCATACCGGTTTCGGGCAGGGCTGTCTCAACCATTGTGTCAAACACCAGATAACAGACAGTCACCACATAGAATGCACATTGGTCATACACTCCACTCACCCAGGTCTCACCCACAGGCGTACCCATAACATACGGTCGTTGAGAAGGCTCCAGCCAGTCTGGTCGGCACTTTCCTACACTACCATATACAGAACTACCACCCAACAGCCAGTCAGGGGGAAGCGACAGAGGCAGGGCTTCACGGGACTTCAGGAAGATGACGATAACAGGTGATGGAAGGCAATCTACTGATTCCAATGACAGGGCCTGGGCATCCCAAAATGGAGGACGCTCAGGGCACCAGTCATTTCAGCACAGAGCTGCCACCAGCCTGCGCCCTGCTCTGTGGGTCACACTGGTGCCCTAAAAATATACACTAGGGGCACAGGGTTGTACCCCTACCGATGGGTGCCATAAGGGTATCCCATGTGTCTGTTCACCCAACCAAAAGAGAGAGCTGCACCGCCAGGAGTCCCACGTGAACTCCTATGCGGAAAACAAGACAGAACACATGATAAAAAGCAGTAAAGGACAAGGATACGGAGGCCCTGTCCCTCCGATGCATTTCCAGCATCACAGTAAGTAACTTGTTCTTCGAATGGATTGTGTCCTCCAACATATTCCACATCTTTGACAGACTCCCAAAGAAGTACCAGTAAATGGAGGAGGGAAAAGAATTTAGAGTACCCAATCAGAATCGGAATAAAGAACCGCCTTTCCAGAGGCCATATCCTGACCACGGATTGTATCCAGGGAGTAATGTTTAACAAAAGGTGTGGATTGAAGCCCATGTGGCTGCATCACAAATATTCCTAATAGGAACACCCCACTGCAGGGTAGCCATGCCCCTAGTGGAATGAGCTTGCAACCCTGCAGGAGGGTCCTTACCCGCCAATCGGTAACACTCTGCAATGGTGAGGATAATCCACCTGGACAAGGTCTGTTTGGTAATAGCCTGGCCCAATCGGTGTCGAGCATATCCTACAAAGAGTTGATTGTCCACTCTGACCCTGGAGATCCTACAAATATAAAAGCTCAGAGCTCTTCTAGGATCCATCCGATGTAGACGCTCCTCGTACTTACCAGGATGAGGAGGAGGATAGAAAGAAGGAAGAACCACTTTCGGGCTCAAATGAAATTCAGAAGCTACCTTAGGTAGAAATGAAGGACGTACCCGTAGTACAACCCTGTCCTTGTGGAACTCAGTAAAGGGCAACTTAGATGAAAGTGCCTGCAACTCACTCACTGTGCGAGCGGAAGTTACCGCAACCAAGAACACTGTCTTGAAAGACAATAATCTCAAAGGACAAGAGTGCAAGAGTTCAAATTGAGCACCCATTAGAAATTTCAAAACCAAGTTCAAATCCCAAACCGGCACCTGGAAAGGGGACGGCGAGAACATATTAGTGAGTCCTTTAAGAAATTGAGGAATCAAAGGAATCTTAAAGTAAGAACATTCTTCAGACGAGCGCTTAAAGATAGACAGCGCTGCCATGTAACGCTTAATGGTACCCACTTGAAGGCCCCTGTGGGCCAAAGAAAGTAAGAAAGACAAAATCATAGGAATCGAGCACTGAAAAGGATCAACATTGTGACCTCTGCACCAGTCACAGAACGTACGCCAACGGCAACTGTACAGGGAATTTGTTGCAGGCCGCCTAGCCGAAAGCAACACCTCCATCACGTCATCCGGGAGGTCCCAATCCTTAGACCTCAACCTTTCAGATACCAAGTGTGAAGGTTGAGAGTCTTGACCTCTGGATGGAGAACCTGACCCCCCCACCCCCCGTCACGCGAGAACAGATCCTCTCGGTAAGGAAGACGATGTGGAGGGCAGATGACATTTCTAGAAGGTCCGGGTACCGCACTCTCCTGGCTCAATCCGAGGCAATGAGGATCATGTAGGAACCGAACCTCCGTAACCTCTGCAACACTTGAGGAATGACGGGGACTGGAGGAAACGCGTACAGCAGTGAGAATGAGCAATCCACCACAAACGCGTCTCCTAAGACACCTCTTGGAGGAAATTCCCCTGAGCAGAATTTCTCGTACTTCCGGTTGACACTGGTGACGAAGAGATCCACTTACGGGGTTGCCCAAAGGGCAAAGATCTCCTGAAGTACTTCCTGAGCCAACTCCCACTAGTGAGAGATCGTGCTCTGCCTGCTCAGAGTGTCCGCCGCCGCATTTTTGTCTCTGGCCAGATGAACTGCAGAGATCGAAATTCCCTGTTCCCTGCTGGATGTCCCAGAACCAGAGCTGCATTGCCTCTCTGCACAACGGGAGTGACCCTACCCCCCCTTTTTTGTTGAGGTAATGCATGGCCACTGTGTTGTCAGTCATGATCAGGACACTCTTCCCCGTACAGAAGGCAGAGAAGCCTTCAGAGCTAGCCTGATGGCCCTCAGCTCTAAAAGATTGATGTTGAGTTTGGACTCCGATGGAGAGCAATGACCGCTGGCTGTCAAATCGTTGGCATGAGCGCCCCATCCTGTGAGGGAAGCATCCGTCACGACAGTCACCTCCAGCCATGGTTGCCAAAACGGTTCCCCCCTCATCAGGTTCCCTTTGTTGGCCCACCACAGAAGATCCTGGGAGACCGAGACTGGAATCTGAACGAGATCCGACATCTTGCCCGAGAACTGTGACCACTGCATCTCGAGAACCCATTGCAGGGATCTCATCCAAAGCCTGGCCTCTGGCACCAGAAAAATGCAGGATGCCATGAGGCCGAGCAACCTTAAGAATTCGAAAGCCGGGAGACTCTGGGCATGTTGAAACTTGTCCACCATCTGTACAATGTGATGAGCCCTCACCCAAAGACGTGTCTAACACAGCCCCGATGTACTGGAGCTGTTAGGAAGGTGTCAGATGCGACAACTTGAAATTCAGGGAGAAGCCCAGCCTGTGGCGGGTGCAGCGGGTGAGACTGAGGTGATCCAAAGCTTGCTCGGGAGAGCGCGTCCGGATCAGCCAGTCGTCCAGGTAGGGGTAGACGTGAATCCCCCTCGCCCGAGGTACGCTGCCACCACCACCATTAGCTTGGTGAAGACTCTCAGGCGGAGGTCAATCCGAATGGCAGGACCCGAAACTGAAAGTGAGAGTCGCCAGCTGCAAACCACAGGTACTTTCTGTGCTTGGGATGAATCAGCACATGAAAGTAAGCATCCTGTAGGTCCAGAGACACCAACCAATCCTGAAGTTGAAGGGCCTGGAAGACTTGAGATATAGTAACCATCTTGAACTTGTCCTTCCTGAGAAGTTTGTTCAATTAACGCAAGTCCATGATGGATCTCAATCCCCGTCTTTCTTCGGGATAAAAAAATAAGGGGAATACCATCCCTTGTTCCTCTCGTTACAGGCACCAGTTCTATAGTGCCTTTTTCCAGCAGGGTTAGGATTTCCTGCGCAAGGAGCGGAAGCAGAAGCTTCAAAGAGAGTTTCGCCGGTGGATTATCGTGAGGCCGCAGAAGGAAGGGAAGGCAGTAGCCGTGGGCTATTGTATCCAGAACCCACGCATCTGAAGTAATGGCTCGCCATTCTACAAGATGGTGAGACAGTCTGCCCCCAACCGGCGTACCATGGGACATGGCCTCATTACTGTTTGGAAGCGGCTGCGGCAGTGCCTGAAGGCAAAGAGGCAGCTACCTGAAAGGCTTTGGCACCACGATTTCCCTGACCACCACGGGTACTTTTTCGCTGTCCCCTATGACTGGCGGCCACTCTCGTTCTACCAAAGGAGCAGTAGTAACAAAAAGAACCTCTCCTCCATTGCTGTCCCCTAGGATGAAAAGGCAGAGGTTTACGCACAGCTGCGCTTAAAGATTTAGCCGCAGCTCGAGGTCTGCAACCTCTCAAGGCTCTTGTCAGCCTTGCTGGCAAACAAATGTGCGCCATCAAAGGGCATGTTCAGAAGACGGGCACGCAAATCTGCGTATAACAGTGCTCGCAGCCATGGATCGGCTAACACTGTCGGCCATATCCAAACACGACTGAAGGGATTCGCACATGGCATCCTTGTCATCTTGCACGAGAGCAAGGAACCATCCCTTTCTTCCCCCTCTGGAATATGCTCAGCCGCTAAAGAAACAGTTCCACAGAGTGTGTGAGACCCTTGCCAAGGCACCAGTGGAGTTGGCCGATTTTCAAGGCCATGCTCCCAGCAGAAAATACCTTCTGGGCCCAACCGTTGAAGCGCTTGACGTCCCTATCCGGAGGGATGGTAGGGTACGCCGCCTTCCTCGAGGTGGCCGTAGCCGCCTGAACCAGCAAACTCTCGTGAGTGGGGTGAGTAGATAAATATCTGGGGTCGATAACGGAAGGGCGGTACTTCTTTGTCAAAGATTTATTAACAGCCGGAAGAGATTCCGGGGACTGCCAAGCAGCTGCCACCCTTTTCTGTAAGGTGAGATGAAATGTTAAAACAGGGTCAGAGGACGGACCTAGATCATCCTGCACAAAGTCTTCAGGAGGACTGGACCAGCCCAGATACTCCGAGGCCCTAGCCATGAGCCTCCTGAATGAAGATTCTGCATGAGCCCCAGGCTCAGGCCTACCAAATTCCACTTCCAAAGAAGTGTCCAACCCACTGGCATCATGAAGGGTCTGCCTCAACTCCTCCAACTGACTGTCTCCAGAAAAAAGTGGAGCCCCATCAAGTTCACCAGGGTCCTCAAACTCAGACCTTTCTTCCTTTTCATATATGTCATCCAGAGGGAGTTGAAACCCAGGCCTGGTGACAGAAGAGGGCCTGGCGTCCAAAACTGGCCTCCCAGACTTCGCGTGGGCTTCCTAGGAGGATCCACCACATTGGGGTACTCCAATGGCAAATTTCGGGCAAAAATCCCTGAAGGCGCTGAAGGCTTCAACACCGAGAGCGTCGACAACTTCGACGTTGTGAGCGCTGAAGGCTTTGACGTCGACACTGGTGCCGATGGCGCCGTGGGCTAATAAGATGGCAAACCGTCGATGTCTGAGTCGGAAGGACACGGCACCGACCGAGTCGACATCGAGCCCTTAGTAGGTTGCAGCGATCTCGCTGGGGACGAGGACCGAGACCTAGATGTATGTCTCTTTTGACTCTCCAAAGCCTTGTCCAAACGGGACCTCAAAGTTGCGTCACAGACCCGAGCCGAAGGCGTGCGAGCCACGGTACAAGACCGATCCTGGCCAGCTTCGTTGGAAGGCGCGACCAGACCCGTGCCCTGAGATTGAAATATCGCTAACCGTTGCTCCTTAAAGGCAGCCCATTCCTCCGGAGTTGAGGACTTCGTCAGGCATGCCACTTTCCTCGCGGCTCCCTCCTCCGAGGAGGACGGGGAAGGCGACCAGTGACGGCGCTTCTGCGAATGCCGCGATGAAGAAGAACAATGGCGGGAACCACTCCGGGACCGAGAACCCCGGGCCTCCACCCGACGCGGAAAGTCGCCCCTCGAGTCGTCAGTGGACACCCCTTTGGACTTGTATTTTCGGGACTTACTGGGTCTAGAACCCCTACCTACCTGGAGCTGCCCCTTGCGCTCCCGCAATGCCTTGGCAGTCAGCGACTGGCATTTCGAACAGTTGTCTGTGTTGTGCGACTCGCCCAAGCACCACAAACAAATGCGATGCAGGTCGGTGATCGACATTTTTGACTTGCAGTCCCGGCAGGTCTTGAAGCCAGACTGCGGAGTCGGAGGGGTCAAAGAAAAAGACATCTCAACGATGAACACAGGAGGCGCGCCGAGTTTCACGAAGCAACATGTTCACGGAAAAAACATAACTGAGGCTGTGGGCGCCGTGCGTCCTATTTATAACATCCGGTGATGTCGCCCTCGACGGAGGCCTTCGAGGGACATCGACCCGACGTCATCGACACAGGACGCCCTCTGCTGAAAAAGTTTCCCAAGTGCACAGCTGTGGACATTACATGCAAAGATGTGGAATACGTTGGAGGACACAAACCATTCGAAAGAGAGACGCCTGCTACCATCCTTGACTCCAGTTACAAGAAAGACTAAACGATTCATCACAGCCGGTGAGTCGAGTGGAGAGCCAATAAGGAACCAAACTCTGTTGAATGAAAGCCGCAAAGTAGCAACTTAAGGGAAGTTCAAAGAACTAATGACATAAGGGGAAAACCTAGCTGCAGAGGGGTCCAGCAAAACGTGGGTGCTTATTCGGAGAGACTCTTGTTAACCCCGCATTTGTTGAAAAGTACTGATATCATAAGGCATTAGGAAAGCCGTAAACCAGGAGGTCAAAGTGGTCATACAGGGGTCCAGAAAAATCCTTGGTTCAGTCAAAAGTCTTTGACCAACAATCCATTGAACAGAAAATGGAAGCGAATCCCGCTAAAGTAAAAAGCTAAAAGAACGTTGTATAGTTGGCAGACTGAACCCGGCGGAGGGATGCCAACTGGAAGGGGCGAATCGTGATGCCCTAAAGATTGTAAGAAGGACAAGAGTGAACCCGACAGAGGGGTGTCCATCGAGTGTTGTTTAAAAAGACATTAAGATTTGTGAAAGTCAACAGGTGAACTGTTATGTGAAAGGCCAAAGGGAACCCGACGGAGGGAGGCTGATCTATGAAACGGGTCTAAGCCCGGCAGATGGGAATCCAGGG
Source organism: Ambystoma mexicanum (assembly GCF_040938575.1). NCBI lineage: Eukaryota > Metazoa > Chordata > Amphibia > Caudata > Ambystomatidae > Ambystoma > Ambystoma mexicanum. Next base: position 1,300,457,165 of record NC_090928.1, read on the forward strand.
GGTGAAGAAACATCAACCAAGAGCAATCGAAGGAGAAGGTACTTTTGTTTATATTTTGTTAAAGCATCAGGCCTCGGAGGCAAGAGACTTTTCTCCTGAAAAGAGACTTAACCATCGAAGGTCCTGATACATGAAAGTTGGACTGTCGTCTCACGCTGGGAAAGCTCAAGAGAGTGCTGTGCTCAGAAGTCCCATCTTGTCTCATGCTTAAAACGTGGGGGAGGGAGACCCCTGGCAGCCACATCCTGACCTATTATTACTGAACACTTCTTTTTTTATTGAAAACCCTAGCCCACACTCTTTTTGTATTAGTTGTAAGGTTTGGCAATAGGTTTTTTTTTAGAATTTGTATTTTGTTTATTTGTATAGCGCAGACCAAGCCCTGGGGCATCTGGGCGCATATCTTACATGAGTCAAAGGTTACAGCATTACAGTAGAATTTAGGCGACATATACATAGAATAAGCGTAGTAAAAGCAAGTAAGTACAAGAGAATATCTACATAATTAAATGCATGATTATAAACATAATAGTCATAGCTAGTGTGCCTATGTGCACAGATGAAAATAGACAGTTATATACAATTTTGAGGGTAGCATATGAAGTCTGACGTCAAGTGCAGTGGGTAGGCGGTCATGAGGGGTATCTAAATCTCTTGCTCGATGAGCCAGATTTTTGCGTTTTTCCTGAAGCTGTGGATGCTTCAACTCTTAGAGTTAAGGGTAGGGTGTTCCAAAGTTTAGCTGTGAGGACAGGGTAGCTGCTCCCTCCAGCCTTTTGTAATTTGAATCTTGGGGGGATGAGGCAGTGTGTCTGCGCAGATCTGGTGGGCGATTGGATGTGTGAAGTTGTCAGAGAGGTAACTGGGTGCTTGAAGCGCGAGGCACTTATGGGTAATAAGACAGTGTTTTAAAGGCAATTCTTTGGTTGACGGAAAGCCAATGTAGGTTGAGTCTGGTGGTTGTAATATGGTGGGATCTGGGGATATTCAGTGCTGCTCTAATGGCGTTATTTTGCATTATTTGCATCTTGTTTATGTTCTTTTGGTTGGTGCCCAGGTAAAGAGCTTTGCAATAGTCCAATTTAGATATGACTAGTGTTCTGGCTACTGATATGCAATTCGAGGAGGTTAAGAAGGGTCTTCAGGCCGTGATTAATCTACATGTGTAGGCCGTGCAGGATGCTGTAGCATTAATTTGTTTAGTTAGAGTAAGAGCGGCATCTAGGTAAATACCCAAGGTTTTTACGTCCTTGGATACGTTGATGGTGTTGCCGTCAATATTGAAGGCATTCAATTTGGAGTCTAGTTTGTTAAGTTTAGTTTGAGATCCTAACAGTAGTAACTATCTTATCATCGTTAAGACAGAGTCCATGTTTGGCCATCCATGCTTGTATGGTGATGTAAAGTTGTTTATTTATTTATTTATTTTTTATTACTTGTATTTAATCACTTTGATTTTTACAAGGTCCCAAGAGAAAAGATAAGAAGAATTCAGGAAGTGTAAAGTTTAGAAGAAAGAAAAAAAAAAGAAAACAGATTGTTTTCCTGTTTCTTATTTCAGGCGGGCTTCAATCTTCTCCGTAGCGTATTTAAAAGTCTTAGCTGTAGCAATAGTCCATCTAGTCTTTTCGCCCGACATCAGACAAGCCCATCAAGTCTCTTCTTCGCAGAGCTTTAGGCCCCCGATCAACGGGGTCATGTAAACTGATCGTGCCGGTCTGGTTTCCGGGCACGACATCAGCAGGTGTCTTAGTGATTCCTGTTGCTGGTGGTCGGTGCACAGTCTGCAATTGTTGGTGCTTGTCAGTGGTCTTATTGCCAGGATTTCGTGTGTGGGTAGTAAGTTTAGTTGCATTCTCATGAACAAGTTTCTTAGTGGTTTATCTGGAAGGCTTGAGGTTCCTTCTGTTTTTTTCGATGCCCTTGGCAGATTTTTTAGCAGTTTATTACCTGCTACTAGTTTGTTGGTCTGTATCAAATCCTGTTCTGGTTTTTTTACTCTCTGGGGATTGGAGATTAAGTCTTCCTCGCTGCATGCAATTTGTTCCAGTTGGTGCTTCTTTGCTGACACCCACGCGTTTAGCATTTTGCAGCGCCCACTATTAATTTCTTCTGCGATCCTCTGATAAGCGGGACGGCTGTCATTCATCAAGATTTTCCTGAAGAGCTGCATGCTCCTTATTTCTACTGTCGCTGCCAAGGAAAGTAGGCCAAGTTCTTGCCCAATTGCTGCAAAAGAAGTTGATTTTGGTAAGTTGAGGGCTGATCTCCAAAAGTGTCCTTCCAGCTTTGACCATATTGTCACAGGCAAGTTCGGGGTTGCGTCCATCCCATACGTAATGGAGGGAACCACCTTTGTTTTGTAAAACTGGATTGCCGGCAACAGAGAGAATCTTCCACATTCTTTGTCCATTGCTTTGGATTGGGCGGCAAGATTTCGAATGTCGTTAATTACTTTAGAATCGGTTGCATAATCACCTGTGGTGGGGATGAGTATTTGGGTGTAATTGGTTTAGGTGACACCCAAATAGTCAAGGTCATAGAAGAGGGGTTTAGTAAACGCATCATATAAGGTTGGGGACACACAAGATCGCTGTGGGACTCCGCAGGTGGCTGGCGATGGTTCAGCCACGGCTGCCGGTGCGGAGACCCTCATGGAACTGTTATCTAGGAATGATTGGATCCATTTGTTGGCTGTGGCAGAAAAGCGTGCAGCTGAAGTGAGAAGGTTACAGAGGACGTGGTGGTCTACCAAGTGGAAGGCAGCTGATAGGTCTAGTAATCGGAGTGCAGCAAGTATGCCTTTGTCCTTGAGTTCTTCAATATGTGTCTTGAGGTCAATCGGGGCCGTTTCAGTACCATGTCTGGGTCTGCAGGTAGGCTGCTTGGTCTAAGATTTTCAGTAGAAAAGGGACAGTGGTGATTGGTCTGCAGTTAGTTGGGATGCTTTGGTCTAGCGTTGTTTTTTTTAGTAGGGGGCGGGCGGACTTAAGCTCTTTTAGATTGCTAGGGACGGTGTTGGTTTTGAAGGAGGCGTTAATGAAAGAGGTGATGAAGGGCGCTTGTTTTTTGGCTGCTTCTATAATGATGGGCGCGGGGCAGATGTCTCCCTGACAATTTGAGGGTTTGAGTTTCAGGATTATGTTTTCGACTTCTTTACTGGTCAGAGGTGAGAAGGTGAAAGGATTGGTGGTGTTCGGGAAGCTGGGAGGATGAGTTTTTTGGCTTCTATTTTGTTTTGTAACATGGTTATTTTGCCCAATAGAGCTTTTTGGATACTGGTAAACCAGGAGGTGTGTTTAGAGCAGGTATCCGGGGGAGGCTCTGGGGTTTCTAGCTCTTTCAGGATGTTGAAGAGCTCTTTGGAGCTTGATTTGTCTAGGCTTGTTTGTTCGTTGTAGGTGTTTTTCTTAGTCTCAAATATGGCTACTTTGTATTTGAGGACAGCTATTAGGTATGTATCTTTATTGATGGCTATAGGCAGGCTCTTCCAGAGAGCTTCTGCATTCCTTTTGGCTTTGCGTAGCGATCTAAGGTGTGGGGTGAACCATGAATTAAGATGCAATCAGGATTGGGTTTTACGTAGTTTAATTGGTGTCATGGTATTGATGGCCTTAAGTAATGTGTGGTTGTAGAGGTCGACTATGGCTGTAGGGTCCAGGTGTGAGGCAGTGTGGTTGAGGAAAGGTTGAAGCAAGGGTAGAAGTTTCTCCACAGTGATATCGTGATTATTTCTAGTGTTGGTGGGTGGTGAGAGGTCATTATGCTTAGTTTGGATGCTTAGGCCAAGTATGAGTGTGTATGAGTCGTGGTTGTGGGCTACCATGGTGGCCATGGGGGGCATGCTCATGGTGCCGAGTAGCAGTGGTAGGTAAGGCCAGGATGAGGCTGGCATAGGCATGACTAGTGGTGGTGTTGGTAATTGTTGGGTGAATAGGCGGGGTTGAGAGAGTGGTCAAGTTGGGTAATGTGGGCATAGTGAGGTTATTCCACAATAGATGACTTAGTGGCTGGGTAGTAGCACTGGGAGTGGAAGGGGCACGAAGTGGTCGGTGATGATGCTCTCTTGGGAGAGGTGCTCTCGTATGTGAAGGGCAGTATGTGATTGGAGGGGGGAGATGTAGCAGTGTGAGGGTGGACATACAGTTTCAGTCGGGCCCATACAGACTCAATCAGGCACATAGAAGCAGTCAAGTGCATGCGGTCATAATAATGATGGCTAGAGGTGCAGTCTACACTTTAAGAGAAGTTGGCGCAGGTATAGCAGGCATGTATCAGGCAAATCGTGCAATTATTAGCATATGGTTATGGGCAGAGTGGGGTGTGGTGGTGTGAACGTTAGCGTACCGTAGTCACAATCACAGTAGCCACAATCACAGGCACGTAATGCAGACAGATGTGTACGATCAAAATAGCAAAGGCTGGAGATGCAGTCTACACATTAGGAGATGTTTGCGCAAAGTACAATAGACAGGTAACAGGCAGAACATGCAAATATTAACATGGTGTAGTGGTCAGAGGGCCCGCGGGCTAGTATAGGACCTTTTGATTTGACAAGACGGCAAAAAGACTGCCTTATTTTTCATTTGATGGTCGAAGCTTGCTCCCATCTTAGAGTTAGGTTTAGATTAGGCATTTTTCCAACCTGCACTTAGAATAATAAACACCCTTGAACTGTGATCACTTGTGTCTGTCTTTACTGTTGCCACCATGGGTTCCTTACAGCTGTCACCAAGAAGTCCCCAAGACTATCATTTTCAAATTCTGCTGTACCATTGACATGGCTGTCTCCCAGAAGTCCCCAAGCCCATATTATCTTCAAATCCACCTGCATTATCTACAGGGCTATAACCCTGAAGTCCCCAAGCCTGTATCATGGTCAATTCCTGCTGCACCATCTACAAGGCTGTCGCCCAGAAGTCCCCAAGCCCATCTCATCTTCAAATAGTGCTGTATTATCTGCAAGGCTGTCACCCAGAAGCCCCCAAGCCTGTTATCTTCAAGTCCTACTGCATCATCTACAAGGCTATCACCCTGAAGCCCCCAAGCCCATATCATCAAATCAAGCTGCATCATCTACAAGGCTGTCACCCTGAAGCCCCCAAGCCCCTATCATCAAATCCTGCTGTCACCCTGCAGTCCCCAAGCCCCTATCATCAAATCCTGTGCATCATCTACAAGGCAGTCACCCTAAGGCCCCCAAGCTACCTCAATGAGAAACACAGCATCTCTGGAGGCCTATAATGCACCAGAAGGATGGACAACTGCGGACTTCAACTTTGTCAGTGCAGGAAGGGAGGAACCAGAAGACAGGCCTTCTAATTCTACACCTCAAGACTCTGGAACCTCCTCTCCATCACCATCAGACTCACCCCCTCACTTCTACAGTTCAGGATGGACCTCAAAACGCCCTCAACATCCTTGATGATGGCCACCCCTGCCTCCTGGTTCTATTCGACCTCTCGGGCTGCTTTCAACAGCGTAGACCACAAGGCGCTCACAAACACCCTACATCGGTACATGGGGTTCAGCGACCCCCCCACAGACCTCCTACTCCCCTTACATTGCAGGGTTCGAAATTGAGAGGAGCTTGGAGCTATTTAGCTCCTGCTTGTAGCCTAGAAAAGCCTGGTTAGCTTGACACCAGCTACTTTTGGCTCCCCAAGCCACATGGTGCCTAAGAAACACACCAATAGGAATGCATTATGGAAAATCTATAAATCAGCCCTAGCACACGTTTATATGACAAAGTATAAGGGGTCATAAATAATGGACAAAATTATATGTTTTCCTCTTATGTGGAAGATAGATTTGCAGAACGCTATGCGACTACTGCAATGCTCTATACTTGGGCACCAGTCAGAAAAACATTAACAAACTACAAGTCATACAAAACAACGCCTTGCGAGCAGCCCTGAACATACCCAAACATGAACACATTTCGGACGCCAGACGCTCCTGCCATTGGCTATCCATACCACAAAGAATTGAATATAAAACCATCTCACTCACACACAAATGCCTAGCTAACCAAGAACCCAGATACCTATCCGACAACCTCACTCACCACACCCCAGCTCTCCCTACCAGATCAGCTCAAACACATTGCTTAAATATCCCAAGATTTAAGCTCCAAAAAGCAGGTGGCTCCAGCTTCCCCGTGCTTGCCTCCAAACTTTGGAATTCACTTCCACTCGAGCTGAGATCAGAACCGTCCTTTCACAGATTTAGACACAACACCAAAACATGACTTCTATCCAAAGAAACGTAAACTGCCTAGCCCTACCTTACTAGCATGCACCAAGACTGTAAATTTGTAAATATGTAAATCGGTCTGTACATTACCTCTAACTGCGTGATAATGTCCCAAATGTATTGCTCTCATCCACCTTGGCCATGCTATACCATATACGTAACTATCTGTAATTGAAACTGATTGACAACTCCCTCAATCTCTGTTACTGGTCCCCTAAGACCATATTTTATCATATTGTACTGTTGTATTAATCTTGTTGTATTCATCGCAAGCGCCTGGATGCCCCAGGGCCAGACGGCGCTAGACAAATAATAAACTAAACTAAACTAAACTAGCTCCTTGTTTGCCAGTGGTAACTCCTGGTCACTGGTTAATGCTGGATTCCCGGAAGCTGCTTTTAGCTCCTGCTTAGCCATTCTTAATTTCGATCCCTGCATCACCCTAACCCACCTGTGATAAAAAAGAGCATTTTCTTTAAACAGTTGTTTATGCCGCTGGATTTTTGGGGTGGCCTTATCACTGGATACAGTCCTATGCTCGTTCAAGTCCTACCTTACCAACTGCCAGCAGTTTGCTCAGATGGATTCCTCTAGATCGCCAATGCTACCCATCACCTGTGGAGTCCCACAGGGTTCCATCTTCTCCCCAGTGAACTTCAATCTATACATGGAGCTGCTGGGAGCCCTCCTAGCCACACACAACACCCACATCCACCAATACGCCAACGATACACAGCTAAACCTCTGGACCGACTGCATGAAGGACATCCACAGGCTCAAAAACGGACTCCCGCTGCAATCTTGGATGTCCAGTGCAGCTCAATCCCTCCAAAACCAAATTCCTACTCCTCACCAACAACACTGAACACCAAGACATACAGACCTGGCTATCAACCATGAACCCGGAGGGCTTCACATCCAAGCTCACCTCCTGCAACAAGTCCTTTTGGGTTCCACATCAAACACACACCGCTTCTCCAAAACACACATAGCTAAGAAAACTCAGATAGCTTTGTATCAGCTCTCCCTCCTGCGTAAAAGTCAAGCCCTTCCTCCCTCCGGACAGCTATAGATCCACCATTCAAGCACTGGTTCTATCCCACCTGGATGGGGGCAATGCCCCCCTCAAAGGCCTTCCGTCGTCCACTCGTGGGCCTCTGAGAATTGTCTTGCACGCGGCCGTTCGCCTCATCAAGGGTCTACGCAGATACAACCCAAACACCCCTGCCCTCATCGACCTCAAGTCACCCAGCTACATCACAGAGAAACTCAGCATCTCTGGTGGACAGCGCACCACCAGAAGCTAGGACAAGTGCAGACTTGAAATCCGCTGCTGAAAAAAGGACCAGAAAATAAGCCTCCTCTGCCTACGCTTCAGGACTATAGAACCTCCTCCCTGTCAGCATCAGACCGGCCCCCAGGCACCTTTAATTCAGAAAAGAACTCCTGGCCCACCTCTTCAAGGAGTCTCTCCTCCTAAATACCTACCCCTCTACTCCCTGCCACCCTGTATAGCCTTACCCTTCCTTTGTGGCCCTCTGTATCCTACCCCCACTGTACATCTGTTCCGTTGTTACCTTTGAAAAGTGCTCTGTTATGCATTTGTACTGATTTATACCTCTGTAAAGTGCTTTGTTGTGTATCTGTATTGTTGTATACCTATGTAAAGCGCTCTGTTGCTTCTCGGAGCTAGGTCCATGCTCAATAAATACGATAATAAAAAAGACCATCCTCTTCAAGGAATGGCTCCTCACCAACACCTAGGTCCACTTGCCCGTAACTCCCTGCCTTACCTGAAACTGGGTGATCTGATCCCCGTCGTTTCCTCCCCGGTTTGCCGTTAGATCCCTTGCTACCAGATTGTTCGGCCCTTCGTTGTAAGCTCCTCACTCCCTCGTTTCTCTGCTTGCCTCGCCATGTTCTTGCACCTATGATTGTAAGGCACTCTGCTGCATCAATGGCACTGCAGCTAGGGAGAGAGAGATGGAGACTGCGGTTTGTCCAGGTAGAATGAGAGATGGTCATCCAGGCCTCGCTTTTATGCTCCCTTCACCTTGTATTCTGGTACTTACTCCTCAGTTTATAATGGGAAAAAACTTTTACAAGTACACAACAAAATAAAATGGTCTGAGCTACTAAGGCAGGAATGCAGATCTTTTCCAAATGTGCAGTGGATACGTTAAAATATTTGTTCTTTTAGGTTTGAAAATTATTGTAAAAAGTGGAACAAGGAACTAATTCTGCATTGAAAAGGAGGAAATAGGATGGTTGGGGCAGGAGGGACTGGGGTGGGAGAAGGAAGGACTGCGCCTGACCTTTAGTTCGCAATCTTCACTGCCTCAAAGCACTGTTGAATTTGGTGATTGACTAAACAATGCCAGTAATAAGGAAGGGAACTAAATGTAACCCCAAGAGTCATATGCAAACAATATATTCATAAATAGAAATCTTTCATCCCACTCTGCATGCATATTAAACGTGTTACACATGCCCCATTAGAACAAGCCGAGTCATTTACACTAAAAGAAACACATACCTCCAACATATTGTACAACAACCTCAGAAGTACACATTGCATGTTACAGGACCTCTATCGAGCTGCGGCAGCTGCAGCTTTGATGTTCCTTCATATATTTACGGTATCCTGCTCTTCATTGCATTTATAATGAACTGTAATTCAGCAACAACAACAGGAATTCACTACTGAACGGCAAGCCGGTGCTGTGGAAGCCCAGGTGCAGCACACAGGGAGCGGCCTCAACATGGTGGCAATGCACAGAGAACTAGTTTAGGGGATAACCTTTCACTGAGCAGGAAGTGGCATTAGGGAAAAGGGGGACTGTCCATAAAAAACGAAGGGTACTAGTAAATAGGTGTGAGGGGGGTGCCCTTATTTAAAATGCCCTGTTCCCAACCTGCCGGTCTCAAACATCCCAATAGTAAAGGAAACTAAACGAAGGCATTACCAGAGAGGGAGCTCCAAATTTTATCCAAACTAGAAAGAAACAAAGCTTTCACCTTGTGTTCGTTAAGGGTCCAGATGTTTTGCAAGTTCTGATATTCTGCTGCAGTAGTTCTAGTATCATTGTCCCACTGTAATCACAGGAATACAAGAACCAGAATGCAATGCGATAGGAGCCTAAATGCCAGGAAGGGCTGAGCATCTGACACTGGCAGTGGGTAAACTCAAGATGTCCAATGTTTCTTCTGGGTTACATGGGAGTGTGTGAGAACATCACCTGTTGGTAGTTATTTGAGAAAGTCTGCACCTTATGATGTGCATGATGTCAATACAGGTATTAGTCCCATTTAAAAAACATACATCAAGTACATACATCAAATGGTTTCGGGTTTAAGAAGAAGAAGAGAAAAAGACAGGATGGTTTGCAAGCTTAACGAGAGGAAGGCAGGGTCCCTCTGTGGTTAGTACAAGAAAGGATGGAATGCAATATTGAAAAGAGGAAGGCAGGGTCCCTCGGTGGTTATTACAAGATAGGATGGAATGCAAGATTAAAAGAGGAAGGCAGGGTCCCTCTGTAGTTATTACAAAGACAGGATGGAATAGAAGCTTAAAAAGAGGAAGGCAGGGTCCTTAAGTGATTATTAGAAGATAGAATGGAATAAAAGCTTAGCAAGAGGAAGGCAGGGTCTCTCCTTGGTTATTACAAAGAAAGGATGGAATAGAAGCTTAACAAGAGGAAGGCAGGGTCCCTCCGTGGTTATTACAAAGACAGGATGGAATAGAAGCTTAACAAGAGGAAGGCAGGGTCCCTCCGTGGTTATTACAAAGACAGGATGGAATAGAAGCTTAATAAGAGAAAGGCAGAGTCCATACGTGATTATTAGAAGATAGAATGGAATAAAAGCTTAGCAAGAAGAAGGCAGGGTCCCTCAGTGGTTATTACAAGATAGGAAGGCAGGGTCCCTCCGTGGTTATTACAAAGACAGGATGGAATAGAATCTTAAGAGGAAGGAAGGGTCCCTCTGTGGTTATTACAAGATAGGATGGAATACAAGCTTAACAAGAGGAAGGCAGGGTCCCTCTGTGGTTATTACAAGATAGGATGGAATTCAAGCTTAACAAGAGGAAGGCAGGGTCCCTCAGTGGTTATTACAAGATAGGATGGAATGCACGATTAAAAAGAGGAAGCTAGGGTCCCTTGGTGGTTATTACAAGATAGGATGGAATACAAGCTTAACAAGAGGAAGGCAGGGTGCCTCTGTGGTTATTACAAAGACAGGATGGAATAGAAGCTCAAAAAGAGGAAGGCAGGGTCCCTCCATGATTATTACAAGATAGAATGGAATAAAAGCTTTGCAGGAGGAAGGCAGGGTCCCTCTGTGGTTATTACAAGATAGGATGGAATTCAAGCTTAACAAGAGGAAGGCAGGGTCCCTCAGTGGTTATTACAAGATAGGATGGAATGCACGATTAAAAAGAGGAAGCTAGGGTCCCTTGGTGGTTATTACAAGATAGGATGGAATACAAGCTTAACAAGAGGAAGGCAGAGTCCCTCCGTGGTTATTACAAGATAGGAAGGCTGGGTCCCTCTGTGATTATTACAAAGACAGGATGGAATAGAAGCTTAACAAGAGGAAGGCATGGTACCTCTGTGGTTATTACAAAGACAGGATGGAATAGAAGCTTAAAAAGAGGAAGGCAGGGTCCCTCCATGATTATTACAAGATAGAATGGAATAAAAGCTTTGCAAGAGGAAGGCAGGGTCTCTCCTTGGTTATTACAAAGACAGGATGGAATAGAAGCTTAACAAGAAGAAGGCAGAGTCCCTCCGTGGTTATTACAAGATAGGAAGGCTGGGTCCCTCTGTGGTTATTACAAGATAGGATGGAATTGAAGCTTAACAAGAGGAAGGCAGGGCCCCTCTGTGGTTATTACAAGATAAGATGGAATGCAAGATTAAAAAGAGGAAGGCAGGGTCCCTTGGTGGTTATTACAAAACAGGATGGCATAGAAGCTTAACAAGAGGAAAGGAAGGTCCCTCCGTGGTTATTAAAAGATACGATGGAATAGAAGCTTAACAAGGAGGAAGGCAGGTTCCCTCTGTGGTTATTACAAAACAGGATGGCATAGAAGCTTAACAAGAGGAAAGGAAGGTCCCTCCGTGGTTATTACAAAATTAGATGGAATAGAAGCTTAACAAGAGGAAGGCAGGGTCCCTCAGTGGTTATTACGCTTAGTCACTTGCAGGTTGCCTGCTGGATTTCAAGTTGAGGTGCACATGGCCCTCAGCCCCACTGTTGAAAGTGGCTTTGCATGCAAAGGAAAGTCACAGGATTTACAACTGGAGCGGGACCCTAGCAGTATCATATTCTGCGTAGCCATGAACAGGAAGCAGCAGTCCTCACTGCAGGTGGCTGCCTGCTCCCTCGACATGAAGAAAAATGCGTTGGTATGCTTTCAAAAAGGTCTGAAGTCAAGTGGTACGACGTTCCATTCCACGTTCACTTTTGAACATGGAGCCCTTTCAGTGGAACACACCTTCGGGCTGCCTTCTCCAGATTGGGTTATTTGGGGTAGGCAGGGACGGGGGAGAAGAAGCACAAGGCAAAGGGATCATTTTGAAACCTAGGTACACATGCCCCCCACTCCCTATTCGCTCTGTGCATTTCTGACATTCTCTTTTCCTTTAAGACGCAAGCAATTAAATGTCATGTCTTAAGAGAAGCTATCCTACACTGCACGTTCTTCCTATTATAGGACCTGCAATCCTGGTTTTATAAAGCAATAAACAAAACTACGACGAAACTAAAGAACAACGGTCAGAAAAGATCCCAGGGGTTCTGGAAAAAACAAGCCCGCAGACAACAGTCCCATCTAAGACCATACAAAACAAAAAAGACGCATCCCTTAGCAATAGAACAGGGCTATGGGCTTGGTTACCGCAAGCTCTGATCTCACAACGCAAGAAATAGCCATCCCTGAGAGTTGACCCAGCGACAAGCGACATAATCGAGGTAGGCGAAAACCAAATCACCTTATGTTCCTGCAGGGGAGTTGCTAGGTCTGGAAAAGATCCGGGGCTAAGCTGATGTCGGAACTTTTGGGACTGGGGGCTAGCTAGTCTTTTGGCTGTAGCTCCTGAGATTCTATCAGGGGCTACAACCAAAAGATCAGGGGCTATAGCCCCCTTAACCCACCCCCCCCTAACAACGTTCCTGGAATATCCGAGGACACTCGCAGCTGATGGCACCAGGGCGGCCTAATCTCGACATCATCTGTCTACAGGAGACTTGGTTGCAACAAACACCAATGATGGAAGGATATCAGATCATCTTAGCCCCAGCAGCCAGGGGAAGTAAAGGCCGACCAACATCAGGACTGATGATAGCCTGCCGCAATGGATCCGGAGCCTCATTGGAAAAAATCTAACGGCAAATCAATCAATGTTAGCAGTGCTCGTTACCTGGCAAGGCATAAATATCTCAAAAACGGACCAAAACCAAGCCATAATACTCAACTTATACTGGAATCCGGCAACAACAACTGCAAAAAGATTCATCGGGCAATGTGAAATCTTGTTTGATGTAATCACGACTGAATATCCTGTGGCAACTATATTGATGTGCGGAGACTTAAATGCCATATGCAAGGATGCAAAGAAGGTAACATCAGTCCAGCATGCATCCGCACAACGAGGCAAAGAATGGCTTAAATTTAGCAAATCGCATGGGCTGCATAACTTAGACGATGTATTTCCAGCAACAGATAGAATATCAACGTGGGAGCGCCCACCTTCTGCTTCAACGATCGATTGCATCTTTGTATCTCAGCCATTACTATACATCATTAAATCCTTCAATGTGCGTCGTGCGTCGTACGTCGTCAAGTGATCACAACCTGCTCGAAACTGCTTGGCAAATAAATATTAAAAAGCAAGAAATTCAACACACACATTGAGCCCACCGCACAAGGCACAAGATTAAGAATAAATGCCGCAGACATTACCAAAGTGACTGCCAAGTACATCGCAAACACGCACCCAGAAGCTAATAATGCCATTGATTATCAACCGCTTTTGCTCCCCCATATGCAACGAAAAAAGGGAAACGGGTTTGCAACAAGAGGAAATACTAAACATGCGTACAAAAAAGAGCTAGTCGAGAAGAGGCGTGAGTATAGAAGAGCACTACGAGCAGCCCTTAAGATCTCGAACACAGACGTGTCCGAAGAAATCAAAGCCATAAAAAACAGGTACAAAACCTGGGTAACATCTCACAGAAACAAATTGTACCAGGCAGATGCCGAACAAATAACCAAAGCCCTCATTACCACCAACAACAGAAACTTCTGGTCACTAATACGTGACGCGGATAAAACGTTAGACAATCAAATCCTGAATAATATCAGTCAAGACATCTGGGAAAACCATTTTGAAACAGTATTTCTTTCAACTGTAAGATGGCCTTTGCAAGAGCCACAATGTGACGGTGTGAAGTGGGTCAATTTAGAAAAGGAAGAGGACATTCTCGACACCATCAAGAAGCTAAAAAACTATAGAGCCCCAGGCCCAGATGGCATTTCCAATGCTGAATTGAAAAGCCATCCGGAAGCATGGGCCAGCTTGTTGTGTGCCATCTTTCGACGGTGTGCTGAAACACGGTCCATCCCTTGTTCATGGACCAAAGCTAGCATCATCCCGATCTATAAAAAAGGCTGTCTAACCGACCCAGTGAACCTTCGCCCGATCACCTTACTTGATGTGGTGGGTAAGGTACACGCCTCACTGCTAATGACCAGATTCCAAGCATTGGCAGCTGCAACTAAATGTAACGATGACTTCCAAGCTGGCTTTAAGAAAAACGCAGGCACGACATGCAACATCTTGGCGTGTAGTACTCTGCATAACAAACACCATTATACATTGACTTTACGCAAGCCTTTGATCGTGTGGAGAGACAGTTACTATGGAATAAACTAAAAGCCTGGAATTGTCCTGAAGCCATATTAGCCCCAATTCAAGCGTTACATCGTAATACTTCAATGAGAGTACGACTGAGCTGAGAAGGTGACCCATCAGCTGAAATCAACAGTTCACAAGGAGTAAAACAAGGGTGCCCGCTGGCCTCAGCACTTTTCCTCACATACATTGGTGACATCCAAGACATAGAGAAGACAACCAGGGCCTTTCCGCCCAAACTGGGTACATCGCAAATTGGTCACCTCTTGTATGCTGACGATTTGACAACATTTGACCAGACAGAAATTGGGCTTCAACGGAAACTTAATGCCCTACAAGCTTATGCCACGACAAATCATCTCGAAATTAACACGAGTAAGACAAAGATCATGATTCTCCAAAATTGTGGGAAAAAAGAAAGTAACTTCAAATGGCTTCTGGGTGAAACTAAAATTGAGACCGTCACAAAATTTAAATATCTTGGAGTGACCATGGACAGTTCAAGGCAAGAGTCCGCCATGCAACTGGAACTACACGCAAAAATCAAGAAACTAGCTGCTCAAGCCAAAGTCATCGACGGCAAATATGGAAAATTCTCTCTCATGCCCATGATCAATTTTTACAAAATGAAGGTGGTGCCTGCCGTTACATACGGCATGGAAGCAATGCCCACGATTCCAAAACAAGTATGGTCTAAGCTGGAAGCATTCTTCTGGCACAAAGTGTTACACTTACCCAACTCCACCCCAGGGGTAGCCATCAGACGAGAATTCAGCCTACAATCAATGGAATGTACAGTGACTTGCAACTCCATTATGTTATACAGGAAATGCAGAATGGCCAACAGCAACAAGGTCTTCAGGATGCTGAACTCCGAAATGGAGACCAAAAATTGTATCATGTTAAAAACCTGGCAAGAAGAAAGTCAAGCGGTCTTAACCAACATCTCATCAAATGAAGAAGAACTCATTAACAACCCATGTAAAATTTTAAGAAACATAAAAGACGATGATTGGGCCTCCACAATTGACAATGCTGCGAAATTGAAACTCACTTCCCACCTACCAAGCAACACGTTAAAACGTAACGAGTTGCAGAGCTATGTAAAACAATTTCCAAGCAGACAGGCCCGTACCCTAATTTTGCGAGCATGTCTCAACTTATGCAAAACAAACGAGATTTTGCACATTCGAGGTCAATCCCAATCAAATGGTTGCCGATTTTGTGACTACGGTTCTAATCCACCAAAAGAGACTAAGACACCTGCTCATGGTATGCCCAGCTACTGCCTCCATCAGACAACATTATCTATCGCGGATAGTAGGCTTTGACATTCTTGCCGAAGAACACACATGGTGGTGCGGGCTCATTTGTGGTGAGAAAGTAGCATGGCAAATCGCAATGGCCAAAATGACAGAATACATTGAGCAAAAATTACTTAATGACAAAGTGGCCATCCAGTAGATTTTGATTCATCATCTTTCTTGTGTGTCAAAGTCTTGCTTCCTTGAGTACATTCGAGAGTAAACAGTGTATTGTAAAAATCTCTTTTGATTAAACAAGAAAAAATAAAATAAAAAAAAAAAAAAAACTACAAGTCCCAGAATGCAAATAGAAAGAAAGAAAGAAAGAAAGAAAGGGGGTGTTCTGAGGTCACTTCTGGCTTGATCAAAAGCTGGCCTTAATACTGCTTTTGCCGCCTCATCACTACACAAAACATCCAGACCTTGACATTGTTGAATGCACTTTTGTGCATGGAAGCTCTGCCGGACATTAGTGAGAAAAATAGTTGTTGATGAAAAACTAAAGTAGCACCAGGGGGCATATGCACTCCAAAGCCTGAACAAATACACACTAGGCAACAACAAAAAACAATATCTGCAGTCCTGGGCAAATGACTACCTGTATGGGTCATATTGTTCCTGTTAGCAGGCATTGGATACCACCTACCGCTGATTGGGTGAGGCGCGCGTTATTAGGCTTGTTCCGAAGAGAGGGTGTTGCACAGGCCGATTCATCCTACTGCTCGCTCAGGGCACCAGATCCTGGGGGTCATGGATCTCTTCCAATAGAACGTTTCAATATTGGACATTTGATGGGCGAGGTCGTTTGCCTGGGGCACAAGTCTTGACTGCTTCTTCCTGCTGCTCCATTTATGCTTGGCATAGCAGTGGGCACCATGGCAGAGGCTAGCGTAGACCGGAAGCTCGCCCCTGTGACGTGTTTCTCTCCTCTCCCCCATGGTGCAGGACGAAGGGTTGTGCCCAGACCTGCGCCACTTGCTCCCTGTACCTAGGGAATAATGGGCACCTCACAGACGAGCTCCTACATGGGTCATGGCTAAAATATGTATGGAGTGGTCTATGTGTCCGGGCAATCTCATGCTTTCCATCACACCCTGCATGCCAGAGCCTAACCACCACAAACACTGTGTAAATGCCCACCCGTGGCAGGTCTGCTGTATGGGAGCAATGCAAGGCTTTCTACCCAAGAGAAACTACTCCCCCATACCAGCTGGCAGGCTTACTATTGAAGAGCAATATCCTCTAGACTAGATAGAAACCAATTACCTGTGTGTGTATGACAAACATTAGACCAGGAACATTATGGTGGGATTAAAAAGGCTTGGAATAATCGCTTTAATCTGAAATGTGACACACATGCCAAATCACATTAGCAATGCATTGTGGGTATGCAAATTATCCCAAATGCAGACCCTTTTCTCCGGGAAATTGTCTTCGTCTTAGAGAACAGTGCTACTTTTTAATGAGCCTTTTCAATATTCCCCACATGGGCAGGTAGAGACAATTTCCTAGAGACTGCAGCAGGTACAAAATCGGCCACATTAGAAGTAGCATTAGGCAAGGATAATATGAGGGCTATAATACATTTCGGTTACAGGCCGTTTTCAACAGCTTGTTAGATCAGGTAGGTAGGGTTCGAGTGGGGATTAACAGGGTTCGATAGTGAAGGGGGCTGGGAGGTAATTAGTTCCTGGTTCTAGCCTAGAAGAGCCTGGTTAGTTCGACACCAAAAGCAACGTTTTCCTCCCGAAGCCAGCTGATGCCAAACCACCACAGCTATGTGAATTTAACTCTGTCTGTTTATAATGCTGGATACCCAGGAGCTGCTTGTAGCCCCTACTTATCTTTAGCTCCTGCTTATTAAATCTTAATTTCAATCCATGGTTAAGATAAAGGGCCCGATATACTAGGCACCACCAGCCCCGGCCCAGGATACCTTAAAAGGGTGGATGATGGTTTAGACTTATAACAGAGCACTAAACAGGGCAGGATGTTACCAGAACAATCATGGTTGCCTGCAAACTGATGCAGGCTTTTATTGATATGGTTAGGGCTTGTTATTTCAAGAGTGAATCCTTAATGAGTGGCCGTATGGTGGGGCCAAAATGTCCACAGTGACAAGTCTACAAAGATAAAGGGCCTGTACAGCGGTGTGGTTAGTGAGATGGGTTGGGCTTTGCTGGCATGCTGGACTCCTTGACCTGCAAGTCAACACATAAATCACCCCTGTTTGCAATCCAGTCAGATCAAAGGGTGAGCCCAGAGTTGGAAATTGGGCTTTGTGTAGCAGGAGCTAAAAGGGGCTCCTGGGAGAACCTTCGGACCAGGGGCTATTAAAGGTGACAATGCTACTGTGCTCCATCATTCCATGTTTACCAGATGACAATGGGTGGAGTGACTAGGTGATAATGGGGTCACCAATGTGGTGGTGCGGCCCTGGGGCCAGCGACCATGCAGCTTGGCACCCCTTCAGCACAGCATGGAGGAGGCCAGACAGGTTCTCTGCATCAGCATCTAAAAGACTTCTACAGTGTTTCGTGCTGCAGTCCCTCAGAAAGACTGTGGTCTTTTTCACAGCCTCCTATGTTATGGGCCCTGCTCTGTGGATCGCATCCAGCTTAGGGAGGACTTAGTTAATACAGAAGGACATCACAACAGACTTGTTTGAGAATGGTTTCGCGAAAGCACAAGGGACGCCGATTCAGCCGAGCTTCCCCTAATCCAGGAGACTTTGAATTGTGAGCGTTACAAGCCTCAGAGGGACGGGACTGCATTGCATCAAACCAAAATCATTTGTATTTGGACCTTAACTTTATATAACCAATCAGAAGGAGATACTGTGGTTAAAGGTATTTGATCTGGTTAGCCCGTCCTCGACAAAGACAGTTACTAGTTCGAAACACGTGTTGGCACATGGGCATTTGACCTCGGCAACAAAACACGTGGACACTGAATCTTGGAAAAAGGTCAACCCAGCTTAATGACAGATTGTGCTTATTTGTTCAAATTAAAATCAACTACTAGACATCTGTGTATTACTGTCATTCAAGGTTAACAAGCTGCTGATCTCATAGGGACATATGATATTTATATTGCGCTCGTACACAAGTGTTTCAGAGAACGAGGAGGCAAGGGAGGGGTACAAGGGATGACAAAAACAACGATCTTACTAGGCCCAGTGACACTGAGAACACGCAAGTGCATGGGAGAGGGAGCTGTGGAAAGTGCTGAACAAGTGCAACGCATATCAATAAATAAACAAGCAAACAAGGGGACTGATTCAAGTGCAGAGGCTGCCAGGAGGCAGTGCTGGTATGCAGCTGGGTGGGCAGGGAACTGGGCCCGTATTCAGAGGGTAGCCAGAAGCCCAGTGCAAAACAGGCAGAGAAACTGTGCGCATGGATTGGGGTGTCGAGGTTCCTTATGTTATTTGGTTATAGGCTGTGGGGAAGCCTATGTTCAGGTACCCAAGCAGTAGCCCACCCATCAATCTTACATCGATGCGCAGCTGGACAGAGCCCACCCATCAATCTTACATCGATGCGCAGCTGGACAGAGCCCACCCATCAATCTTACAACGATGCGCAGCTGGACAGAGCCCACCCATCAATCTTACATCGATGCGCAGCTGGACAGAGCCCACCCATCAATCTTACATCGATGCGCAGCTGGACAGAGCCCACCCATCAATCTTACAACGATGCGCAGCTGGACAGAGCCCACCCATCAATCTTACATCGATGCGCAGCTGGACAGAGCCCACCCATCAATCTTACATCAATGCGCAGCTGGACAGAGCCCACCCATCAATCTTACATCGATGCGCAGCTGGACAGAGCCCACCCATCAATCTTACAACG
This sequence comes from Ambystoma mexicanum, assembly GCF_040938575.1. Taxonomy (NCBI): domain Eukaryota; kingdom Metazoa; phylum Chordata; class Amphibia; order Caudata; family Ambystomatidae; genus Ambystoma; species Ambystoma mexicanum. Next base: position 1,300,476,503 of record NC_090928.1, read on the forward strand.
ATGCGCAGCTGGACAGAGCCCACCCATCAATCTTACATCGATGCGCAGCTGGACAGAGCCCACCCATCAATCTTACATCGATGCGCAGCTGGACAGAGCCCACCCATCAATCTTACAACGATGCGCAGCTGGACAGAGCCCACCCATCAATCTTACAACGATGCGCAGCTGGACAGAGCCCACCCATCAATCTTACATCGATGCGCAGCTGGACAGAGCCCACCCATCAATCTTACATCGATGCGCAGCTGGACAGAGCCCACCCATCAATCTTACATCGATGCGCAGCTGGACAGAGCCCACCCATCAATCTTACATCGATGCGCAGCTGGACAGAGCCCACCCATCAATCTTACATCAATGCGCAGCTGAACAGAGTTCACCCCACAACCTTTCTCTTGTTTGAGAATGGTTTGCTGTGGCAACCTGGGTGTCAAAGAGTCTGTCCACAAATCACTTGTTCACAGCGACGCCTACTCCGGGGTGGTCCCTGCTGGGCAGAGACCCTCTGTGGAGGTCCCCTCCCTCTTTTGCCTGCATAGCCGGGGATGGTGGTTGAGGGGACCCGCCACGGTCGGGGCGGGTGCTATTTCCTGCTGGCGGAGCGGCTTGGGGCTGCAGGAGCTACTAGCCCGGGGTGATAATGCCACGGGCAGAGGTGAGGTGGCCAGTTGTTTTGTGCGAGGCCAACGTGTGGTTTGCTCCTTCATTATTGGAGCTGGTTTGTTTGGTAATCAGACTCCCGATTTTTGCGTGGGGCCCAGGACAGTATGGGGGTTGTGTCCTCTCTACCTTTCTCAGCACAGCAACGTGTGGTGTTCTTCTTGCTAGGTGACCCTGCATTCTCCCGCGCTTCCATGTCCTGGCGCCATATTTCAACTTGCCAAGCAAGGCTTACCCAAGATGAGGCACGTTGAGCCTCGTTCTTCACCATCCTCCTCCTCTACCCTTCCCAAAAGAAGGGGGGAGCAGGATGCCAGATGAAAAGCTCCTTAGGATCTTCAGGAAGGCCATGCAGGAGGATATCCAGGGACACCACAGTAGGGGGGTCTCCCCCCTTTCTTCCTCCTCAGACGCCTCTTCCTCCAACTTGGGCAATTCTCCCTTCCCCCGGTCGACGGAGTTTAAGGGAAAACATCTGGACAAGGAGGCTACCACTTATGTACTGCTGCAAGTGTCCCACTATATGGGGTTGCTGGACTCTGAGCCCCGGCGGACTCCGTCAGGAGGTACTAGACCTTCCCCTCCACCCCGAGATGAAGGCTGAAATCCTGCGGGAATGGACTGTACTGGACAAGACTGCGGTCCCTCAATTTTTGGCTAAGTGGTATCCCTTACAAGGGGAGGAGGTTGCCATTCCACAGGCCATCCAGATCGATGACATCATCCCTAGTCTGGTGGGGAGGTCTTCTATGTCTGAGGAGGATGCCATCAAGGATGTAACTGAAAGAAAGTTGGACTCCGCCTTGAGGAAGGCCTATGGGAATGCCCTACTAGCTCTGCCACATGCTCCTTCTACACGTCCGAGGCTGCCTTTGGGGGGTTGAAGTCTGCCATCAAGGCGGCTGAAGGTGGCTCTGACTGGACACTGGTTCTGCAGCCATGGGCCCATGGGATCATGGGCCCGCTGGAGTTTTTGCCTGACCTGGCCTATGATGGAGTTATGGCTGCTGCCATGTCCATGGGTTCCATCATCGCGGGGTGCAGGCACCTTCACATCAGAGATTGGCGGACGGATTCTTGGCAGAAGTGTACGGCATTGAAGATTCCATTTGAAGGTTGCATGATGTTTGGGGACACCCTTGAGGACACAGTGCACAGGGTTCTTTACAGCTGACAAGCATGTCTGTTCCTGCTTCAAGGGGCCCGTCCCTGCTAGACGGGCCCCTGCATTCTTGGGCTCACCCTAGTGCACGGTTACGTTCTGTGACCGGAAGGAAATGCCTCTCCAGTCAGATCCCTCGGCCTCGCCAGCGGAAGTCCTGATGCCAGGCCAGTTGGGGGTCGCCTGAAGGACTTCTGGAACCTGTGGAACTGTCTTTCTGGAGATGCCTGGGTCAATCGGCTTGTGTGCTGAGGGTACAGACTAGAATTTGTGTCCCCTCCTCTTCCATCCGGCACAATTCAGACATCGCTCCCTAGGTGCCCTGTCACGAGGTTGGCCATGCGCCCGGCCTTACAGGATCTGCTCGCCAAGAAGGCAATTGTGTTTCTGGTGCCAAAGCCCTCGGGGTCCTACTGCCTTATCATAGACCTGAAGGTCCTGAACCTTCACATTCGTCTCAGCATTTCAAAATGAAATGACTTCAGCGAGTAATTCCGCTAGTACAGGACCTGGATTTCCTGGCATCCTTGGATCTACAGGATGCATACTTTCAAATTCCCATCTCGTCATCTCATCAGAGTTTCCTGAGATTTGCAGTGGGCAGGGATCACTTCCAGTTCGGGCCTTGCCCTTTGGCCTCAAACTTGCGTCCGTCTTCTCCACGGTCCTGGGGCCGGTCGTAGCCGCTCTGCACCTCCTTGGGATTCATGTTTTTCCATATCTTGGCGAATGGCTCCTTCTGCTTCGTATTCGGGATTCTCAGTCTGAGGTCATTCTTGTTGATTCTCTTTGGCCCCGCAGGTGTTGGTTCCCCGCATATTCGGCCTGCCGGCGGTTTCCCCCTAGCTTCCTCTCTCGGAGTGTCTGTAGCTGGTGATCTGCCCGAAGCGGGTGGTGGGACCAAAGAACTTGGCTTGGGGGGCTTGGAAACTGAGAGGTCTCGCTTAGTGTCTGTGGGCCTCTCTGAGGAGGTGGTTTCCTCCATTCAGAAGGACAGGTGTCCTTCCACCTTAAAAGCCTACGAGCATCACTGTGGGCACTTCATGTCCTGGTGCCTGACACAGGGCAGTTCCTTTACTTTGGGTTCTGGGGCTCCTGTTCTGCAGTTTTACCAGGAGGGGTTCAACATGGGACTCTCTCTCTCTCCACTTTGCGTGCTCAGCGGGCTGCCATCCGCTCCTTTGGTGGACACTCCTTGGTAGGGAGGCTTCTAAAGAGTTTCTTATTGGCTAGGCCGGTCTATGCTTCTGGGTTGCACCCTTGGGATCTCCCCTTGGTTCTGCGAGCCCTACCGTCCTCTCCTTTTGAGCCCTTGTGGGAGGTCCACCTCAAATTCCTAACCCTTAAAACTGTCTTCCTTCAACGCGTTGGCAGGGTGAGATCCCTGCCCTTACATGAGGTCCCTCCCTTTCTGGGTCTGTTAATTAGTTTCAACCATCAAATCAATGGGCAATTGAACACGCTCGCCTTCTGAATGCTGGGGATGGTTCTTTACTCACGCTGGGCTGGCTGGGCCTGAGGCAGGCAGGCCTGGAAATTGGTAGGATGTGGCACCGAAATCTGTAGGTGGAAGGACTGCATAAAAGGCAGTAGCATACCGCCCAAATTGGTCGTGTTGGCAAGAATGTGATTGGCTACTATCGGTCCGTTTGTAGCCAATCACATAGAGGTGGAGGCAGTTACAGGAAGGGCCAGATATCCCAGAGATTCCACGGTCTTCCCCGGCACCTGAACTCCAGGGAGCAACCAGGAGACCAAACGGAGCGGACCAGGCGTTCACGCCAGACCATTGACCATTTGTAGCAAAACAATGGGACCCACCGGTGAAAACTAACACCCGACAGATACTCGTTTGCAGGCAGCCAATATCCTAGCCTTCATAAAGACCCTGAGAGGTCGAAACACGTATCGGCTGACCACAATAACCATTCCAATAAAAGGCACAAACAAAAACTTGTTGCAATCATGAATGTAAAGAGAGAATGTTTTCATTAAAGCGCAAGGTATCCGGGTTCAAACATTAACCAGAAAGGATAACTTTCCTAGTAACTGATCCTCTGCTGTTGACTTGTTGAACTGTCCCTTTCCCTTAAAGGAATAGTGCACTCAAAAATATTATTGTCCCGAGCGTTCGGGCACGTGGTTGTATGCATACGTTGACCGATTGTAAAAACATTTCCTATGCACTGTACCTTAGTTTTCCTCACTTTTACACATGCGAAATCAGGCAGCCAGGCGCGGCCATCTTGCGCTAATCTTATCCGTTGCTGCCTCGCCCTAAGGTGAACTGACCCAGAGGCACTAAATCATATCCTCCTCCCTGAAGCTGACATCACTCGACGCATACGCCCCATTTCACAATGCGAATGCATGCCTCGTCTCAATGTTCTCCGTGCGCCAGCTAATGACGTGTCGCCATGGAAATGGCAGGACGCCTCTTTCTTCAATAAGTATAAACAGACGGTTTCTCATCAGAAAACAGAGTTATTTGTGTATCCTGTGACTCGTTTCTGCTCTGTTCAGCTATCTTCGTTGCTCGTAGCCTGTGCAAACAGATACTAGTACTATCATTACTATCTATTTTAATGTTGTCGTATAATGGTAACAATAAAGCCCTACCAGTACGAGCCGGAGTATACCGAGGCGGAATTAGTCGAAAGAGAAAGATGCAGAAACAATGGGGCTTCGGACGACAGTTGCGAGGACAAATCACCAGATCAAGAGCCTGAGCCCAGTCGCATGGAAGACGTTTCCACCTGGTGTACCTGCAATCGGTGCGAGGTCATGCCAACCGAGGAGGAGAACTGCTGCTGCAGAGAAAACTCTGGATGCTTTTCCTACATATCGGAAGAAGACCCACCGCCGCTATGCGTTACCGAGCTGCATGGCTTCACGGCAGCCTGCCTCACAAGGTCCGTGTTGAGGATTATGATGGTGCTTATGCACGAACTTCATGCAACAGTTCGCCCTCGTAATCCAAGTAACGAGTAAGTGTACTCTACATGTGATGTCACTTAGGCCACTAACATTTCATGTTTGTCTCCTATATTGTCGTAACTTTGATCTATCACTGCCAAAAGAATATAGTCTTGCAATTCTATACATCACTTGCGATGTGGGGAAATCATAGTGGTCATCTTATGTGTCTTTCACGTACAACCAAGAAACAATATTTCTCTGTCTCCCACACGTTATGGATTGCATGGGCGTTCACTTTTGTAATGTGTCTACACTTTAAAGCCCAATTCGACTGATCCATGAAGCAAAATTGGTACTGGCAACAATGCCATAGGATACAAGATTGCATTTTCAAATAAGGTTTGTACACTTATGTTCATTGCAATACAGCTTGTATGTTTCTCTTCCACAGGTGGTACAGGCTGGTGGCCTATCGTGCGTTTACATGGTGGCTTCATGGGAGGCTTGGATACTGCGTTCGACGAGTAATACCCACCTGTGCCGTTGGTGCCATTCGAGCCGAATTCCCCAGTGACAGTGGTCAGTACAGGGGATTTTCCCACACTGTGCTGCAACCCGAAGTATACAATTTGTAGTACATTTGTGCCATCAACATCAGCAACAAAATAAAATACAACAGAACTTTACTGAATACTTGTTTCAATTTTTCAGTGAATCATGGGAATGCTCACTTGTTCTGGCAGGGTGGGAACGGCCAAGGTGCCAAACACCATGTACACTTCAAAGGTATCTTACACGCAGGGGCCATTGTACACATGCCCTCCCCAAACCCTGTGTCTCCTGGCATGCACACCTGACGCAGGACCCGCCCCTGCAATCCGCATAAGACAACGTCATAAAGACATCACTCATTCACATACACACCCACTTTTCTAATTCTTTATAAACCCCTTGATATTTATCCTGAGAACATCTGTGAGCACTGCAAGTCAGCTCGTGATCGTGTTACCTGTGAACATATGTAAGCACTGGAAGTCAACTCTTGATTGTGCTACCTGTTCTCCTGCTACTAACTACCCTGCTTGCTGAATCTAATTGTTTCTTAGTCAAGGTAAGGGCAGGTCACCTAATCATCTCTTTTTGATCTCTAATTTTCGATCTATTTCGAACAAATGTACCCAGTAGTGTAATGTTCATTCATCTCACTGCTATTACCGTTGTCTTCTGTTTAATTTGTTCTGTTCTCGATATATAGCAAATGTCATCAGTGTCAATTGGGATAGAAATGCATCCTTCGCGGACCATGTCTATACCAGCTTTGATACTCTCCTACCTGACGGCTACAAGATCCTCTCTGCGCCCAGGTCTAACCGCTCTGGCAGGGGGGTTGCCTTGATATTCCCCGAGTGGACTCCTGCCTCTGTCACTCCTACGCAGGCCTACTCCTCTTTTGAATGCCTCGTCTGCAGGCTTGCTCTCTCTCCAAGCCATTCCCTCATTGTGGCTACTATCTATCGGCCACCTGGTCAGACTTCCGCCTTCCTCTCGGAATGGGCGGACCTCTCCTCCTCACTCCGGACCTCAACCACTCAACTCCTTCTTGGAGACTTCAACATCCATCTGGATCCCTCCTGTCATCCCTCGGGACTCTTTCGCGACCTCTGCGACTCTCTCTCACTCACTATTCTCCCCTCGGGCCGACACACTCTGCAGAGCACACCCTTGATGTTCTGATCTCCTCAGACCTTCCCCTCTCTGTCCCTCTCACCACTCCTCTCTCCTGAAGTGATCACTGCCTCCTATCCTCCCACCTCACCGTCCCTAACCCTCAGGCCAAGCCACCTCCATCACTGCCACCCACCATCTTGGTCATTTGACCCATGAATAGCGTGTCAGTTGAGGCTTTCGCCACCATCTTCGCACCCCCTCCTCCCCCTCTGGCTGACTCCCACCCTGACACAGCCCTCTCCATGCTCCACTCTTCTGTATCTGATACTCTTGATATCCTTGCCCCTGTCATGAGAATCCACATGAAGCCGAAAGCCAAGTGTAACTCCTGGTATGACTCAGATCTCGTCACCCTAAAACGCAAATGCAGGGTGGCCGAGAGGAAATGGCGTGCTACATGTTCATCCGCCGACAAACTGGCCTGCCGCCTACTGCAAAGGCAATACAGGCTCTCCGTCCTCACCAAGAAGAGAGCCCATATCCAAGCCCGCATCTATGCGGCATCTAACAAGTCAGCTGAACTCTTTAGAATCTGCAAGGAACTGGCCAATCCTGTCTCAGTCTCTACCTCTACTGTACCTTCCCAAGCCATCTGCTTGGCACTGGCCTCTCACTTAAATTCTGAAAACTCAGGACATCCTATCCTCACTCTCCTCCTATACCCTCCCTCCCCCCATTCCCTGCTCTTTCTCTGGCCTTTCTGCAGCCACCCCCCTCCCTCCTTCTCTGCCTTTCCCCTTTTCTCTGCAGACAAGGTCTCTAGACAAGTCCGATCTATGAAAGTCTCGTCAAAACAGGTTCACCCCTGTTCCTCCAAAACTATCAAGGACCACATCAACTCCCTGGCTGATTTCTGCAATCACTCCTTCGCCACTGGAGTCTTCCCATCCTTCCTGAAGCACTCCCTTGTGCACCCTGTTCTTAAGAAACCCTCTGCCGACCCCTCCTGCCCTGCTAACTATCGCCCAATCTCCATCACTCCCTTCCTGGGCAAGCTCCTGGAGAAACTAGCCATTTCCCAGCTTAATCTCCACACCAAATCTGTTGGTTGTCTTCATGGCCATCAATCTGGCTTCAGAGCTGCCAGAAGCCCGGAAACTGCTCTCCTGAACATCCGTGAAGACCTGCTCTCCAACCTCGACTCCAACATCCCGTGTGTTCTCATCTTGCTCGATCTCTCTTCTGCCTTTGACACTTACAACCATGCCATCCTGCTCAACCGTCTCTGTGATAACCTGGGTATCACTAGTCAGGCTCTGGCGTGGCTGACCTGTTTTCTCTCTGACCGACCCTCCCAAGTCCAACTTGGGTCCTTCCTCTCCGATATCTTTTTCTCTACATGTGGTGTCCCCCAGGGATCTAACCTCTCTCCCTGGCTTTTCAACCAATACCTGGCACTCTTTGCCCACTGCATCGCCACTCTCTGCGCCAACTTTCAGTGCTATGTGGATGATACCCAGCTCATTTCCAGGCTACCCTCAGCCTCCTCCTCTCCTTCTCTCATCTCTGACCGTCTGTCTGCTATACACGAGTGGTGTGCCGCAAATGACCTCTGCCTTAATGCCAGTAAGACTGAGATTTTACTCGTTGGCACACCCACTCCCTCCTTCCCTGCAGCTCTCTGGCCGGCCTCTCTTGGCCCTCTTCCTGATCCCACCTGCAAGGCTGCTAAAAACCTCAAGGGTCATCTTTGACTCCACACTCTCCTTCTCTCCTCACATCTCTAACGTCTCTAAGAAGTCACACTACCAGCTGCACCTCCTCAGAGGTTTTCTTCCTTTCCTCTCCTTCAACCAGAAGCTCACCATCTCCAGAGCCCCAGTTCTCTCTAAGATGGACTATTCCAACAGCCTCTATCTAAATCTGCCTGCCTCTACTCTCTGCCCTCTGCAACTTATCCATAACAGGACTGCGAGACTTGTCCTTGGCCTCAAGCCCAGGGATCGTATCTCTCCAGGACTGAAATCCCTGCACTGGCTCCCAGTGGCTGCAAGGATTAATTTCAAAACCCTCTGCATTGTCCACAAGGCCTTCTGGGGCCTGGGGCCGCAATATCTTCAACTCTCTCTTCCCAAATATCTTCCTTCTCAAGCTCTTCGCTCATCTGCCTCCAACTCTCTCCGTGTCAGCCGCTTCTCTAAGCAACGAGTTGGTGGTAGATCTCTCTCCTCGGCAGGGGCCTCCCTCTGGACAGCCTTCCTGCCTCCCTGAAACTTGAGGAGAACCATCTCCGGAAGCACCTCAAAGCCTTCCTCTTTGCTTCTGCATCCCCCCCTCCCCTGCTAATTCCTGGCTAAATCTTCACCGACTACCTGGCCACTCTTTCTGATCTGGGCCCAGACCCCGCCACTCACACCTGCACGGCCTCACTGGCAACCCTCGCACCTGGGGATTGTATTCTGTAACCCTACAGTCACCCTACCAGCACTAATGCCTGCTCTTACTTTGCACTTCCACCATCCGGCTGTTGTATTTATCTACGTATTCTACTATCCCATGTACTGCACCCACCCTCCCTTCCCCCACACACTTTTGCCTTCCCATGCACCTGCGCGATCTGAATGTCACCTGGCCTAGTATGATCGTTGTCTGTTCTTCCCACTGTTCCCCCTCCCTGGCTCGTGCGCTTCGAAACACTTGTGTATAGGCGCGTTATAAATGCCATATCATATCATGTTTCATTTTGATGCATGAAAAGTACATTTAAACGGATGAGTACCACGTTACGATTTGCGTCACATCAATCAATTCTGTATGAAAGTTATCCTAGTGTATATACGACTACACTAGTTTTTGTTTCTGTAACCAAAACAAACATAGCATAGAAAACGTTCATATAATTCCATCTTTATGTGTATATTCGACTACGCTACACAGTTTTTGCTTCTGATACCAAAACAAACATAGCATAGAATACTTTCATATTATTCCATCTTTCTCACGCACGCATTCATGTAAAACATTTTTGTGACTATGTTTACTTTTTTTTTTTACAGATTTTTCAAGAATGCCTGCTTGTATGGTTTATGGTTGCCGTTCTAAGACCCACAACAAACCTAAGGGCAAAATAATGCATACATTCCCAAGGAATATAGATCTAATAAGAGAATGGGTCAGATATTGTGGATTTCCAGTGGACGAGCTTGAAAGTAGAGCCCAGGATGTGTTGGGAGACTTGAGGGCCAATCGATTCTGCATCTGCAGCCTGCACTTTACCCGGATATGTACGACCAATCGCAGTACACAAAAAAGCATTGACTCACAACGTATCGTAAATAGATTCCAAATTCAATTCCAACTCTATTCATGACCAGGCGAGTCCCGGATGATGAATTAGCTATAGGCCTTCAGGTACTGAACAGGTAACTACATGAACGGATTGGTGCTTTCGGTGTAAATGTTTCTTACTAAACTTTGCATATTAATCAGATTGTATTACTTTATAACTATACCACATTTTGCTAGACATCTGTCCCTGGTTTTAGGAGCATCATAGAAAATAATTATGACCATAGTAAACTATGTTATAGTGCCCTTCGAAATAAGCATAATCTTTTCGTAATCAGTTGCTTCACATGTCAATTCTTTTAGGAGAGCATATTGAGGGAAGCACAGACCCTCGCTAGTGACAACATCACCGACACATGCAGTATGCAATGGTGAGCCATACAGACTTGCAGAAGTTCATATTATTGAGAGTTAGATCTTCCCACATATCTAATACAAAACTAATTTTCCCTTTTACCACTTCGGGACAATGCACTGAAAATGAAGTGTTAGGGAGAATTCTCTCTTTAGGCAGAATTCTCTCTTTAGGCAGAATTCTCTCTTTAGGCTTAATTTCCTAACCTAGTGAGTCCCCCAGCAGCTTTGCTGGATTTCTGGAGTTTGTTTTTTTTTCTCCTGCCAAGAGTGAGGCTCTTTTTCTCCCACTCTTGGACATGATTTATGGTGTTCCTTTGACTGTGAATGTGTTTTATGGGCTATGGGGTCCTTTACTCCATAGGGTCTCATGAGTTTTTACTATGTGTGTTACACAGCACCTGTCAGAGCCACCACTGCCCCAGCTGTGATCAGTGTGGGGTTGGGGTCCCGTAAGAGACAGTATGGGCATAAACAATCATATTTCAGGACACTGTTATGTCCACATTGCAGGAAACGGGCTACAGACAGCAGAAAACGTTGCCTGCTAATGGGAACTACAAATCCCAACAACCTCGCGCGCTCGTGAGTGGGAGAACTACATGGGACAACGCCCAATGATCTGCGCATGCGCGCGGTGCGCGCACAGATCCCCGCTTGCGCTAGAAGACATGAACCGAAGCGGACGCATCTGCTGAGGGCTCCTGCAGGCTGCGACCCGCGGGGCCATTCCCCGCCTGCGAACTCTGCAGGCCCCGCGTCTTGGGCAAGATAAGTGCATTTGACTTAGAAAACCATTTGTTCTACTGAGCTAAACTGTAGTACATGCAACATTGTGTTGTGGGGAGAGCCTCCCAACTTTCAAGTCATCGTGTGCGCTGGACTGAGGAAAGTCCCGGTGAAATTGTGGCAGACTTGTATACCTGGTGTAACTGTTTCGTTGCCGTGTGAAGCAACACGGCTTTTGTAGATACTTGGGGGGGGGGGGGGGGGGGCAAATCGTCCGTGTGTACTGTTTCGTTGCCGTGTGAAGCAACACGGCTTTGGTACATACTTGGGGGCAAATCACCTGTGTGTGTGCAGTGCAATGTACGCTGTCCGTGACTAGAGCTCATACTTGTTTTTGGTTCCTTTATAGCGGCGTCCCGCTGCGTAGGCGGCCAGAACCTGATATACCGCCGTCAGGGGTGGACTGGCTCATAGGGAACTCTGGAGATTTCCCGGTGGGCCTCTGCACCCTGGGCCTCTTTTGTGTGGTATTTCCAAATTTTCTCATAGGAAAAGCATTGGGCTTGTTGAAAATGTGTCATATGGGGCCACTTTGAACATTATTTCCAGGGCCTCTTTTGGTCACCAGTAATTATTTCCAGGGCCTCTTTTAGTTCCCAGTCCACCCCTGACCGCCGTAGCCTTACGGCAAGAACTGTGGCAGTCGCCAAGCATGCAACCTGGCAGCACCTAACAAAGCTAAGTGGTCATTTGCTTATTACTTATTGCGTGTGGTAATATTGATAGTGCTAACCTGGGGGATTGGTTGTGAGAAGAACAACCAAGCTACAGTTTGAAGCAAGGGCGTGACTGGAACGCTTTTCACGTGGTGCAAAGTCCTAAATGTTATTGATGAAGCTTGCATTTATGTCACAGCGATTTGGAGCTATAGTTTTGTGTAAAGTGTGGAAGCGTGCATGGGCGGAGTACCTTCGATCTCAGGAGCCCCCAACAGGGCACATCAAGGCGGACCTTTCCTCAAACCCCTTCCTTATCCATTACCCTCTCCTACCCCTACCTCCCTTCCTACCCGGTTACCCTAATTCCCCCCAACCTATCCAATCCAACGGACCCTGACCCTCTTTCCCCGACGGGTCACAGTGGCCTGTGTTGTTTACCAAGCCAGGCGCCAAGACCCAACGGGGAGGTAGGTGTACGTACTACCTCTGCGCAAGATTGAGAACCTGACAGCACCCTCCGTGCAGTAACACAGGGGTGTCATAGTGACACCCCACCATAGACTCCATACCCTGGGACTGACTACTGTCTCCCAGGGCATGTAAAGTCACCATTGGCTTTACTAGTCCCAAATTATTAACAGAAACCAGTACAAACCATCATATTGTGGACGTACTGGTCGGGTCAATTCGATTGCCCCGGGGTTTGTTAGTCGAGGGGGCACGTCTCCGTCCCCCCTGATCGAGTTTTGGCTGGTGGCAGTGGATACTACTTTTTATATTCGACCGCAAATATTTTCCTATGGGATTTTACTATTGTTCGAGGCTACCAACTTTAATTATTTAATTCTCATAGCCTCGAACATACCGCCGGTTTATTTATTTAATATTAATTCGCCGGTTGGTATTTTTTGCCAGGACTCGATTCTAAAATGGCGTTTGTGTTCTCTTCTGTGACTCCAACCCAAGTCAAGCCCTTTCTTCCACTTTTTGGCGGGCTTCTCCACAGAAGCCTCCAAAAGTGGTGCCACTCTGCCTGGGTACCGCAGCGGGTGTGGGAGGGGGTTTAGGCACCCTGGACTGAGTTACCTTGGTAACTCAAGTCGCACTCTTGTGTGATTGGCCCAAGTGGTGAGCCGGCCGTCTCACCACTTAGCATGTTTGATTGACCGCTAGGCTGAGTGAATGGGGGGTTTCTGCATAAAAGCAGGTGTCACGACCATTGGCGCTTGGAGGGTTTGGCGAAGGTGGAAGTTCCGTCGCCATTAGACGGTTCCGTTACGTTTTTTGTTTCAACGTATGGTGCAGTCTAGTGTTTTTCCAACATGGCCGCCCGCCGAGTATTTCTCTATTCGAATCTCAGCGGGTTGGCGCGTTGCAACTTGCTTTCCCGTTTGTTGCTTGCGCTCAGTAGCGTTATCTCCTCTTAGCGATCTTCCACCCCCAAATTCCTGCTACTCTCTCTCCCGCTTGCTCTCTCCCCTTTTCCTCGCTTCCTGCTCTATCGGAGGTTCTCCCTGCTGGCCGTTTTCTCCTGTCAGTTTCTCAGGAGCTCTCTCCTCTGTGGCGCCCATTCACGCTGCTTCGTTACCTTCTTGTGATTCCACCGCTTCTGCCTGGAGCCGATTTCTCTGGATACTGCTTCTAGTACTCCACGCTTCAACGGACCTGCTTCAGGAGTCTTCTGTCATCTTGTGGGGGTTTTTTGGGCCTCGGAGGCTTTTTCCCCCGATAACAACTGGCTGTCACGGGAGGGGGTCATCGTGAGTTTTCTCTGTTGAGATTCACGGTGGCTTCTTTTCGAGGCAGACCGTATCTGCTCTCAAAGAAGAAGTCTCAAAGGGAGAAACCACGTCGAAGGAGAACCCACTACTCTTCAACCTCAGGTGAGGAGGAGGACGGCATTTTGGGGGAACCTTTCCTATCAAGTGAGGAGGAGGACATTACAGACCTAGTGGGCAATTCTGCAGGCCAGTCACCAATCCCTGATAGCTTGCAACGCCTAAAAGAAGAAGACATGGCCACGCCACAGCAGTTACAGGAGCTGGTGGCCGCAGTTCAGAACCTTAATGTTGAGGTCCAAACACTCAAGACCGACAACGCAGCACTCCAACAGAGAGTAGCAGCTAGAGAACAACAGGCTACTGATCTACCCCCTTTGCCTTTAGTGTCAGGAAAGTTTGATGGCACTGAGAGAAGGGTAAAAGAATTCCTTGACGCCTGCAATATTCATTTCACCTTTAGACCCTATGCGTTTTCCACGGATCATGCTAAGGTGGGTTTCATGATCACACACTTAACTGGGAACGCCTTGGCATGGGCAACACCATTGGTATCCCAGTCAGATCCTGTGTTACAGGATTATACTGCCTTTAAGGATCTCCTTAAACAGACCTTTTTGCGGACGGAATGTGCCCACATAGCTAGTGAGGATTTACTGGATGTGCGGCAAGGGACCTCAGATTTACTGTCTTACATAGCAACATTCAAGACATTGGCTGCGGAAGCTGGGTGGCAAGAACAGGCTCAGTACACGATTTTCCGCAGAGGTTTACGGGAAGAACTAAAGGACGAACTTGCCAGGATTTCTCGTCCTGACTCCTTCTCGGATCTATTAGCAGCAGTACTAAGAATAGACTTCCGCTTAACCGAACGGAAAAACGAAAGAAAGAAGAGCCGTGGCCCTAACCTGTTCTCAGACTCTCACACCCCCGCCTCCTCACCTGCTACTCGAAAGATCCGAGACGAACCCATGCAAGTCGGAACCACTAGACCTCCCTTGACCGCCGAAGAGAAGAGGAAGAGACGTGACGAGAATCTTTGTCTGTATTGCGGTTCTGCTGCCCACCTGTTGAGGGACTGCCCTTCTGTGCCCCCCCGAAGGTCGGGAAACGAGCGCCCTCGGTAGTTGGTAGGACGGACTACCGAGGGGTGCTTCCCTGTTCTTACACCACACTTTCCGTTACCTCTGCCAGAACGCCAGAGGACCTCCGCCTGATGGTGATAGGCATCACGCTCCGTTTCAGAGACAAGGAAATCGACACGCAAGCGTTGTTGGATTGCGGAGCCGCAGGAAACTTTTTGGACACCTTGTGGGCGGATAAGGTGGGTCTATCTAGAATTGCAAAAAAGGAGGATCAAAAGGTGGAAGGAGTGGATGGAACACCCCTATGTTCCGGACTCATAACTCATACCACCGAAGCTATACAAGTATCTATACAGCAACACAAGGAGCAGATATCATTTGACATAATCCGAGCTGCTCATTTCCCTGTCATCTTGGGTATCGGTTGGCTCCGGAAGCACAACCCAACTGTGGATTGGACAAACAACCTGTTAAGCTTTCATTCCAAGTATTGTTTGAAGGAGTGTTTACCTGAACCCCAACATGAATTGGTCAAGACGGTATGTGCTACGGAACAGAATACTGTAAATTGTATACCCAGTTGCTATTCCAAATTTACTGAAGTATTTGAAGAGCAGGTACCCATTGAACTACCTCCGCATAGACCCGAAGACTGTGGTATTGATCTGGTTCCTCAGGCATTGGTTCCTTTCGGCAGGATGTATCCCCTTTCATTGTCAGAAAAGGCAGTCCTCAGGCGCTACCTTGACGACAATCTCGCCAATGGACTGATTCGTTCTTCTAAATCCCCCGCAGGCGCCTCTTTGTTTTTCATTCCTAAACGCGAGAGCAAAGAGTTGAGACCGTGTATAGACTACAGGGGTCTCAACAAAGTGACCATCAAAGACCGTTACCCGATGCCTATCATCCATGAGATCCTGGAAGCCGTTCAGGGCTCTGTAGTATTCACCAAGCTCGACCTACGAAACGCCTACCATCTACTCCGGATAAGAGCGGGTGATGAATGGAAGACGGCTTTTCGCACTCCCTACGGCCTTTACGAATATCAAGTAATGCCGTTTGGCCTAGTAAATGCACCCTCCATATTTCAGAGGTTCATGGACCGCCTATTTTCAGATCTTCTGGGTCAAAACACTGTGGTCTACTTGGATGACATTCTGGTGTACTCTCGCAATTTAAAAGACCACATTCTTCAAGTTGGAGAGGTCCTAAGTAGGCTTAAACAACATCACCTTCTAGTAAAGCCGGAGAAATGTACCTTTGCCCAGTCTTCTGTATCCTACTTAGGATTCATTCTATCCGAGCAAGGGATTACTATGGACCCCAAAAAGGTTGAATCCATTCTTGGTTGGCCGTCCCCCACCTCCGTCAAAGAGATACAACGGTTTTTGGGACTAGCCAATTTTTACAGAAAGTTTATACCCAACTTCTCACAGCTCACTCTACCCATAACCTCGCTGTTAAAGAAATCTTCTGAACCTTTTATCTGGTCAACAGCCGCTGAGGATAGTTTTCTCCACCTGAAACGAAGTTTCTGTTCAGCACCTATACTTAGACAGCCCGATCAGCTGAGTCCTTTCATTCTGGAGACCGACGCTTCAGCGGCAGCCGTAGGAGCTGTTCTTCTGCAATTGGACCAGGGCCAGGAACACCCTGTGGCCTACTTCTCAAAGACACTGACTGCGAGCCAACGGAACTATTCAGTCATCGAGCGGGAGCTCTTGGCCATGAAACTGGCTTGCCTCGAGTGGAGACATCTACTCCAAGGAAGCTTTCATCCTTTCCAAATACGCACCGATCATAAAAACTTACAGGTCCTCAGACAACAAGAATGTTACAACACTAGACAGGCCAGGTGGGCTCATTTCTTTGCTCAATTTCATTTTACCATTTCCTACATCCCGGGTACTCAAAATCAGATTGCTGATGCTTTGTCCCGCAGAGACGACCTGAACCCTACCTACAGAAAGGAGTTAATGTTCCCACATACCCAAATTATCTCAACGGTGTCCTCTTTTATGCAGGAGGTAAGGGAAACCTCTTCAGATGTTCCTGCTCTAGACGTCAATAAGCTGCCTGTCTGTAGGAAAGATGGTCTATAATTCATCCAGGGAAAACTGTTCTTGCCCGCGCAGAAACATCGCCAACAGGCTCTTCAGTGGTGTCACGACGCCAAGACCGCCGGACATCGAGGAATTAGAGGAACTTTGGAACTGTTAAAACGTTCTTTTCATTGGCCCAACATGAGGACAGATACCAAGACCTATGTACGGTCTTGTTTAGTGTGTCAACAGAACAAGTATTCTACCCAAAAACCACTGGGATTGTTACAACAAGAACCTGTTCCGTCGGGTCCTTGGAAATCTATCTCTACCGACTTCATCGTAGAACTACCTAGTTCCCAGGGTTGTACTTGTATCATGGTTACTGTCGACACCTACTCCAAACTCGCTCATTTCTCTCCCTTATCCCAGCTGCCTACAGCCTCATTCATGGCTGAAGTATTCCTCAGGGATATCTTTAGATTACACGGCTTACCCCAGAAGATCGTATCTGATCGTGGTACTCAATACACCTCCAAGTTCTGGACGGCCTTATGTAAGCTCTTGGGCATGGAGAGGGCTCTCTCTTCTGGTTATCACCCTCAAACTAATGGCCAGACTGAAAGACTCAATGGTTCACTGGAACAGTATTTAAGGTGTTTCACAAATCAACAACAAGACAACTGGGTCACTCTACTTCCAACAGCTGAGTTTGCATATAATAATGCTGTGCATTCCGCAACGGGCATCAGCCCCTTTTTTTGCACTTATGGGTTCCATCCTAAATCCATCATACCAACAGCCTGGAATGAGACCAACATCCCGTCTTTAGAGACCACTCTCAATCGTCTGAATGAAGCTCATGACACAGCGGAACGAAGTCTAAGTGAGACTAGCCGACGGTATAAGGAACTATCCGATAGACATCGACGACAAGTGCCTTCTTGGGACAAGGGTACAGAGGTCATGTTGTCCACCAAGTTCCTACCCCGTTGGGTCCGCCCTTCTAAGTTGTCCCCTCGTTTCATTGGACCTTTCAAGATAGAGACAATGATCAACCCTGTTGCCTACCGTTTAAAGTTGCCAAATACTCTCCGACGGATACATCCGGTGTTCCATTCCTCCCTCCTT
The DNA here is from genome assembly GCF_040938575.1 of Ambystoma mexicanum. Lineage (NCBI taxonomy): Eukaryota > Metazoa > Chordata > Amphibia > Caudata > Ambystomatidae > Ambystoma > Ambystoma mexicanum. The sequence continues at coordinate 1,300,494,101 of NC_090928.1, forward strand.
CGACCCTTTGTCCCTGATGCCAGGAAACAAGCTGCTCCCAAGTTAGTGATTCAACCTACTTCTACCTCGGAGGAATATGAGGTCTCCCAGATTCGAGACTCTCGGTACCATCAAGGATGCCTGGAGTACCTCATACATTGGAAAGGCTACCCCTCTTCCGAGGATACTTGGGAACCGGCTGCACAGGTTTTTGCCCCCCGATTGCTTCTACGATTCCACCGTCTCCACCCGGGTAAGCCTGGAGGAAGGGGCCTTCGAAGGGGGCATACTGTCACGACCATTGGCGCTTGGAGGGTTTGGCGAAGGTGGAAGTTCCGTCGCCATTAGACGGTTCCGTTACGTTTTTTGTTTCAACGTATGGTGCAGTCTAGTGTTTTTCCAACATGGCCGCCCGCCGAGTATTTCTCTATTCGAATCTCAGCGGGTTGGCGCGTTGCAACTTGCTTTCCCGTTCGTTGCGTGCGCTCAGTAGCGTTATCTCCTCTTAGCGATCTTCCACCCCCAAATTCCTGCTACTCTCTCTCCCGCTTGCTCTCTCCCCTTTTCCTCGCTTCCTGCTCTATCGGAGGTTCTCCCTGCTGGCCGTTTTCTCCTGTCAGTTTCTCAGGAGCTCTCTCCTCTGTGGCGCCCATTCACGCTGCTTCGTTACCTTCTTGTGATTCCACCGCTTCTGCCTGGAGCCGATTTCTCTGGATACTGCTTCTAGTACTCCACGCTTCAACGGACCTGCTTCAGGAGTCTTCTGTCATCTTGTGGGGGTTTTTTGGGCCTCGGAGGCTTTTTCCCCCGATAACAACTGGCTGTCACGGGAGGGGGTCATAGTGAGTTTTCTCTGTTGAGATTCACGGTGGCTTCTTTTCGAGGCAGACCGTATCTGCTCTCAAAGAAGAAGTCTCAAAGGGAGAAACCACGTCGAAGGAGAACCCACTACTCTTCAACCTCAGGTGAGGAGGAGGACGGCATTTTGGGGGAACCTTTCCTATCAAGTGAGGAGGAGGACATTACAGACCTAGTGGGCAATTCTGCAGGCCAGTCACCAATCCCTGATAGCAGGGCTTTTGGGACTGGATCTTCAGAAGTTGCCACAGGACCTGAGAATCCGACGAGGGAGAAGCTGAGCCGACCTACCACGACGACACCACCGGTGGAGCCCTGCGGAACCGACTCACCACTTCCTGACGACAGAGAAGATCTCCCGGCTGGAGAGGCTTCTTCCCCTGACTGGTGGGCACAACCAGTTTACCTTCTTCTCTTTGCACCCCAGACCGGTTTGTGGTCGAACTGCCCGTGCCAAGCACCCCGGCAGCCGGATAGCCACTTACCACTGGACCGCGAATCAACGGACCGCTCCTTGTACCTGAGAAACTCTGCGGCTGGTCTCTTCCCTGGCAGTGCAACAGACTCCTGTCTTCCTCCCCGACGAGATCCTCTCTTCCCCCGGACGAAGCACCGACTTCCAAACATTCGCCATCAATTTGATGTATGGCACGTGGCCAAATCAATCAATAAAAAAAATCACAGCTGCTGGTAAAACAAATTTTTTTTTAAAAAGGGCGGATCGGAAATATTTTACAGTGGTCCCAGTCTTTCAGCAACCATCTTTGCTGGAGCTCCAAAACTTGTGGTGGGTCTGTGGAAATTTTATTTGAAAAATGGCGTTCATTGATGTACCACTGTTCCAACGTTCACTCATGTACAGAAAACCTACATTTTCACCAATGTGCACATGGACCTTTATCGGAGGAACAGGAACGCAAGAAAAAGTGGTTGGTTCCAACTTCACCTCCACACAAAGCTCTTGAGAACATCGTGTTTGATAAAACTCTTTCAAGAGACCTGAAGGGACTCACAGAATTCTGTCACAGCTGAGATTTGGAGGCGTTACACAATATGTGCCTAAAGTACAGGCCCAAGAGATTGCATTTCGGCATGGACGGGATGCAATATCGAATATTACTGGCGGTATTAGCGCATAACGAGAACATAGGGAGACAACCATTGAGAACTGCGGGAAACTTTGGTATGCTTCGTTACACAATGGCCTTTGCAAAAAGAAGCAAAAAATGGGTGGTCAAGTAAATATACCAGGTAATGGAATTCGATTTTGTGAAAGATCTCACTTTGACTGCGTTGGACATGCATACTCATGGAATCGCTCATGATTTTGTTCCTAGGACACATACATTGCCACAAAACATTGCAAACATGCCCTGTCCACCGAAAGCAGACCTCGTGGAACAGTTCACTTCTCGGTTCAAATGATTAGCAGGTATTTATAAGTTCAACAATGTTTACATTGTACATGACCAATGGAAATGAATTTCAAAGCTATTAAAAGTATAAAATGTCCAAATAAAGCGTCCAAATTGTCTGTTCAAATGTATCCTCTTTGTCAATTTATTTTGCAATAAGTGCATGTTACAGGATGCCATACAGTGTTACTCCGTGCTTTCACACTTCCCGCTTTCGACAAGCTCTTATGGGTCCTTCACTGATAGAGGAAGGGTCAGATGAATATCAGCATGAAAGCAAATTTGGGGTCTGCAGTTGCCTTACCTAGCACGTGTCCAAATGGGTGAATAAATACGTGTCCCACCAAGGAATGAGACCTCGGCTAGATAACAAACTTGGCATGCAAGAACTAATGACTGTAAGCAGAAAAACGCATGGACGTGGGCAGTTGGTGTGAAATAGGTGCATTCTGACCTATATTTTTATGGGGGCATGCGTTAGGGGTCGTTACTATCGGATGCCTTATCAGAAGGGCTGATATTTGATTTGCGGACTTTAGTGTCTTACGATTTCAAACACAGTGGGGATAGGTGTTAGTGTTACCAAAATATATGACCACGCCTGATCAGGTATATGGGAGGTGAATTTGAGGTGGTGTGGAGGTAGGGTCTGGGGACCAGATGCGTTCAAAAGGAACAGGGTTAATGGGTTCAGGGGACCGTGGCATGGCAGGAGGGGGTTGGAGATGGCATGAGTCAGTCAGCAGAGACCGGTTGTGTACTAAGGTTGGAGCAGGTCTTGGTCTAACATTCTCGTACAAGCACATTTTGTCAGGGCTCAAGACTCGCTAATTGCAAAAATGAATAGCTGCATTGCAGTGAGAACAGGAGACAGGCAGAGCTGACAGGTGGTGGGGGCTGGCTGTGCGCGGTGCTGGGAGAGTGAGCAGTTCGCCAGAGGGGCAGAGGGACTCTAAAAAGGCATTTGGAAGTAAACCAAATGAGGTTCAAAGCATACACATTAACACAGAGTTAATACACTGTTATGAAACATAGATGATGTAAATAGGCACAGGAGGGGTTGAGGTGTCTCCCACCTTTGCTCAGACGTCATTTGAATGGTACGAGTTCAGGGGGGCAGGATATACTGTCTATCCTCCAACATTTGGTAGTGCGCGCAAAGTTCAGTGGAGATGGAAGGGCACTTGTATTTATGACTTGCGAGTGTCTCACATCCGCAGAGAACATTCCTCCTCGAAAACGGTGTACGCAGATGTGACAATGGGGACACTAACTGGAATTGTTTTCATAAATTAAGTAAATCACTATAAATTTCACACGGCATTGGTGGGTGCCATCAAACAATTCATTTGCTTTTAGAAAAATATTTAAAATGTAATTTTGGTCTGCAGGGCTAATCGCTCCCATGGGAGTGAAGGTCACTGCGTTTGATTTTTGCTTGTGAGCGGTGCACACCTACGCATCCAAGACAGTATGTTTTGGATTTGTGGCTTTCCTTCACCAAAAGCAAACTTAGCATAGGTACTTCTAAGAACCTTGATTGTTTTTCGTGCTTGGAAGAAAGGGAGGATTCGGAATGGAATGAAGGGAGGTGTGCAATACTGTCAAATATGATAAGGCTCACCATTTCAAAACTGGACAAAGGAACATGTAATTTAATTTTATGAAAATGTGTTCATCTGAACGGACACGCTGCGTTACGCAGAGAGAATGGAAATGCTGAATATTATGTAAGTTTTACTGTGGACGTGTTTATAGACCGAGTCAAGGTTTCATTTTATGAACGGTATTGCTGGCTAAAATTGTAATGGGTTGTCATTTGTGGCATTTTGCAACGACACGCAAAAACAACCTGTGTGTACCACTCTTTGTCCCGGGCACATGGGCAGTCCAGCACCGAAATGCACGTAGTCGACACCTGGGATCCACCAACGCCAAATTCTACGCTAATATTCTGTTAAAATGCCATCTATGTGTTCTTCGAATTCATCAGTCAGCTTCGGCTTCGGAATTCGCCTCCCGTTGCGAGCTAAACATACTCCATAGCAGTAACCTCTCAAGCACATCGTAGACTCCAACTTTCCACAATGTTTTCTCTGTGTTTCCATTGTTTCACGTTTGTGTTCATCATTAGTTTTCATATGGTGCAGAATTAATGGGTGAATTGATAAATTAGAATAAAGAACGGCAACAGACACATTTCTGTTATGTTTTCTACACAGCTACATCCTGCCATTCTGCGAATGTCATAGTTTCCAGATAACAATTTCTTCAGCAGGCAGTTGCAGATACACCTAAATGGCTGGATTTCGATCACGCCGTTGTGGGACGATCCTCCCGGGCCGATATGCCCTTTCGTGGTACCGGCGACAAGGAGCAACCTGACATTGTTTACGGTGGGCTAGCAACACGCTGATGCCGAAGCCTTGTGAATCACGGTGCGTCCAATGCGCTTCTTATACCCAAAGGAACATTGTGTGACTCACGATAAACATTTGTGGATCAAGAACAAAGAAAGACATTTCAAATTTGGTCGAATATGGAAACCGGCAGATGTTTTTGGAGCGTTTATTTGTGAAATAAAAAAAAAATTATAAATTGCAAAGTATTGCGATTTCCTGAAAAAAAAAAGGGTTTTGTATTCAGAATTGGGACGCGCTGTGCTGTGAGAGGATGTGTGTTGATATTCCGGGTTCTGCTTCAATTGACGTCAAGACGTAGGTGATGACTGGATGTGTTTGGCTATGCTGCATAGTAACGTCATGGAGATAGGCGGAGAATAACGCTAGGAATGGTGATGTCAGCTTCAAGGACGGGGGATATGATTTAGTGCTGCAGGGGCACTTGAAAGTAGGGTGATGGATAAACGGATAAGATTAATACAAGATGGCTGCGCCCCTCTCATTGATTTTGCATGTGTAAAAGTGAAGAAAACTGGTATGGTGCATAGGAAATGTTTTTACAATAGATCAACGTATGCTTAAAACCACATGCCTCAACGCTCGGGACATTAATATTTTTGAGCAGACTATTCCTTTAAGAGATTTGCAATCTGTACCAATGCGGCACAGCCTGAAGGAAATCGATGCAATTCCACATAGCGGGAACTGAAGGGGTTATGGTCATGCAATCTCATGGGAGTATGGAATGGGACATCAATCTTCTCTTAAGGGTTCTTACCAAAAACAGTTCAATATCAGCCAGGTCAAGTTTAATATCCATATGAAGCACTCTCCAATTGGCTTTCTGATGAGAGGCATGCTCAGGCCTTCGCTGCAGAACAGCAACCAGTTCTGCAAAAATGCCACAGCCTCATAGATTTGAATCTACTGCATGCAAGATGCAGCCTATAACCTTGTAGCTAATGCTCAGCATTTTTACATGTTCTTGCGGCAGAACATTTCTACAATTCAAATGTTTAAACACTTGTTGCAATGAAGGAAAACACATCATTCCGATATTAAGTATGTAACAACTTCTGCATTTTTAGCCCACCAGCCCCCGAACCTCTACTTTGCCCCAACTGAGTCTTCGTCGCAGGTACAGAGAGGAGCGTATGCCAATAATCACCAGAAAACTGAGCAGGAGAGCCATTAGCTCTGCCAGGTGTTATTCAGGTGCTGTGCCCGGTCTGACCCAGGCCCGTCCCGGGCACCTTCGGCCACACTAGGAGACCTTATGTATGTAAAATAATCACACGCAGTGCTTTGAGGTTCATTTCTTTTGATAAGAATAATAATCCTCGTCTGTAGCTCTGGAATTAAAAGCATTTTAATAGTTTGGACAAGGATAAAAATAAAAATGAAACTGATACAAAAGCAGTTCTTGACTTGCTAAATAATCGTGTTTGCTCTTCTCTCCAGAGTCAGGAGTTTTCAAGCTGAAGTTGCAGAAAGAGCGGACACGAGGGAAACATCCAGAGACTAGGGCTAAGGGGGTCTGTGTGCATCCTGTGGCCGAGCCGCAGACTGGCTCCGAGCCCCGGCTTCAGCCTCGGCCCGAGCGTGTGCTCCGGGGCGCGTCCTTGGATCTGCATGCCTGCCGGCCTGCGCCTCGCTCTGGCACCCCTCCCCCGGGGGGTGTGGGGGTGGGGCGGCGCTTCCAGGGCGCGGGAGGCGCTGAAAGTGAACCCTGGAAGCCGCCCTCCCGATGCCCCACCCCCCCCGCAGCCTGTGACAGGGGCCTTGTGTGACGTCATGGTATATGCAAGTGCGCGGTCCACATTCTTTGCCACCAGGGGGCGCGGGCATGAGCGGGGTGCAGTTTAGATGTGCAGTCCTGCCCTTCTCTGAGGTCAAGGGATGCGTTCCATCTGGTCCCCTTCGCGGGCACTTGGGGTGCGGCTAGGGTTGACTGTGCCCCCGCCCCCCATTTTACCGTCTCACGTAGGTAAGGAAGCAGCAAGCACGCTCCTCTCTTTTCACGTTACGTAACGCGCCGCGTCACGCCGTGGCTACGTCACCCGGCGTCAGAGCACGCGCAGCAGCGTGCGCCTGCCTGCCTACTCCTCCACCACCACCACCACCACCACGAGCGTTGCATACGTCCGACAGGGGTAGCAGCTGAACGCGACACGTGCCACGTCGTAAGGCAATATGCCGTGATGCATGTCACGTGTCAGGCTCGGATTGTACCCCCGCCCCCCTCTCATTCATCTCCCAAACACATGCTGCAGCTGTTCAGTGCCAGAGCCGCTTCCTTAGCGATTCTATTGGGCACACGAATGCGAGAACATGGGGAGGGAGGGGCACTGTAGAAAGGGGCACATGGCTAGGCCAAGACTGCTACAAACATGTATTTTGAGTTAACTGACTCTTATTGAAAGTTAAGATTAATTAAGTAGACATTAGAGCAAGTTGCATAAAAAGTGAGATACATTGCATACTTGCCAACATTCTGTGACCAAAAAGATGTAGGATTTTTCAAGTTTCAAAAATAATAATTCCCATAACAATGACATCACAGGGAAATACAAAACATGCAAACAGCACAACATGGAAAGATGTTAGAAATGTAAAAAATGTATAATTGTGAATGGTAACTTAACACCAAATTGTCGGCAGATACTGTGTGATGGTGTTACACTCTCCCACTTGCTTTCACTGGTGGTTCACCTAAGAGTTGTCCCGGCAAGAGTGCAGGACAGTCAAATAGCGGTCAGTTCAGTGGATTGGTCTGAGTCCAAGCAAAGTAATCATCTACCAGCCCACTGTACAGACAAACTCATTAACGTGTTGCACGATTTGTCCTGAAGCCTGCCTTAGAGTCACAAAAATTACATGCCGCTGTTAGGGAGAATTCTCTGTTTAGGCTGAATTTCCTAACCTAGTGAGTCCCCCAGCAGCTTTGCTGGATTTCTGGAGTTTGTTTTTTTCCATCCTGCCAAGAGTGGGACTCTTTTTCTCGCACTCTTGGACATGTATGTGTGTAATTCCTTTGAATGTCAATGTGTTCTATGGGCTATGGCGTCTTTTACTCCATAGGGTCTCATATGTTTTTCTATGTGTGTTACACCGCACCCTACGTGCCATAGCACTGGGGGCGTCCTAGCAGACCCCCACCATAGACTCCATACCCGGGGACTGATTACTGTCTCCCCGGGCATGTAAAGTCACCATTGGCTTTACTAGACCTAAATTTACTAACAGAACTAGTACAAACCATCTTATTGTGGACGTACTAGTAGGAGTAATTCGATTACTCCTGGATCTGTTATTCGAGGGGGCACTGTCCCGTCCCACCTCGTCGAGTTTTGGCTGGTGGCAGTGGAAACTACTGGTTATGTTCGACCCCGAACATAACCCTATGGGATTCGTCCCATTGTTGGAGATTGATACTTTTTCTCGTTAATCTCTAACGTACCACCGGTCCACTTATCTTAAATAAGTTTATCGGATGGTATTTTCTGCCAGAACTCGGTTTGTAAAATGGCGTCTGTGTTCGTCTCTGTGACTCCTAAACCAAAGGTTGAGCCCTTTGTTCCACTTTTGGCGGGCTCTGTACAGAGACCCTCCAAAGTGGTGCCATTCTGTCTCGGTAACCACAGGGGTGTGGGAGGGGGTTTAGGCACCCTGGACCGAGTTGCCTTGCCAACTCCGGTCGCACTCTGGAGTGATTGGCCCAAGTGGTGAGCCTCCCCGCTCACCACTTAGCATGTGTTGATTGACAGCTAGGCTGAATGAATGGGGGGTTTCTGCATAAAAGCAGGGCTTTTGGGACTGGATCTTCAGAAGTCGCCACAGGACCTAAGAATCCGACGAGGGTAACGCTGAGCCGACCTGCACGACGACACCTCCGGTGGAGTCCTGCGGAACCGACTCACCACTTCCCGACGACAGAGGAGATCTCCCTGCCGGAGAGTCTCTTCCCCTGGCTGGTGGGAACAACCAGTCCCCTTTGCTTTTTATTCGCCTCAGGACGCAGTGGTCGAATTGCCCGTGCAGAGCACCTCGGCAACCGGATAGCCACTACCCCTGGACCGCGACCAAAAGGTGGTGCCTTGTGACGGAGCACTCCGCGGCTGGTCTCTTCCCTGGTGGTGCACCAGACTTTATTTTCCTTCGATGACGAGAACATCTCTACTCTTGGCAAAGACCCGACGTGCATCCACCACCAGGAAAAACTGCCCCCGCCGGAGCTGCCCTCCACAACAAGGTGCCGTGTCTGCCTGGCTTCCCTTTCTATCGGTTCGAGTGAGGTGTCTTAATCCTCTCCTTTCCGTTGGGTCGCCTCCAAGCTTTCTCACGTATTGTTCTGAACTGGTTCAATCTGCCGATAACAATTTGCTACAAAGACTCGAACGCTTCTCCACTAGAGACTTTTGGGACATATCGCCTTGCCTCTCTCCGAGTGGGCCTAGCCTCTGAACTTTATGATCTATTGTGGTTCTTGCCTTCTTGTCTTGCATTTTTCCCGTGAAGTATTGAACTGTGTTGATTTCGTAACCTGCTTATTTTTCCCTCCCGTCCTAACTAATATTAGAGTGCCATCTAGGTTGAGGCATACACCTCTGTCTGTAAATAAGTGGTGCCGGTAGAACCTAGACTTGTCGAAATATTGCTGGGCGGATTGATCGTTTCTTCTTCGTAGAGTAATTGTGTTTGATTTGTTTGCCATGATAGTGCCATAGTGTTTTTGATAGATGTTTCGTTATAAATAAATACCTTAATATCTTTACGCTGAGCCTCGTTGCATGTTTGCTTGTCTTACTGTGAAGAATTGCCCTATTTTGTATACTCCACATACTGCTTAACTCTTCTTGAGGGAAGTCTGACTGCTCAGCCACAGCTACCAACAGTGAATCTGTGTGGTGCAGACTGCTACCAAGTGGGTTTACTGCCAAACACCTGTAGTCCTAAATCTTTTGCAGTGGTCCCAGAGGGAACTGCACAGGTTTTCGACTAACAGCCGCCACTGTAAAAAGCAGTAGGATCTGTAACTGAAATCTGTATGTGGTAGGTCTGCTTAAAAAGCAGTAGCCTACTGCCTAAAACTGTAGGGTTGGCAAGTATGCATCGTAGTTATCACTCAGCATTGTCTAAAATGGAAATATTCATCTCTGCATATAGTAAATAAAGCTACTTCTGGTTCATTTTCTAAATAAATTGCAGCCTATGAATACATCCGTTTCTCTTTCAGTATATAAACTCCACTCCAACCCTCAGTACCATGTATCCTGTACAGCCCCAAAATCACTTACGAGAAAAGGAGATGATGACAAATAAAACAAATGTAGGCAATGTAGGCAATTATACATACTAAAAAGATGTCTTGTACTTAGGTAAGTGGGTGTTTGTTCTTTACAACGCAGCTGCCTCTGGTCACCGCAACTGTCAATGGAATCGAGCTCCCAAGCCCTCCAGGTTCTAAGAGCGGAAGGCTTAGGAGACAAACATGGAGACAAATCATAACATATCTTCCCCCTCACAGTGCAATAACAACATTAACAATAACAGGGCTAAAAGTGATCAACATTAAGAACTTGCAAAAAGAACTGTGATAACCGATGCACAACAAAACATAATTAAACACAGTTATTACTGAAACAAGAGTCCTGGAAAAAAAACATAAGGGTCAGGCAATTACCTGCGTAACGTACCACATTGCTCGCGTACACAATTCTGCAACAACTTCAGTTCTTGCCACAATCTGTTAGGCGACATCTCCCCATCACCCAACTCAGCACCCCTTGACACTCCACTGCATCCATTCTCAATATTTGCCAATCTCCCCATTGACCACTCCTCCCCTTCTTCCACAATGACCACACCCTGTCTTCACTGCAGAGATCATCATGGGACCAATACATTTACTTTCCACACATTTATGGGTGAATCTGGTGTTTTGTATAAGGACCCACTCTCCATTCCAGATCCTTCACACCCTTTTTCCTGTCAAATGTTTCTTTAAACAAACCTAACTTGACTTCGATTTATGAAATTCATTATGCCTTCCCTGTCCACTACTACTGGACTCGCCAATCCTAACCAGCCCAGGCATAATTGTGTACCTGGTTCTCTCCCTTTTAGAGATACAAACAGTGACACTTGTGTTACAGAATGGGGTGTGGTAAGATAGTTCCACTTCATATAATCTCAATCTTCTTTCCATGGCAACACTGCTTGTAATGCCAACTGGATATCCCCTTTAATAAATCTATTGGTCCTTTCTACCAATTTATTTGCCCTTGGAGGATAGGACACTGCACGTGTATGTTTGATGGCATAACTGTTGAGAAACTTCTTCATGAATTCCGAACAGAACTAAACACTGTTATCAGAGACAATTTCTAAAGGAAAGCCTTCTCTCAGAAAAACTTTCTCCAAACATGCCACTAATTCCCTTGCTGTCACCTCTCTGACAGCTCACCACTCCACCCATTTAGTGTGGAAATCCACCAAAACAAACAAACATTTTAACCACTCAACTAAGCCCATAACGGGTTCCATTATATCAATCGCCACTTTCTTCCAGGGCTGATCAGGTACAAAGTTGGGGATGAGGGGTGTTTCCTGTACCACCTTGTTCTTGTCACTCAAACAACATGGGCAACATTTCTTGACATCATTTTCTGATACCTTGTCCATGCCTGGCCACCAAAACTATGTCTCAACGTCCTCTTGGTTGCACCTTCCCCTAAATATCCTGGATGAGCTATTTCTACTAACCGATCTCTAATCTTCTCGTGAGCTACAATGCACATTCCTCTTCTGAGCCTCCCATCAATGATACTCAACTCATCTTTAACTTCCCACCAAACCTCAAACCTCTTCTCTAATAACTCTTTGTTGGGCAATCCTGACACTGTCCACTCTCTGAATCTTCATTTCCTCGTCCAAGTGCCCACAGTTCTCCCATTCCATTTGTCCAACACATCCCAATTCCACAATTATATTCTCCTCTTTCCACTCACTACACACTTCCTCACCCCCTATCACAGGGATTCTTGACAGTTAATCTGCAACAATATTTTATTTCCACGGTAAAAAACACACTTTGAAATCATATCCTTGTAAGCCTAGATACCATCTGCTAATCCTGGGTGAACCTGCAGCCCAGTTTCCACTTTCAAACATTTGGGCCAAAGGCTTGTGATCCGATCATACAATGAATTTCCTGCCCCATAAGAAAAATGTGAAATGACAGATTGCCCAATATATCACCATAGCTTCTCTTTTAATAACCAAATAATTCCTTTCAGCTCCCTTCAGTGTTCTTGATGCAAACGCTATTACTCTTTCTATCTTGTTATTGTCATTCGGAGTGAGGGTTGCTCCCAACCACAAAATACTTGCATCCAGAGACAAAACACACATGTCCTCTGATGAAAACGTTCACATTGAAGGTGCTTTCACTATGTCCTCTTATTTTCGGGATCGCCTCCTCAAATTTTTCTGACCACTCAAACTTGACCCCTTTCTTGAGTAAGGACCTTTGGGGTGTGGAAATACCTGCAAAGTTCTTCACAAATTTGTGGTAGTAATCAGCTAAACCCAAAAACGATCTCAGATGATCCTTATCAATGGGATTTGGAGCTTTTTCAATGGCCTCTACCAGGCTCAGTTTTGGGCTGATGCCATCTCCCGACACCCTATAACCCAAATACTCAACACTATCCACCAGTATCTTGAACTTCCTCCTTTGCACTGTCAATCCTGCCTCACTCAATTTATTCAAGACCAATTTCAAAAGATCATGTCTTTCGCACGACTCGGCATAGATCAAAATGTCATCTTGAAATACAATAATGTTTGGTACCCCTTCCAAAACTTTTTCCATGACTCTCCGGAACTCTGCTGCCGCCGAGGCTAAACGAAAAGGCAATCAACAGTATTTGAATGTCCCTTCCATTGTTACAAAAGCTGTGAGATGTTGACATTCCTCTTACAGAGGTACCTGATGATATGCCGAAGATAGATCTATGAATGAAAACAATTTTGCATTGCTCAGGGTTGATAATGCTTCTGATATGACAGGTAGTGGTTGGCGATCTATCCAAATATTCTAAGTCTCTTAGATTCATGCAGAGTCTGATACTTTCATTTAGCTTCACCACAATTACAACTGGAGACAGCCATTCAGAACTTTCAATCCTCTCAATTATCCCCTTTTGAAGCAGCGTTTCCAGTTCTTCTTTCATTTTGTTTCTTAGTTGTTGTGGCACCATTCTTACTTTATGTACTTTTGGTCACAGCCTCCTTCTTGAGTCTTATACAATGTTCAAACCCATTCAATCTTCCTAACTCTTCTGGAAACACTTCTGGAAACTCTCCCATTTGTCGCTTATTTCAGCTACGGTAAACAGTACTAGTGCATGCGCTTGGATGGGAATACCTGAATTGCTCTGTTCATTCCAGTCCAACAACGATGAACCTTCTTTGGTCACATATACCTCTGCCACAAAGCTTCTCCCCTTATACTTGATGACAGCCAAGAATTTACCTAGCAGATCAATCTTTACATTTCCATAGGCGTCCGGTTCTATGTCGTGTTTAAGGAAGTTGCTTTGGCAGCCCTCCTGATCAAGCGGGGTATCGACGTTTGCAGGTTCTTTCCTCTAGCCCACGAGTGATGTACCAATATCTTGCCCAAATCCGCTGGGCTCTCTGGTGCTGGGCGCTACGTCCTCGCCCCTTCCTCCTCCCCACCCCTCACCTGTTGGCGAGGCTACAGTGCACCCTATGTGAGCCGTTCAGTTTGGGCGCGATCCGCCCTCCTCAGCCTTTCTGCAGTGCTTCTGCGGCCAGAACCTTCCTCAGGTTGGATGGGGTTCCCCGAAAGGCCTGCGCCTTCCTCATCGCCACTGAAAAGATGGGTTGTACTCAGGTAAGTGGGTTTTTGTTCTTTAATACCCTGGCCTGTGAGGACTCAACAGAGCTGTCTCTGGTCACTGCAACCGTCAATGGAATCGCACTCCTGAGCCTTTCAGGTTCTAAGAGTGGAAGGCTCGGGAGACAAATCAGAACATAAACCATCAAGATTATTTTTAAAATGAAGAAAATAATATTTGACGTTGTCCTGTACTGCAGGTGTGAAGTAAGATGCAAATCCTTTTAATTGAAAAGGTGGGTAGTTTGGCCAGCTGGTTTCAGGTCAGAAGTGATAGAGTGAATACAAGAGACTAAACCGCATTGAATACTAATAGCCTGTAGTGCAATAGTTAAGCCGGCTAGCCGAAATGCCTATCAGTCTAGGGTGAACAGATTTTCAAGACGAAAAACCGAGGCGGCCAACTACATACAAGAAGGACAGACCCCCTCCCCTTCCCAGTCCTTTTTGGCCCCTCAACCCCACACCACCCGCTGTCCCATACTATTTTCAGCGCTGCATATAAACAATATATAAAGTCAATTGTATTTGTATTGCGCGCCTGGCCCAAAGGCATCTGGGTGTATTTCTTAAGAAGGTACATAAGTTACAAAAAGGAGTACAACAGTTACATGGTATAGTAAAGCATGGTAATAACAAACTACAGTGTGTCACTAGGTACGTTCTTAGGGCGGTACATCAGCAACAAAGGAGTACAACAGTTACATAGTAAAGTAAGATATGGTACTGACAAAATACAGTGTGGCACTATGTCATTTACATTATGTGCATGAGGCAGCAATGTCCTGCTCAACGAGCCAGAGTTTGGCTTTGTTCTTAAAGGAAAAATAAGATGGTTCCACTCTGAGTGTAATGGGGAGTGTGTTCCACAATTTAGCTGCAAGGACTGGGAAGCTAGATCCCCCTGCCTTATGAAGCTTACATCTGGGTATAGAGAGTGAATGAGCTTGTGGTGATCTCAATGGTCTGGTAGAAGTGTGGGCAGTGAAGCGGTTGGCAAGGTATTCAGGGGCAAGGTTGGCCTGGGACTTACGAGTCAGTGCAAGGGTTTTGAGTGAAATTCTGTGAACAACAGGGAGCCAATGTAAACTCCATAGAGTGTCTGATATATGAAGTTTCCTAGGAATATTGAGGGCTGCCCTGATGGCATTTTTCTGGGTTACCTGTAGCTTGTTGATGTTTCTTTGACTAGTCCCCAGATAGAGGGCATTGCAGTAATCGATTTTAGACCTAATGAGGGTTCTAGCAAGGATAACGCAGTTAGTGACAGTGAGGAAAGGTCTACATGCTGTTATGAGTTTGCATGTATAGGCTGAGACCACAGCATTGGTTTGTCTCGTGAGAGACAAGGTGGAATCAAGATAGATACCTAGGGTTTTCGTAACATTCGATACCTTGATGGTATTCCTGTCAATAATACATTATTTGAAGGCAGGGTTCAGTTTATTAAGTCAGAGGTGCGAGCCTAGGATAAGTAACTCAGTTTTTTCATCATTTAAGCAAAGCCCATGATACGCCATCCACGCCTGGATGACTGTGTAGACATCATTAAGTGCTTTTGAGTCAGTAGCATAGTGACCAATGACAGGGATGAGTATCTGGGTGTCGTCCGCATAATTTGTGTAGGTGACACCCAGATAGTCAAGAATATCAAAGAGTGGCTTTGTGAACACATTATACAGTGTGGGGGAGACACAGGACCCTTGTGGGACCCCACAAGGGACTGGTGATGGTTCAGCAGAGGAGGAGGGCGCGAAGACCCTCATAGTTCTGTTTGCAAGAACTATGAGGGTGAACTATGAAGAATATCCAAGAGGTGGCTTCATCCGAGAAGTGGGCAGCTGTTTTAAGGTGATGGCAGATAGTTCGGTGGTTGACCAAATCAAAGGCTGCCGATAAGTCAAGCAAGAGTAGGAGGGCCAACGTGCCCTTGTATTTTAAGTCCTCAATTTGCATTTTAAGTCAATGAGGGACGTTTCTGTTCCATGTCTGGGACGGAAGCCCGATTGTCAGAAGCCCAAGAGTTTATTGGATTCTAAATAGTCCTGAATTTGTAAATAAGCTGTGCAGTCCAACATTTCCAGTAGAAAGGGTACCGTGATAATAGGTCTGTAGTTAGCAGGGTTATTGGGATCAAGGGAAGGTTTTTTGATTAATGGGATGACCCACGCATCTTTGAGGTTGTCAGGGACGGTCCCCGATTTGAAGCATGCATTTATAAAGGTGGTAATGAAAGGAGCAAGGTCATGGGCGGCCTCCTTCATGACAGGTGCAGGGCAGGAGTCACCTAGACAATTGGAAGGTTTAAGCTTTTTGATGATGTTTTCCGCTTCCCATATAGACAGGGGTGAGAAGCTGAATGGTTTGAAGGAGTGCGCCGGTGCTGGGGTTGTGAATGTTTTGATTGTGAATGTTAGCATGTTAATTAAAAAAAGGAGCTTTTGCTCTGGTTCATATTACAGGCCTTGCTGTTCATTAGTTTTCCGATCCAGTCTCTATGGTAGAATCCATGATTGTGTTTGGCTAGTATCTGAAAGGTTGTGTGTACGCTCCCACCCTGCCATGACAAAATGGAGTAAATGTCACAATGTTAATTTAGTTTTGCCGGTGACATGGTTTTCAAATAAATAAAACAACATGGGACATAGGGCCCAATTCCGCGACAGTCCCAGTAAAACTGGGGCCTCTGGTCAGTCTCCCTGAGGCCAACCAGGCAGGAGACCCCAACGGTATCCTAAAAGCCAGAATGCCCAAATACCACAGGAGAGGTGCCCAAATCAAGATTCCATGTCAAATGGAAGCAGGGGTAATTAAGCCCTGCTCACTACTACGAATGTGGGCAAGCAAGGGTCTACCCCATCACTAACAGTGCAGACAAGCAATGGGCCCCAGCATCACCACCAGTGTTGATGAGCAAGGGGCCGCACCATCAGTACCAGTGTGGACAACCAAGGGGCCACACCATCACTACCAGTGTGGACAAGCAAGAGTCCCCCCCCCCAAAACCTCCAGTGTGGAAAAGCAAGGGGCTGCACCATCACTACCAGTGTGGACAATCAAGGGGGCACACCATCCCTACCACATTACCGAGATACCCATCCAAGATTATGAAATACCACGCTTAATGGGTAAAAGGTACAGCTGACAAAAGGTATATGCTCTAGCCTCCAGAAGGTTCATTATCAACAACCGTATTACAGCACATGACAACATACTTACAAGCTGAATATACAGGGAAGAAGTTACAGAAAAGGTTAGCCATTTTGGAGCTATGGGCCCCACCTTCACTACCAGTGTGGACAAGCAAGTGACCCCACCATTAACACCAGTGTTGACAAGCAAGGGGCCCCACCATCACTACTAGTTTGGACAATCAAGGGGGCCCACCATCACTACCAGTGTGGCAGAGCAAGGGGCCACACCATCACTACCATTGTGAACAAGCTAAGAGCCACACCATCACTACCAGTGTGGCAGAGCAAGGGGCCACACCATCACTACCAGTGTGAACAAGCAAGGGGCTCCCCAATCAATACCAGTGTGGACAAGCAAGCAGCCACACCATCACTACCAGTGGGACAGAACAAGGGGCCACACTATCACTACCAGTACGAACAAGCAAGGAGCCACACCATCGCTACCAGTGTGGCAGAACAAGGGGCCACACCATCACTAATAGTGTGAACAAGCAAGGAGCCACACCATCACTACCAGTGTGGCAGAGTACAGGGCCTCACCATCACTACCAGTGTGAACAAGCAAGGGGCTCCCCAATCACTACCAGTGTGAACAAGCAAGGAGCCACACCATCACTACCAGAAAGGTTTTGTCTAGACTTCATTGGAAGATTTAAGTATACTGACATGCCCTGAGAACTGTTTAACCTTTTTCCTTCAGTTAACCTTTCCTTCTGCAACCTCAGAATCTGCAAAGTGTACTAGTGATATATAAATGCCATTACTGTACTTGTGAATGAAGTTACCCCCGGGTGTAGAAGTGTGTAAAAACCATCTCTAAAGAGTATCTACTAAACTCATGTAGATTCTGGAAAAGTATTTTTAAAGTATTTGATTATTACATATCTTGCCCTTTTTAAAGAATACTTATTTAATAATTGATGTTAAATAACTATTTATAACGGAAACCTTGCGTACAAGTGTTACTTGGCTACTCGTATTTGCGAATTTCATTGCTACAGCTCACATTTACCCCTCTTGATATAGCCCTGGCTGCTCAGTCACACTACCAACTTGTGTAGTACAGCCCTATACTAAAAGGTGGGTTACCAAATACCAAGTAGACAAATGTTGTGTAGTCTCAGAGTGTTACTACATCAATTCTTGCCTAACAGCAACACCAATGCCTCTTGGTACTAGTAGTTTGTTTATTCTCTTTAGTCTGCCCTTTTTGCCTCTTTCAAAGTTCATATACGTTACCCTCTTGGCAATTCAGAGTTTCCATACTTTGCTTTTCACATTCTTTCGGGATCACGGTTACTGTCTTGCCTTTGGTTCCCGTTGTAATACACTTCAACTCAGAACATTTCAAAGACTTTCGAATGTGCGATTCCCCCTCACTGTTACTTTGTTTCGTTTCCTTTTACAATTCAGCAATTTTTCTTTCCATTACGTGCTTTATCTGCACACGCGCAACCTTCAACTTTTGAGTTACAGTAACTTTTGCTTTTAACGCAACCCAGACATTTGTTGCCTTCGATAACTCACCTGTCGTGTTAAGTGATCTTCTTTCATCAACCTCTTTCATGCAGCAGTCAAGGCCGTTACCAACTCCTCCTCTGCTCCTACCCAACTCTGCCGTTCACCCGGGATGGTCGCGGGCCGCTTCCAAGTACCTTAAAGGTTTCTCTGTTCCGCTCACTCTGTTTCAGTCTTGGACTGCTTGCGGCTTCCCAAAAGTGTGGAATTCTCGCCTCACTCTTTCTCGTTCTTCTCAACTGCCGATAAACCCCTTGGCCTTCCAACTTCCATAGCCTTGTTCACATTAGCCCTGAAAGAGTGTTTCCTTCTCGTACTGTAAAGAACTCATGGTGGCAACAGTAAAGATAGACATAAAAGTGATCACAGTTCATGGGTGTTTATTATTAAACTGTACAAATGGGCGAGAGAAACACCTAATTTAAACCTAATCTAAGATGGGAGCAAACTACGACTATCAAATAATAATAAGGAAGTCCTAGTAACGTCTTGCCAAATAAAAGGGCCTATACTAAAAAAAAACATTGCCAAATCCCTTACCGCTAAGTTACCAAAAACGGTGTGGGATAGTGGTCACAAGGAAAGAAAGAAGTGTTCACAAATAATAAATCAGGATGTTATAGCAGGGGTCTCCCTTCTCCACGTTTTTAGTATGGGACAAGGTAGGACTTCTAAGCACGGAACACTGCTGGGCCTCTCTGGCACGAGGCTACAGTTCCTTTCAGCGATATCAGGACCTTCCGTGGTTAGGTCTCTTTTCTACAAAGTCTCTTGCTTCTGAGCGCCTGATGTGTTCAAAATAACAAAGCAAAAGTTCCTTTTCGATTTCATTTTGGGCGATGATTCTACACCCCTGGATCCACCTCTTCCGGGCTCAGACCCTTCTCGAATGTTAGCCAACATCCATGGGGTTCACTACGGCTTTTTACTTGTTGTGTTCACGTGCCTCAATGTCCTTTTCGACAATCTTTCACTGTGGACATCCTTCAGCCTGGTTCACTCTTGTCAACACAATGTTCACAGGGTTATCGCACTTCATCCCATTTTGCAGGCATCCCATAGCCGGGTATACTTTTGCCAGTTACACGGTTCACTTTACTTTACACAGTGAAGGATTTACATCTTTTAGCTTTCCTCTTGGTTCTGGGTCAAAGACTTTCGATTGTACAAGGGGTTTTACTCAACCCTCGTCTCTGGAGTCAAGGACGGTACCACGGTAGCAAGCGTCTCTCACTGACTTGGTTATCAGTGTAGGAGGGCTCTGTGCACTATTGACATCTGTTACACCACACGCTAGCTGTTCCCTACCTTATGATTCCTTTCACGGAGGCATCGCGGGTCTAGGTCGAAAATGGCAAAAGGCACTTCCCTCCTTGTCGTCCTTTCAATTCTTGCCACCTATCTCCTCCTCCTCTTGAACTGCCGTCCTGGAATAGCTGCCTCGTCATGCGGTTTGCTTTACTCACAGTGTGCTCTAATGCTCCACCTTTTATCCCTGTGGGGAAGGGATGTCAGGTAAATAGCTCTGGTGTTAGTCCATCGCCTTTCGTGGTATAGGAAAGCATTTTTGTCAGAAAAGGGGGAGGAGTGTTAAACTTCTGAATCTCCAACAAGGTAGGATGGGGAAATGGTGTTGTGGGGCAGGGAGTACCGCGTCTCACCAGTCTGTGTCCCACTTCCACTCCCAAAGGACACCACATCCAGGTGATCCTCCCGCACTGGTCCACCCCCAGGAACTTGATCCAATAGCGATGGCTGTGTCCTGGCAACCTGGATGGCAGATCCCCAGGGACTAGTCAGAGAGACACCTCCAGGTTTCTTACAGTACCGAGCCTCGCTCAGAGTGTGCCTGTGCGCGCCACTTTTTATCCTGACAGGGAGTGTAAACAAGTGGCAGGTGTGTTTGGTTAGGCCTCATTCTTCATCTCCCTCAGCTCAGTAGTGTTGTCAATGTAAAGTGGGGAGGAATTATGGGAGCTGTAATTTCCCATAAAATAAGCAGAGATAGGGGTTAGATGGGTTATGATGTAAGTCATTTATAACAGACCTGCACACAAGTGTTTCTAGGCGCGGTTGTGGGAAAGGGGGTATGCAATGTCTCACCATCGGGTGCTTCTCCCCCACTCCCATATGATCCCCTTACCCGGGTGAACCTCCCTTGCTTGTCCACCCCCAGGGTCAGGATCCAACAGCGATGGTCTTTCCCTTGCCATCTGAGTACGGGATTCCCGGAGACAAGGTTGTGAAACACCCTCTGGTTTTTCACAGAGACAATGCCCAACTCATATCTAATGGCTGTAATAGGAACAGCATTGGGAAGACGCAATGCTCTCCTCCAAATAATGGCTTCAAGAATGGGAAAATACTCTAACATAAACAAAGGATAGGCATCCATTCCATATAACAATTTGGGAACATTTTCCCTTCATAATATTTAATCGCAGGCTGAATCGTAAATTAACTATATCTCAAGTTAATCCTTGCTAATTAATTAGCCATCGCAATGGCTCGAGTTTTGTGCCAGTGTTGCAGCTTGGATAAGCTCGGTCTCGAGGATACAACAAAAAAGATCTACTTTACCAATCCACTCTGAGACAATTCGCCAGGAGAACTTACTTTCCTTTTTACCCTAGGTAAAGTGCAAGATATCTGTTTTTGAGGAGTTAATCTTCAACTAATGTTTGTTCACAAAGACCAAGAAAGCATCTAACAATCTTTGGAGACCCACAGGTCTTACAGGGTTACAATCGAAGACCGGAAAAGTATCCGCGTAAACCAGCCAATACAGGCTCATGTGACGAAGCTTAGGGGAAATGAAAGCTTCGGGTTTCAGGTAGTCACATATATCCGCCATATATAAGTTGAACAGGGAAGGAGCCAACATGTATCCTTGCCCGACACCCCAATATGTTGGAATATTACGGGATAATTGACCTAACTGATTCAACTGCACTTGAAGGTTTGAATCTGTATATAGACCCATAATTAGCCTCAATAGTCACTCTGAAATTCCCCATGTATACAATGTCGAACACAACAAGCTGTGGTCCACAGCATGAAAGGCTGCACTCAGGTCTATTGAAGCAACATATATTGAGTTATATTGTCCTCCATGTAAGGAAGGCATGGTCTCAACAGTAAGAGACACAAGTGACCACAGTTCAAGGGTGTTTATTGAACTTCAAAAAGGGTTTGAAAAACGTCTATATAATCCTAAATCTAAAGATGGGAGCAAGCTACATCCATCAAATAATACTAACACAGTCCCATATGTATCTTGTCAAAATAAAAGGGCCTATACTAAAAAACCTATTGCCAATCCTTACCTCTAAATACAAATAATGTGGGAAATAGTGTTAGCAAGAAAAAAGAAGTGTTCACAAAGTGATATGTCAGGATGTTCGAGCCGTTGGCCTTCCTTCCCCACGTTTTCAGTAAGGGACAAGGCGGTTCACCCGAGCGTAGCACAAACTCGGTCTTCTTTAGCACGAGAATACTGTTCCATCATTAGCATCAGGGCCTTCTGTGCCCAAGTCTCTTTGTCTATCAAAGTCTCTTTATGCAGAGGGCCTGATGCGACAAAATACACAATAAGTTATTTTCCTTTTCCAGCTTTTCACAAGTACTGAATTCAGCTGATTCACCCTTCACCCCAGATCCACTCTCAGCTGGGCTCAGATCCCTTCAGTACCATGTTTGTTCCTTTGGATCCTCCTCATTCTGGCTCAGATCCCCTGTCACAATGTTCGTAGGATATTATTTCTCAGGTGAATCACGGCTCATGCCGGATCCTCCTCATTCTGGCTCAGATCCCCTTTCACAATGTTCGTAGGATATTCGTTCTCAGGTGACTAACGGCTCATGCCGGATGCCCATCAGCCAGGCTCAGATACCCTCTTTAATACAATTAGTCTCCCTCAGCCGGGTTTGGACAAATTTCAATTAGCATCAACAATCGAAGACTTACGAATGTGCACAGGGTTTGGCTTGGCTTGACCGGTTGCAGGACCACTTCGATTGTACAATTCCTTTTTACACTTCCCAACTTTCAGTTGGATACCCAATTGAGACTTTCAAATGAGCACCCACGTGGCGCAGGACCACTCTGTCTGCGGTATCGTATCTTGACTTCACAGTTCAGTCACTCATCTGCTGTTTAATTATATTCGCGTTGCTTGTCACATACGCTTCACACACTGTTCTCTTCAGTTTTCTCTATACAATGTTGCCCCTTACAACCTTAGCTTCAACACAGACTGGTCTGGTATCAGTCTCCCCAACTCACAGGCTGTACTGACTTCACTGGTGCTGCTTTGTTGTAGGAGCCAAGGACAGTACCATAACAGTAAACGATCCTCCTCGCCTTACCTATGGACGCGGGAGAGCCCCGGGTACCTACGGCACACAATGCAGGTTTCTTCAGCTTTTATTCCGGGTCTTACATTTCTTATTCTATAAGGCTCGTGAAAGTAAAGGTCTTTCTCTGAAAAGATCACGGGTACTTCCCTCCTTGCAACCCTCTTCGGTCTTGCCGTCTTTCTCCTTGGAACTGCTGTCTCCTTGTGTGCTTTGCTCAGAGTGTGCTTTCGGGCACCGCCTTTCATCCATGTGGGGAAGTGTGCTGGAAGTCAGGTGTGTGTAATAATCAGTAATTGCCTGACCCTGCCTGACCATTGTATTGGGACATGTCAGGCACACGGCTCGGGTGTTAGTCCGTTTTCTCTCACAGTGAGCTGGCCACGAAAAAGTGTTTGTGTTAGAAAAGTGGGGAGGGACGGCTCTGAATCTCCACAGGCTGTTTGGTATCATGGCTCAGATTAAGCCTGAGGCCCAGGCAGTGGCCGTGTCACTGGATGCAGAAAAGGCGTTTGATTCAGTTTCGTGGAGCTACCTGTTCAGGGTGCTCGAGAAATTTGGCCTAGGTCCATACTTCTTACAAAGCGTTAAGCTACTCTATACTAATCCCGGGGCCAGGGTATTGACTAATCGCACCATGTCTGAATGGTTTGAGCTGGGGAGAGGCACGAGACAGGGTTGCCCGTTTTCCCCGATATTGTTTGCTCTCACTGTTGAACCGGTTGCAGCATCAATTAGAGAACACCAAAATCAGAGGGGCATATGGATGTCGGGCTTAACCCAGTTCATCTCCCTATATGCAGATGATGCCCTATTATATGTCCGAGAACCAGACACACACCTGGGGCCTGTGCTGGAAACAGTGCATGAATTTGCAGAATATTCAGGATACAAAACCAACCGCTCCAAGTCGGAGATTCTTCCCTTAATCCCGACACCAGATGTCCGATAAATACACACGGTTTAAAATGGTCTCCTGACGGGATAAGGTACCTGGGTGTGATGGTGTCGGGGAACAAAGCTTCCCTACTCTTGAATAACCATGATTCCCTTTTAGACACAATGGCCGCTAAACTTCGCTTCTGGGCCAAACTTCCCATCTCTCTTACTGGTCGGATAGCCGTACTGAAAATGGTCATACTCCCCAAGTTGTTGTACATATTTACTAACGTCCCGATTTGGCCTGGTAGGCAATTCTTTGATAAGCTCAGGTCCAGGGCAGTGAAGTTCGTCTGGAGCAGAGGGGCGGTCAGGATGAAGTGGGAAAAAATGGTCGAACCCTATAACAAAGGGGGAATAGCAGCGCCAGACTTTGAATTGTGTTCACAAAATGATAAGTCAGGATGTTCAGGCCGTTGGCCTCCCTTCCCCGTGTTTTTTAGCATGGGATAAGGCGTTCACTTAAGTATAGCACACTTTTGGGCTTCTTCGGCACGAGGACACAGTTCCGTTACCAACATCAGGGCCTTCTGTGCCCAAATCTCTTATGTCATCAAAGTCTCTTGATTCAGAGGGCCAGATATACCACAAACAAACAAAAGTTTCTTTCACAAATAGGTAAGTCAGGTGAGTCACTCTTCACCCTGGATCCCCCTCTTCCGGGCTCAGATCCTTTTTATACAACTAGTCTCCCTTAGCCGGGTTTGGACCAGTCTCAGTTCAATTCATTGGCATCCCTCAGGCGGGTTCACATTTGCCACAGCAATATCTTTTTTTCGCAGGTGACTTTTGCAATATGTTTATGTTTATATTTTTGAATTTATATAGCGCACCAGGTAACCCAAAGGCTTAAGGGCGCTGAACATAAAAACAAATTGACTGACACAAAAAACTTAAAAGGTAGCAGGGAGATCATAACAGTGAGTTCAAGAGAGGGCCATATCATTTAGGGGAGAGATCCGAGTCTAGGAGAAGGTAACAGTTTTCAACCCGTTCCCTGAACGACCCTGAACGAAAGAGAAAGAGAATCCCATGTCTGGGACGTTGGAGAAACAAAAGCGGCATCCCTGGACTTCTTGGTCTTAAAACGGGGAACATTTGAGAATATTCGACTCGTCAGATCTGAGGGTTCTGTTGTTTTTCTTGGGGATGATAATTTCTTTGAGATAAGCGTGTATAGTACAATGCACTCATATATGTATAATGAGGAGTAGCCTGAAGGAGACCCTGGCCCGAACAGGAAGCCAGAGCAAACTTCTGCTAGCTTCTGACACATGGTCTCTTCTCGCAAGACATTTAACAACTCTAACAGCTCTGTTTTGGAAAACCTGAAGACAATGAAATTCTGATAGGGGCAAGCCTACCAAGAGGCTACCAAGAGGCTACAACAATAATCTATTTCGGAGCCAATGATAGCACTTGCCAGAGTTTCAGAATTTTGTTCAGATACAAAAGGTCTAAGACAGCAAAACAATTTAATAAAGTAGGATGCCGAAGACAGTAAGCTGTTACCCTGGGCTTTCATGTTCAGGTTTTTGTCTAAGTAGATGCCTAGGGTTTTAACTTTACTCATGACGTCAATTTTACAGTTGTCTATGGTAGAATTCCTATAGCTGGGTCCCAGCTTCTCAAGTTTAGTCTCTGACCCGATTAATAGGAGCTTGGTTTTAGAGCTGTTGATGGCTAAACCATTAGCCACCACCCAATGCTGGATTTTTTGATAGATTTCATTGAGGAGCGACACACAGGCTCCCTGCGGAACACCGTACATAAGTGTGGTATGTTTTGGTATGTTTTGCTTCAGCGCTGTCACTAGCCACTCTGACTTGCCTCCCCTCCAGAAAGGAGGTGATACAGTCTACAGCTGCTTGGGAGAAATTCGCATTATTCTTTAACCTGGTGGACAAGATGGAGTGATCCACCAGGTCAAATGCTGCTGACAGGTCAAGAATCATGAGGAGCGATATATGACCCCCATCCATCCTGTGAAGTAGGTGGGACTTAAGAGCCAGCAAAGCAGTCTCGGATACATGGTTCATACGGAAACCCGACTGATGGTCATGATAGATATTATTCTGCTCCAGAAAGATGGAAATCTGGTTGTATGCTACTCTATCTAAGATCTTCAATAGGAAGGTTGTATTTGTGATGGGTATGTAGTTTGATGCATTCTGAGGGCAAAGGTTGGGCTTTTTAAGTAGTGGAGTGATCCATGCATTTTTGATGTTTTCTGGAACCTTATTAAGGGCGAAAGAGGAATTGACGAATTTTGTCAGTGCAGGAATAAAAATGGGAGAACATTCTTTTATGATGATAGAAGAACAAGGATCACCTTTACAACTAGTACTTTTTATCTGAGCGATGACTTTAGCCAATTCTTGTTCTGAAATTGGCTGAAAGCTAAAAGAGGGTTGGTCAACAGCCTTGTTAGCAAAGGTATGTAAATTAGCCTCCAAAACCTGTCTCGGCATATCAAGTTTTTTTTTCTCAATCACCTCTAATTTTTTCGAGCTTATCAGACAGGGCGTACTGAATTTCCATTCACCATGACTCGTCTTTGAGAATGGTGGCCTGCGTAGGACCAGGTGTATGAGATTGCTCCTTTAAGATTTTAAAGAGTTCTCTGCTTTCAGACATCGCATTCATTATTCTTGTGTTAAAAGAATCTTTTTTGGCAGAATATATGGCCAGTTTATATTATGCTGATGCTTTCTTATAAGTTTGAGGCTAGAGGGATCACTACAGTGACGCCAAGCATAAAAGAGTTTAGTTTTTTTTTTAATTTCAATTCCTTCAGGTCCTCATTGAACCAAGGATTGCGGGCTACAAAAGGTTGTATTTTATTTTTAATTGGCACAAACTTCTCTGTAGCTGTGCCTAGCAAATTCATAAAAGTGGTAGAGATTTCGTCAAAGTTGTCTATGGTGCAAATCTTGCTATTGAGAGTGGAGGCCCAATCAGCAAGATGCGTGAGATTCAACTTTCTTCGATTTCTCACCTTTAATGAGAGCTTCCGCAGAATAACTAAAAAAAAAAAAATAGTCAGTCTGTATTTGAAAACTAATGCAAAAGTGATCGGACCAGGGGCAGGCGTTGACCTCTATATTCGAAAGGGTCACATTCAGGGAGGACACCCAATCCAATGTGGGTACCTTGATGTGAGTTGGGACTTGGACATGATAAGACAGACCTAGGGAATCCAAAGTATTCTCCATGACTTTAGCTATAAGATCCGTGGCACATCCCAACCACAGGTTAAACTCTCCAATAAGATATGTTTTGTATTAGGTTTTAAAAAGGATAAAAGAAGACTATTCAGGATAGCTGGAAAGGTAGTGTCAGGTGTAGGAGCTCTATATAGTAAAAGAATGTTCAATGTGGTTTCGGCACTGATCGCTAATTTAATCAGTAGAAGTTCAGTACCGGGTATAGTATCAATCTTACGCCCCCCCACCCCACAGGGATGGCTAACTCCAATACAGGATCTGCTGTCTCATGGCCCCACGTCTCTGTGAGGGCGCATAGATCAAAATCCTGGATGATAGTTGCTACCTTGATGGCATGTTTTAAAAGAGATCTAGTGTTTAACAACATGCATTTTAGGGAGCAAAGTGACTGAGTGGACTTTGCAGTATTGGGCTTAGCGTTGTAGGTGGGTGCTGGTACAATTGACAGAGGTCTCAGAAGGATCGGGTAAAGCTTACGATGATAACTATTTTCGGGGTTTCTTGCACATCCGTGATCAGGGCAGCTGCATGGGCAGTTAACCTGGTGTCAGTTATATCCACTTGGGGGTCTGTTTTGATATCGATCGGTGAATGATTGTGTGCTAAAGGAAGGATCTGCTCGTCTTCTACTATGGAGGAGAGCTGACAAGCTGACCGGTCATTAATGGTAATGTCGGGGAGAAAAGAACTTGGTTTATCCGCCTCCCTCGAGACGCGTTGCAGGCAGGAAGCATCCAATCTTTCTCTAGCCTTTTGAATAGCATGCAAAACCTCTAAAATGCCGATATTTCCGGCTTACCTGAAGAAAATAGCTGCGACTCACTACTGACTCCCGTAACGAACCAGAACAAACCGTCTGCTATGCGCCGGCGCTTACGCGCATGACATGAAAATAAGTAGTCTCACAGACTACAATATCCCTGCGATATGGAGTTCTAGAGTGTCTCTGTCTCAAAAAAACAGGAAATCAGTGTGATGCTGGAAATGCATCAGAGGGACAGGGCCTCTGAATCCTTGTCCTTTTCTGCCTTTTATCGTGTGTTCTGTTATGTTTTCTGCCCAGGAGTCCATTTGGGACTCCTGGCAGTG
Organism: Ambystoma mexicanum; assembly: GCF_040938575.1. Classification (NCBI taxonomy): domain Eukaryota; kingdom Metazoa; phylum Chordata; class Amphibia; order Caudata; family Ambystomatidae; genus Ambystoma; species Ambystoma mexicanum. The sequence goes on from NC_090928.1 coordinate 1,300,522,007, forward strand.
CAGCTCTCTCTTTTGGTTTGGTGAACAGACCCATGGGATACCCTTATGGCACCCCTGGGTAGGGGTACAACCCTGTGCCCCTAGTGTATGTTTTTGGGCACCTGTGGGTGGCCCACAGAGCAGGGTATGGGCTGGTGGCAGCTCCATGCTGAATTGGACAGGTGCTCTGGGTGTCCTCCATTTTGGGATACCCAGGCCCTGCCATTGGGATCAGTTGATTCCTGATAGAAAACAAGATGGCCCCCGTGGCCTCTTGCTTTCTATTGCCTGTTGTCTTGTTTTTCCCAAAGTCCTGGGAAGCCCTGACTCTGTCCCTTCCCCCTGACTGGCTGTTAGGTGGAAGTTCCATATATGGTGTTGTTGTGAAGGCCCAGCTAGACTGACTGGAGCCTTCCCTTTGACTGTATGTTGTGGGTACCTCCTGTGGGTGGGACCTGGGTGAATGGAGTGTGTGACCAATATACACTTCTTGTTGTGGTTGTCTGGTTTCTGGCATGTGAGACAAAGACTGAGACAGCCCTGCCCGAAACTGGCCTGAATGCAGTGTGTAGTGTTGAATGGCTGGGTACTTGTCCCAATCCACATTCCTTGTTGTGAGTGTCTGAAAGGGAGGAGTGTGGCCTGAATGCACTGTGTGCCTGATTGGCTGACTGACTGCATGAATGCCCTTCTGTGTGATTGGCTGCTGTGTGCGTGCCAGCAGTGTGGATGAGAGACAGAATAGTATATCTGGGGACCTCTCACCACTGGAGATTGTTCAGGAACGTTCAGGAACGTTCAGGAACGTTCAGAAGCATTCAGAAGCTGAGTCTCCACTCAAGAGTAACTGGATTTGCTGATCCTCGACGTCCAGCTGGAAGAAGAAGACTTGCTGTGGCATTTGCTTCGACCGAAACTGAAGGTTGTCGAAATCGTCGAGGACTGACCCGAGAGAGGACCTGGCTAGGCGCCCTCTTCCCGTGCTCCGAGGGACCATCGAGCACCGCTGAATCTTCGCCGAAGCGCCCTGGAAGTCAGACCCTCGAAAGGCTGCCGACCCGAGACAGGACCGCCGAGGAGATCGAAGTGAAGCACCCGGACATCGACGCTGTCGAAGTCCATTGCCGTCGACCAGGGTTCGCAGGTCTGTGTAACCGCTGGAGGCCCGTCGAAGTTGTGTTGCCCAGCCCTGGGAACCACTTGACGCCGTGCCGCCGACGACCGGAGCCGTCCGCTCCTTGCCTAAGAACATTTGCCTTGAAGGACTCCCTCGTCCGCATCGTCGACCGCTTTGTCCCGCCGGAGAAAGTCGAGGACGACCAACGCGCCGAGGAGAATCCGCCGGTGGGTTTCCCGCCACCTCACGACCCCAAAGACTCGAGCGACTCGACGCCCTTGCTGGGCTTCCGTCTCTACAATCTTTGCGGTCCAGAACTATTGTCATCGAGGTGCCCCGCACACCTCCGCCTTGCAGGACGCCGACGCCCCGACGCCGACGAGCACCGCTCGGACGAAGCTGCCGCCTCTCTGACATCGTTCTACCTCGTTTGTCGACGGACTTTCGACGCCCCGTGCCTCCCGCTTGAAAGGGAAGGCATTCAAGAAGGGCCGTCGATTCCCCGTCGCCGAACCCCGAGGTCTTCGACGTTTCTCGACGCCACTCGACGATCCGTGACTCCTGCCTTAAAGGGGGTCATTCAAGAAGGATCTGTCGACGCCTCTTCGAAGAACTCGACTCCACCAGGTACATTGGGGGGGTAAAAACATTATAGGAGAGAAATAGACTACTGAACAATATATGGACTGGGCTGGTGTTATATCTCTTTATTTTGCAGGTTGCCCAGGTGGGGGGATCTCCACACAGAACTGTGTCCAGTGGTAGGGGCCAGTATTCTGCCTATTGTTTCAACCCTCTGTTATCTCTCCTCTCTCTATTGCTGGTTTCCTTCTTATTGATCTGTGTGCCATTTTAACAGTATTGTGAATGCACTTTAATGAGGTCTAATATTAGTGGTACCACTTTAGAATTGTAGATAATTACCATTGCTGATTTTCCTGAGCACAAAGTGCGTTATTGTGATAAGTGTACATAACCCTTGAATATTAATTATATAAAGACTGTGTTTTCAGTAATACAGTGTGTGGACATTCCTTTGTGGGGGCTTGGGGATACACTGTACTTAAGAACCAGCCTGCATCACCTCCTGAGAAGCTAGGCCTTGATTGCTCGTCCATTGCTACCGTATTAGAGAATCTTGGCTGGGGTCCTCTGTGCCTCTCCTCTACCATATAGAGAGCAGAAGTACAGACCCCCCCACCGGTCTTTACAAGCTGGTGGCCAGCGGTGGGATGCTTATGGTTTTAAGACTCAGTGTATAACCGTGCCACTTACAAAATATCCGCACTTTTGTTAGATTAAGGTTCGGGTGTGTTCCAAATAACTGCATTACAAGCAATGGAGTCCATTGCAAATGGTAAATTGACTCGGATGAGCTTAGAGGCTCTCCAGAGTGCTTGTGAAGCCAGGGAGTTAGACTTTGTGGATAAGTCTAGGGCTGAGCTGATAGCTGCCCTGGTGGACTACCAGACTGATGGTGAAACCCTTGATGAAGGGGGGGATGCAACCAGTGAGGACTCTGCCCCTGGGGTTGTCACTGAATCTGTTTCTGGGAATGCCACCATTCCTGCTGCCTCTGTTCCAAACCCCAGCAATTCCATGGAACTTGAGTTATTGAGGATGAAGTTAGCCTTTGAATATCGCAAGTTGGAAATAGAAGCTGAGCTTAAGAAAGAGGAGCTGGCACAGCAAGTGGAACTCAAGAATAGGGATCTTGAACTCAGAAATAAGGACCTTGAACTCAAAAGCCAGGACACTGAATGTCAGAGAATCCAGCTAGAGAAAGCTAGAGTGGAGACTTCAGCTAGATCCAGTGAGAGTGTCAGGTCCCCAGCCACCAAGTTTATGAAAGATTTGGTTGGTGTGTTTGTGGAGGGTTCAGATATCCTCCAATGGATTGAAGCGTTTGAAATGGCTTGTGCAATTCATGATGTAGATAAAAGAGATTGGGCTAAGTGTTTGTTAAGCAGAGTGCCTCAAACTGGATATGACTGTATTCTGAAGCTGGGTGTGGAAGAAAGGGGTCAGTATGAGTGTATGAAGTCTGCTTTGATTGCCAAGTTCGGCAAGACACCTACCCAATACCTTAAAAGGTTCAGGGAATTTAAGAAAAGAGAGAATGTGTCTTGGGTTGACTGGGTGAGTACTGCGCACATGAACATGATGGGGTGGATTGATGGATACAAGGTGAAAACTTTTGTTGAGTTGTCCCACCTCTTGTTTTTTGAGCATTTTTCTGAAGCCTGTTCACCAGAGCTGCGTCAGTATGTGGCTGACCAGAACATTTTGGACCCCTTTAAGCTGGCTAGGTTGGCTGACAAGTGGGTCTCCCACCGGGTGTCCCCTAAGGACTCCAGTGGGAAGGACAAGGACAAAGAAAAGGGGGCCTCTCAGAAAGCTGAGGAGTCCCAAAAGCAGTCACAGTCGGGTAAACCAAAACCTTCCTCTCCTAAGACCCAAAAATCTAGTGGGGATAAGTCCTCTGTGGGTGGGAATAAGAGTAGTGGTCCACCTGCTACAAAGCAGGTTCCCAGTGGTTCCAGTACCGTACCCCGCACTCCCGGCACTTGTTGGGATTGTGGGGCTCTGGATCACAAAAGGGGTGACCCCAAGTGTAAAGGTAAGGCACTTGGAGTACAGGCTGTCAGCCTGACCTACCCTTACCCCGTGTCTGAGGTGGAGGCCACTGTCCTCCCCTCCTCTACAGGAATCACATTTGGTGCTCCGGTAGAGATTTCCTTAGTGTCCCTTGGGGCCTGGGACCAGTACGCAGAAGTACTGGCGACTATCCCACAGAACACCCGTAGGTTTTTGAGAAGTGTCCTCTTGAATGGCCAGCCTTCTACTGGTTTGAGAGACACTGGGGCAAGCATGACAGTGGTGGACAGGACCCTGCTCAAGCCAGAGGACTATGAAGGTGCTCCTCTGCAAACCATCAGATTAGCTGGTGGGCCTCCCAAATTATCACCTGTAGCCTTAGTCACACTCATGATTGGAGACAAGACAGCAAAGCTTCCTGTCCTGGTTCAGGACAATGTCCCTGCTAACATTCTGTTAGGTAATGATCTAGTGGAGTTGGGGTTGATCTCGGATGGTCTTCCCCTGACTGCTGCTGCGGTCACTAGGTCACAGGTGACACCGGGTCTGGCTGTGAGTCAGGTACCCGAGCCAAAGGCGAGGCCTAAGGCAAGAAGAAGGAAGACCAAGAAGGCCACCTCTGTGGAGGGAACACCATCTCTTCCTGCTGTTCCGACAGCACCCATTGGGATCCATGCTCCGGACGGGCTGGGTCCAGTGGAAAACCCAAACTCAACTCCTGTGGGAGAAGATACAGAAGACTCTCCTGTGGGAGAGGTTCTCAACCCGGAGGATCACCCCGACCTTCAATGCTTGTTAGCTGAAGGGGGACCCTCCCGGGCAGACTTCTGTAAGGGACAGAGAGAGTGCCACTCTCTCGAGGGACTGAGGAAACAGGCCCTGTCCCAGGCACAAGGAGAAGTGCCTAGGACATTCAAGATTTATTGGGAGGGTGAGCTCCTTGTTAGTGAGCCCACTAAGCCTGAACCTGGTGCCCGCAAGAGGTTGGTGGTACCTCAGGTTTACAGGCCCTTCCTACTGCAGTTGGCGCATGAGGTGCCCTTGGCTGGTCATCTTGGGACTAAGAAGACTAAGCAGAGGCTCTCTGCCCATTTCTACTGGCCAAGGATGGGAGTAGGGGTGGAGTCCCACTGCAGGACCTGCCCCACTTGTCAGTTGTCTGGCAAGACTGGAGGCAGGATCATTGCCCCACTGCAGCCATTACCAGTGGTTGGCACACCATTTGAGAGGGTGGGCATCGACATCGTCGGTCCCCTTGACCCTCCCACTTCAGGTGGACATCGGTTCATCCTGGTCTTGGTAGATCATGCCACCAGGTACCCTGAGGCAATACTCCTTCGGACTGTTACTGCCAAGGTGGTTGCCAGGGCTCTCCTGGGCATTTTCACCCATGTTGGATTCCCCAAGGAGGTTGTCTCTGACAGAGGGTCCAACTTCATGTCTAGTTACATGAAAACCATGTGGAAAGAGTGCGGGGTAACCTACAAGTTCTCCACCTCTTACCACCCCCAGACCAATGGTCTGGTTGAGAGATTTAATAAAACTCTCAAGGGCATGCTAGGGGCTTTGGAAGAACCCCTAAGGAGGAAATGGGATCTCCTCCTGCCATGCCTGCTGTTTGCTTACAGAGAGGTACCTCAAGAGGGTGTTGGTTTCAGCCCCTTTGAGTTACTCTTTGGACATCCCGTGAGGGGGCCCCTCGCCTTGATCCGAGAAGGCTTGGAAGCCACCCCTCCAGGTCCCGCCAAGCAAGTGGGGGACTATGTGTTAGGCCTCAGGCGGAGGATGACACAAATGATGGGTCAGGCAACAGCAAATCTCAAGGCCAGCCAGGAATTGAATAAGTACTGGCATGACCTGAAAGCTTCGCAAGTGGATTGGACTCCGGGACAGGAAATCCTGGTGATGGAGCCTACCAAGCCTAGAGCTTTGGCAGACAAGTGGACTGGACCCTTCAGGATCATCTCCAAGATGGGCGAAGTCAATTATCTGGTTGACATGGGAGCCTCTGGGGTAGCCCCCAGGTATTCCATGTCAACAGGCTCAAGCCTTTCCACAGGCGAGCAGAGGTCTCATGTCTCTTGCTAGCTTCAGGGCAAGAGGAGGATGAGAGTGAGCCCCTTCCTGATTTGCTGCATAGCAACCCTCAGGATGGAGTACAACTCTCTCCCGATTTGACAACAGAGCAGCAGAGGGCCTGCAGGGCTTTGCTCCAGCAGTATGCCTCTCTGTTTTCACTGACACCGGGCCTTACACCGTGGTGTAAGCACGAAATTGACACTGGTGACAGTGTGCCTGTCAAAAGCAGGTGCTACCGTATGTCAGATACCGTCAAGAACCACATCCAGGCTGAGGTCGCCAAGATGTTGGATCTGGGTGTTATTGAACCCTCAACCAGTCCCTGGTCCAGTCCAGTGGTCCTTGTCCCCAAGGCAAGTTCCCAGGCAGGTACCAAAGATTGGAGGTTCTGTGTGGACTACCGAGGAGTCAATGCCGTCACCAAAACTGACGCGCACCCATTGCCCCGGGCTGATGAGCTCGTGGACACCATAGGTGCTGCCAAGTTTGTGAGCACCTTTGACCTTACCTCAGGCTATTGGCAAATAGCTCTGACGGACCATGCCAAGGAAAAGACGGCTTTCTCAACACCTGAGGGACTCTACCAGTTTAGGGTCATGCCTTTTGGGTTGAAGAATGCCCCTGCCACCTTCCAGAGATTGGTCAACCATGCGCTCAGTGGGCTGGAAGCCTTTTGTGTGGCTTACTTAGACGACATTGCCGTCTACAGTTCCACCTGGGAAGAGCATTTGACACATCTGGATAAGGTGTTGCAGGCCTTGAAAAGGGCTAACCTCACTATCAAGGCCACCAAGTGCCAGATAGCTCAGGGGAAAGTTACCTATCTTGGTCATGAGGTAGGAGGGGGTCAAATCCAACCTCTCTCCAGTAAAGTACAGGATGTACAGAACTGGGAGACTCCCACTACTCAAACCCAGGTGAGAGCCTTTTTGGGCCTCACTGGGTACTATCGCAATTTCATGGCAGACTATGGAACCATAGCTGCACCCCTGACAGCGCTAACTTCGCCCAAACAGCCTAGGAAGGTTAATTGGACCGAAGACTGTCAGAGGGCCTTTGATGGCTTGAAAGAAAGTCTGTGTAGGGCACCTGTGTTGTGTGCGCCTGACTACAGCCGACCCTTTATCGTCCAGACGGATGCCTGCGACACCGGAATTGGAGCTGTCTTGTCCCAGTTAGATGACAAAGGGAGAGAACACCCTATCATATTCATCAGTAGACAACTCAAGGGTAGAGAACTTAGGTGGGCTACTGTTGAAAAGGAGTGTTTTAGCATAGTTTGGAGCCTTAGGCGTTTTAGGCCCTACCTTACGGGGTCTACCTTCAAGGTCCAAACAGATCATAAGCCCCTGAAGTGGCTTATGCAGATGAAGGGTGAGAATCCGAAATTGCTCAGGTGGTCCATTAGCCTGCAAGGGCTAGACTTCACCATAGAGCACAGACCAGGGAAGAGTCACGATAATGCGGATGGCCTTTCCAGAAGGTATGTTGACCGTCTGGATGAGGGTGTCTATCCCGTGGGAGATTAGACACCCTCCACCTCAGTCTGGGGGGGGCGACTGTGATGCTGGAAATGCATCAGAGGGACAGGGCCTCTGAATCCTTGTCCTTTTCTGCCTTTTATCGTGTGTTCTGTTACGTTTTCTGCCCAGGAGTCCATTTGGGACTCCTGGCAGTGCAGCTCTCTCTTTTGGTTTGGTGAACAGACCCATGGGATACCCTTATGGCACCCCTGGGTAGGGGTACAACCCTGTGCCCCTAGTGTATGTTTTTGGGCACCTGTGGGTGGCCCACAGAGCAGGGTATGGGCTGGTGGCAGCTCCATGCTGAATTGGACAGGTGCTCTGGGTGTCCTCCATTTTGGGATACCCAGGCCCTGCCATTGGGATCAGTTGATTCCTGATAGAAAACAAGATGGCCCCCGTGGCCTCTTGCTTTCTATTGCCTGTTGTCTTGTTTTTCCCAAAGTCCTGGGAAGCCCTGACTCTGTCCCTTCCCCCTGACTGGCTGTTAGGTGGAAGTTCCATATATGGTGTTGTTGTGAAGGCCCAGCTAGACTGACTGGAGCCTTCCCTTTGACTGTATGTTGTGGGTACCTCCTGTGGGTGGGACCTGGGTGAATGGAGTGTGTGACCAATATACACTTCTTGTTGTGGTTGTCTGGTTTCTGGCATGTGAGACAAAGACTGAGACAGCCCTGCCCGAAACTGGCCTGAATGCAGTGTGTAGTGTTGAATGGCTGGGTACTTGTCCCAATCCACATTCCTTGTTGTGAGTGTCTGAAAGGGAGGAGTGTGGCCTGAATGCACTGTGTGCCTGATTGGCTGACTGACTGCATGAATGCCCTTCTGTGTGATTGGCTGCTGTATGCGTGCCAGCAGTGTGGATGAGAGACAGAATAGTATATCTGGGGACCTCTCACCACTGGAGATTGTTCAGGAACGTTCAGGAACGTTCAGAAGCATTCAGAAGCTGAGTCTCCACTCAAGAGTAACTGGATTTGCTGATCCTCGACGTCCAGCTGGAAGAAGAAGACTTGCTGTGGCATTTGCTTCGACCGAAACTGAAGGTTGTCGAAATCGTCGAGGACTGACCCGAGAGAGGACCTGGCTAGGCGCCCTCTTCCCGTGCTCCGAGGGACCATCGAGCACCGCTGAATCTTCGCCGAAGCGCCCTGGAAGTCAGACCCTCGAAAGGCTGCCGACCCGAGACGGGACCGCCGAGGAGATCGAAGTGAAGCACCCGGACATCGACGCTGTCGAAGTCCATTGCCGTCGACCAGGGTTCGCAGGTCTGTGTAACCGCTGGAGGCCCGTCGAAGTTGTGTTGCCCAGCCCTGGGAACCACTTGACGCCGTGCCGCCGACGACCGGAGCCGTCCGCTCCTTGCCTAAGAACATTTGCCTTGAAGGACTCCCTCGTCCGCATCGTCGACCGCTTTGTCCCGCCGGAGAAAGTCGAGGACGACCAACGCGCCGAGGAGAATCCGCCGGTGGGTTTCCCGCCACCTCACGACCCCAAAGACTCGAGCGACTCGACGCCCTTGCTGGGCTTCCGTCTCTACAATCTTTGCGGTCCAGAACTATTGTCATCGAGGTGCCCCGCACACCTCCGCCTTGCAGGACGCCGACGCCCCGACGCCGACGAGCACCGCTCGGACGAAGCTGCCGCCTCTCTGACATCGTTCTACCTCGTTTGTCGACGGACGTTCGACGCCCCGTGCCTCCCGCTTGAAAGGGAAGGCATTCAAGAAGGGCCGTCGATTCCCCGTCGCCGAACCCCGAGGTCTTCGACGTTTCTCGACGCCACTCGACGATCCGTGACTCCTGCCTTAAAGGGGGTCATTCAAGAAGGATCTGTCGACGCCTCTTCGAAGAACTCGACTCCACCAGGTACATTGGGGGGGTAAAAACATTATAGGAGAGAAATAGACTACTGAACAATATATGGACTGGGCTGGTGTTATATCTCTTTATTTTGCAGGTTGCCCAGGTGGGGGGATCTCCACACAGAACTGTGTCCAGTGGTAGGGGCCAGTATTCTGCCTATTGTTTCAACCCTCTGTTATCTCTCCTCTCTCTATTGCTGGTTTCCTTCTTATTGATCTGTGTGCCATTTTAACAGTATTGTGAATGCACTTTAATGAGGTCTAATATTAGTGGTACCACTTTAGAATTGTAGATAATTACCATTGCTGATTTTCCTGAGCACAAAGTGCGTTATTGTGATAAGTGTACATAACCCTTGAATATTAATTATATAAAGACTGTGTTTTCAGTAATACAGTGTGTGGACATTCCTTTGTGGGGGCTTGGGGATACACTGTACTTAAGAACCAGCCTGCATCACCTCCTGAGAAGCTAGGCCTTGATTGCTCGTCCATTGCTACCGTATTAGAGAATCTTGGCTGGGGTCCTCTGTGCCTCTCCTCTACCATATAGAGAGCAGAAGTACAGACCCCCCCCACCGGTCTTTACAATCAGGTGTTTTAGCAAGGAAACACGTGAATACAGAGGATTAAAGTACTTCTAAAACACAATGCACAATATTAAACACAGGCTAAAAGTAATCGTAGTCGTCATTATTTCAAAGCTTATATTTAGATCAATGTTATCTAAAATATACTAAAAACAAAGTTACAATTCTAAAAATAGTGCTAGCTGCTCGTGAACCGTACAAATAATGTCAATCAACGAAGATGCATGGACGCGAGGAGTTTAAATACCTGAACAAACCGGCGCTTACGCACCTGACGTGAAAATAAGAAGTCTCACGGACTACAATATCCATGGAATTCGTAGTTCTAGAGTGTCGCTGCCTCAAAAAAAACAATATCCCACTCTTCCGGGCTGAGATCCCTTTCACTCAAGTCGTGTGATTCACTCTTCACCCTAGATCTCCCTCGGCTGAGCTCAGATCACCTTATCACAATTTCAGTTCCTATTAGCTATCGAAGACTTTCAAATGTGCACAGGGTTTGTCTTGACCCGTTGCAGGACCACTTCGATTTCCCAGTTCACAATTTTACACTCTCAAATAGATTGCTAACTGAGACCTTTCAAATGAGCACCCATGTGGTGCCGGACTCCACTGTATACGTTATCCACTTTAGTTTCAAAAGTTCATCCACTCCTTGGATATTCAATTATAGTCGCGTCACTCATCACATACGCCTTAAACATGGTTCTTTGCAGATTTCTTCATACAATGTTGCTGCTTGCAGTCTTGGTTCAAACATAAGCCGATCTGCCATCAGTCTCACTGACTCACCGGCTGTGCTTCCTTTCCTGACGCCACTTTATTGGACAAGGTTTTTGGTCAGGTGGCTGCACCTCCTTTCCAGATCTCAAGGTTCAGAAATGAAGGCTTCCCTCAGCCGGGTTCCAGCCTTCTCTTCATGCTTCACTGCTCACTAAGAAGGCTTCGTTCAGCCAGGCTTGTGCCCCCTTTCAAAGTTCAAAATTTGCAAACAAGTGTTTTGGGACTTGTAGTCCCAGAATGCACAGGGCTAATTTTGCTTCCACTTCACAACTCCCCGAAATGGCATTTTCTGGCATTGGGAGCTGCAGGAGCTAAAAGGGTATGTTAATTGGAGGTCAGGGTCTCTCCACCTGCTCATCAGAGAACTGGGTTTGCCTGCAGGCCTAAGGGAGGAGTTTTGCTGGGGGTGGTGTCAGGCAGCCCCCCAGCTGCCACTGGTTTTACCTTCTGGAGGTACAGTTCCCTCCTCCACATTGCAGTCTCCTCTCAATTAGCAGGGCCAGTGTTTGGGCGGTTTTTCCAGCATCCCCAACTCGCTCGCAGTATGCTTTCCTGCTCCGCCTTTTATGCTGTCTGGGAGAGACAAGGGAAGTCAGGTGCGAGCAGTTATAGAAGGAGGCCCGACTTAGCCTGGCCTCATTAGTGGGACAGTCTGCTGTTGAAAGGGGAGAGTCTGTTGTCTGTGGTTCCCTTTTGGTAATATCATGCTCCTAATCTCTCTCCTCCTCGTCGTCTCATTGGCTTTAGAAAAGAACGGAGGGGAGGAAATATGGGAATTGTAGTTTGCACTAATGAGTTTAGGAACATCCGGTAAAATATTGTCAGGAAAAGGGGGGGGTAGTCCTGTTGTTGTAGGGCACGGGTGACATATGTGATTTCCTTCTCCCAGTTCTCCTCTGCCTCTCTTCCATGTTGTTACTTATTGGAATTGGGGAGGAGGTAACGGTATGGGTTCTGAAATGATGCATGGTAACCGAGGGGCGTTACGGAAAGGGGATCCCATATCTCACCTTGAGACTCCTTCTCCCCCTCTGGTTCCGGACCCAACAGCGATGACCCTTTTTTCGGTCACCCCAAAAGAGGATTTCAAGGGGTTGATGGAGAAATACCCTTGGTTTCTTGACAGTTGGTATACAATTGGAAAAGGGAGAATACCATGTGTCGCCCTTGGGTATTCTCCTCCCAATCCCTCGTGACCCTCCACTCAGGTGATCATCCCCCGCTTGTCCACTCCCAGGTTCTGGATCCAACAGCGATGGCCGTCTCCTGGCCACCTGAGCAGAGGATCCCGGTGGAGTAGGTGGGAGAATACTGTCAGGTTTCTCACAGTTACTATAATAGATGTAAAAACTTTACTGTCCGCATCTAATAAAGCAATGAGTCTATAGTTCCAGGGATCTGATCGCAGACCCTTTTTGTATAGCGGAATAACAAATGCTGTGTACCATGTTGCCGGAAGAAGACAAGTGTGCTAATGTCTGGGCCCATGCCATAGGATCTGATTTAAATAAAACCTTTGATAAACTATTAGGGCCAAGCACATGGGAGCAGCTGATTTTATTGATAACTTCCAAGACCACCTCTTGTTCCACTTCATAGAATGTTCCATATGACTCTCCAAATTTTCAAGTAGTTTGAATATTAACCCCGGTGGTTCTTACATAAAAGAAGCAAAGTAGGCCACCCAAACATCTTTCGCTACTGCGCTGATTTGCTTACTCGAGGAGGAGGAGTCTACCTTATTAATGAAACTACAAAAAACATGAGCATTTTGACTACCTAATGTACGTATCATGGCTTTGGCGTCCTACTGATATGTCCTAGGTCTGCTACACCATAACCAATTGCTATAGAACTAACAAATCAATGTGCACACTGGTGATATCATTGTGTTTCCTTAACAGCTTTAATGCAGCTCTCATCTCTTGATTTTACACCTCCTTATTATAAACATGGAGATGCTTACTTTTAGATCAAACTCCCTATTCCTCATTCTCTACAGAGGTGTTAAATTTCCATTCGTCCGAATGGGAAGATAACATATCCCCCAGGATACGATTTACTTTTAGAGATTTAACAGCATTCCAAACTATTCTATTGACTGGTACATTAGTCCCCAAAGCTGATAGACCATACCCCTGAGAATCTTCACAGCCCAAACTGATGCTGAATAGGGACTCAAGCATTGAATGGTCTCTAATACCTGTAGAATTAACAACAAAATGGATGCACTTCTCAAACAACCAACTATCAATAAATATATAATCAATGGTTGAGTGAAAAGTGCCATTGGACCAAGTTGCACAGTATGGCACGTTCCCGATAACATTGCCATTCAGGGCCTAAAAACCAGATCCTCCCAGCCCCAACAACTACTTTCTACCAAACGCTCTCTTGTTGATATTCCAGTGTCAGGAGGAGTCAGGTTCCGCCCCCTGGTCCCTGTTGGAACACTGAAAATTCAAATCCCCCACAAGAATAATATTTTCACCTATATACTCGTCTGTCCACTCATTAACACAAGAAATAAGATGATCCAGAAGAAAGATTTCCAAACCGCCATAGCATTCATACCAATAAACATTTATAATCAACAATTCTATAGGCACTTTAATTGAAGGTCTTAGGTGTGTTGCTAACACCCCAAAACAGGCATCTATTTTCACGACAACTGAAATGGCCTTAAAAGACCTCACTAATGTTAATAGCTACCATAAGGGCGACCCATTTGACCTTGTTTGGCTGCCTGAAATGAAACTGCATATCTGTCAAAAGACATAATTCACTTCAACCATGTCTCTTGTAGAGAAACAATGGTATATAACTTCAATTTCAGGCTCACCTCAGGATTTGAAAACAAATGTGTGTGCCCACGAGTATTCCACAAAAGAATTGGGAAATGGGGCTTTTTAGTGGCAACTCCTGGGTATTCCTTCTAGTGCATCACACTCAATAACCAGGACCAGTCTCTATTCTCTTCTGAAATCTTCATATTCTGATTCAACAACTGGATTTCCTCTCCCATGGCAAGTTCTTTCTCTATCCCCACCAAATGGGAAACAGACTGTAGTTTTTCATTATACGGAGGTCAAGGCCAAAACCTTTAATTTATCACGTTCATGCAACCCAATATCAAAAATAAAACACACGTTAAATAAAACAGTTGAACGATCAGTTCTAAATAAAATCAATAAAATCAACTCTTTGCAGATCCCCAGATGCAACACCTGCTAAGCTCCTAATTTCAGAAAATAACTGCAAAATAGTAGATCGATTTAACACTAATACCCTATTTTTAGGGTGAATACTTTCAAATAAAATTCCATGTGGATGCCCCTCAGGGGTCTCCTCTTCCCCTGTAGCTCTACCCTGTGTTTGATTAATCAACCGTGCCGTAGGCTCATATGCACAATATTTTTTTTATAGAGGGCTTTGAGACCTACTGGGCCTCGATCCAAAAGCCTCCCCTCCCCCTTCCTCACACCTTGAAACACCAGATGATTACCAATACCAATTGAAGATATAAATTAAGCTGATCTCTATCATTCACCTTCTTGGTATTCATGTTTCTGATGCTGTTCCATCAATGCATTTAACCACTCCCCCTTGGGAAGTAGTAGGGGATCTAGATCCCCCGCACATGAGTCTGCACTAAGATGTTACCCCAATCTACTTTATTTACTGAAGTTGTTCCCATAAAAGTCAATATGTGCCCCAAAGATTGTACAGGATACTCCCGTTGGGAAGGAGGACCAGTATCAATTGAGTCCACCCCTCGAGGGGAACCCCCTGAACCGTAACATGTGTATTGGTCTCAATGGGAGGTTCAATGACTGTTACTCACCACTCCGAAGTAGGCCCAAGACGTGAATGAGTGACCTTGGAGATGATGGTTGTACAAGAATCAATATTCAGCCTTCTATCCCATCTCCGCTGAGTACAAGACTCAGGCTTCCTCAAAGAGGGGCTCTTTTCTACAATGTACCTCTCTGCTGTTTCGATTGGGACAGACAGAGGTGTCAATTGAATAAAAGAGCGGGGAGAACACACACCACCAATACCAATGCTGCAAAAGAATACAAAAATATTATACAGTGTTGAGAATAAACCAAGCAATCAGAACGGCAGTATAATACGGAAAAATACCTAGGTAAGTATTGGAGTGGAGATTCCCCGGGGTGAATCTACAAAAATAACCACAGTGAGTGGAAAGAATGCTAAAGAGACTTCCTAAAGTATTGAACCAATGACAACCAACCTGAAATATGGGTAGTTTGAGGATGGATAATAGTCCAGGAAACAGGAGACAACGATCGGAGAAAACAACAAACAGGAATGTTAGTATAGGGAAATAAACCCGAGCGGCACAAGATCGTACTAGTGCCGGGTTGGTGCAGAATCAGCAAAGCGTTTATATGCACTTGAAGACAAGTTCACAAGACAGGGTAGATCACTCAGTGTCCCAAAATCCAGCAAAAGGAAAATATCCATTCAAGACAGTAGGGAAATGAATTCATTAGCAGAGATGGAGTTCCCAACTACAAATAGGTACCTGAGCACACAAGCATCCAGATAAGGCATCGAAGAGTGCCGGGTGGTTGATATGCAAGTCACCTGCGAGGAGGGCAAAGTCATTCCGCGTCTGGTAACAGCTAGCTGGGATGAGGTACCACAAGAGGCAGCAGGAAGCAGGAAGAATAATCCAATAACGTTCCGTGTCAAAAGCCAGGCGAGCACGACAGGATTAAAGGATGAGGCAATCCGGGTCAGAAACATAGCGGTCAGTAGAAAGCCAATCCAGAAGCCAGGCAAGGGTCAGGACCAGGTAAACAGATTAGGAATTTATGCGGAGGAAACACGGAGGAGTAAACGGACGTAACCGCTGTAGCTTGTAACGCTAAGTAGCAGCAACAAGCCCCTTGAAAGACGCTGGTTTTAAAGCCGCATGGGGGCGTGTCTTGCTGTACATCTTCCACGTACAGGACTTGTCAGCTGACATGGACTCCATCGTAGTTTGTCCAGGCGCCATGGCAACCTGTATCTGCTCCACAGAGGAGCTTGTAAATGAGTCGTATTCTGCAAGGAAGCCCGCAGGGAAGCCCGAAGTGTAACGGTATCCTCCCCAAAGACACTGGCAACCCACTGGCGGAATGGAAACTCCTCAGAAGCTCCGGACAATGTAAGTTAGACAAAGGCTCCCAGGTACGGTCCTCAGGCCCATAACCCTTCCAATCCACCAGGTAGAACAACGCACCCCTAGACACCCTGCAGTCCAGAATGTGCGAAACCTCGTACTCCTCCTCGCCGTCCACCAAGATCGACGAAGGACGTGTAGGCAGGCGAGTCCCCTGGATGAATGGCTTGATCAGGGAGACGTGAAAAACTAGGTGTATATGCCATGAACGCGGCAGGGAGAGCTTGACCGCCACAGGATTTATAACATCAGTAATGGCATAGGGTTCCACATATTTAGGCAAAAGTGAACGTTTGTCCGCAATCCGTCAGTTACGGGACGACAACCTCACCTTCATGCCGCTCTGATAGACTGGTGCCGGGGATCGATGCACATCAGCATATTTTTTGGAACGGTCTTGAACACGGAGCAAATGACAGCGTACGTCCCAATGAATCTTATCAAGATCTCTCACACAGTCTCTTGCAGCTTGGTTGACAGCCGGCAGTACCGTATCGAGTGGGAGTGCCCTAGGATGACCACCATACAGGGCAAAGAAGGGAGAAACCCCAGTTGACGTATGCATAGAATTGTTATATGCAAACTCTGCGTAAGGAAGGGAAGTAAACCAGGACTGTTGGAACTGAAGACATAAACAGCATAGGAACTGTTCGATAGTAGAGTTGGTTCTCTCAGTCTGCCCATCCGTCTGGGGATGGTATGCCGAGGAATATCTGTCCTCGATGCCCAGGGAAGCCGCAAGAGCCTTCCAAAACCGTGAAATAAATTGTGTACCACGATCGGAAACAATGATCGAGGGTAAGCCAAAGAAACGAAACACATTTGTCATGAACAGTCTCACCAATTCCGGAGCCGAAGGCAAGCCGGAACAAGGTATGAACAGTGCGTATTTTGTGAAATAATCCACAATCACCCAAATGGTGTCGTGACCCTGGACG
The DNA here is from genome assembly GCF_040938575.1 of Ambystoma mexicanum. NCBI lineage: Eukaryota > Metazoa > Chordata > Amphibia > Caudata > Ambystomatidae > Ambystoma > Ambystoma mexicanum. The sequence goes on from NC_090928.1 coordinate 1,300,538,672, forward strand.
TCGGGTAGTTCCACAATGAAATCCATTGACACCATCTGCCAAGGTTTGTACGGAACAGGCAGAGGTTGTAATAAGCCTACTGGTTTGGCTCTAGAGGTCTTACATTGGGTGCATATGGCACAGGTCAAAATGTAGTCCTTTACATCGCGAGCCATGGAAGGCCACCAGGCCCAACGCCGTAAGGCCTCAAGAGTTTTTTGACTTCCTGGGTGTGCTGCAACCAAAGAATCGTGGGACCACTGGAGAGCCAAGGTTCCAGCTTGACCTGATGGTACATAGACGTGCCCTTGGATAAATGGCATACCCTGAATTACTTCTAGGTTGAAGTCAGCGATTTCCTTTGGATGGGTTGAGACCCAATCAAGGATGATCAAACGAAAAGAGGGCTGAACCGAACACCCGCAAACAACTTTGTTCGGTAGGAGAGGAAGTGCTTCGACCAGTTGGGATTGGGCACCCGCATGGAGGCGGGAGAGAGTGTCAGCCGAGACTTGAGCTTTAGCAGGACGGTATGTGATAACAAATTGGTACTGTGAAAAGAATAAATGCCACCGCGCCTGTCTAGATGTAAGACATTTCATGGATTTGAAGACTAACAGACTACGGTGATCCGAGTATACCGTTACAAGGTGTTTGGCCCCCAGGAGGTGATGTCTCCATTCCAAGAATGCATCTCTGATGGCTAGGAGTTTGCGTTCCGTAATGGAGTAGTTCCTTTCGTAAGGTGTCAATTTACGAGAGAAGTAGGCAACGGGATGAATCTCGCCCGAGTGAGGACAGGTTTGTGACAACACAGCACCAAGAGCATAGCCCAAGGCGTCAGCCTCCACAAAGAATGGAAGATCGGGATCGGGATGTTTGAGGACAGGGGCGGAAGTGAAGGCGGCTTTTAACTGATCAAAAGCCTTCTGAGCTTCAGAAGACCATACAAATGGCACCTTGGCACTTGTCAGGGAGGTAAGAGGTGCAGAGATTTCAGAAAAGCCGTTCATGAAGAGTCTATAGAAATTTGCGAATCCCATAAATTATTGCACAGATTTGACTGAATTGGGCACAGGCCATTCCAGGATCGCGCTAATTTTGGACTGGCTCATGCGCACCCCGTTGCTAGTAAGGGCATACCCCAAGAATTCCACCTCCGAGGCGTGAAATATGCCCTTTTTGGCTTTTACAAACAGTTTGTGATCCCTCAGACGTTGGAGCACTGTTTTGACATGTAGTTCGTGGTCTTCCTGGTTTCGTGAATAGATCAAAATGTCATCCAGGTAGACTACAATAAACAGGTCAAGGATGTCATAGAACAAATCGTTCATGAATGCCTGAAAGGTGGCAGGGGCATTACATAGCCCAAAGGGCATCAGCAGGTATTCAAATAGACTGTAACGTGTTTTAAAAGCGGTCTTCCATTTGTCCCCCCTTCTCATATGGACCAAATTGTAAGCTCCTCCCAGATCGAGCTTGGTAAATACTTTGGAGGATCCTAACTGATCGATGAGAACAGAGATCAGGGGGAGGGGGTACTGGTTCTTTATGGTAGCTGCATTCAATGCACAATAGTCAGTACAGGGACGCAAGTCCCCTTCCTTCTTAGGAACAAAAAAAAGCGGGGATGCAATTGGTGATTTGGATGGATGAATTAATCCCATGGCCAAAGTCTTGTCTATGTACTCTTTAAGTATTTAAGTACTTTGTTTTCTTTGAGAGTGAGCGAATACACCCTGCCGGATGGTATCTTTACCCCCGGTACTAGGTCTATTGGACAATCATAGACCCTATGTGGGGGTAGAGTCTCTGCCATCCCTTTGTCGAATACATCCGCATAGTCTGCATATTGAGAAGGTACCATAGAGACAGCGTTGTTAGAAACGGTTCCAATATGCATAGTAGGAGATACCAGTGCTCTGACAGGACTATCCTGGCTAATTCCAAGCAATGTAGTGCATCGGGTATTGCATATGTTGGAAGGGAACTGGATCTGAGACATAGACCAATCGATAGCAGGGTTATGGAGCTTCAGCCATGGAATACCCAGAATGACCAAGTAGGCCGGCGCTTTGGTGATATCGAATTATATCTCTTCAGTATGGCCTTCATCGGTACTCATGTGTAATGGAACAGTCTGGTGAGTTACCATTCCGGATAGAAGGATCGAACCGTCCACTGCATTCACTGTTTCAGGTATAGCTTTGCGAATCAGTGGTATCCCTGACATAGAGGCAAAGCATTGGTCAACATAATTGCCCGTTGCTCCCGAATCAATTACTGCTGTTGTCTGGAATGAAGCACCATGACTCAAGGAAAATGTAACAGCAAGGCGGACTAGATGGCTCGGGTTCTGTACTGTAGAGTCCAAAGGTGAACTTCCCGACGTAGGGACTCGGTCTACTGTCGGGATTTGGCGTTTCCCAACCTTCTTATGGGTTTTTCGGGACATTCGGGCAGTAAATGGTCAGAGGCCCCACAATACATGCAGAGATTGTGCGATCTACGGTATTCTCGTTGAGCAGGGGTGAGTGGACCCCTAACCACACCAATCTACATAGGTTCTGGTGCAGGAAGTGAAGAGGACGATGTCTGCGCTGGAATCGTGCTGAACAAAGCAGGTTTCTTTTCACCACGTCTTTCGGATTTACGGGTATCAATCTGAAGGACTAGATCTAGCAGTTCCCCAAATGCCGTGGGGACTACCGGAACAGTGGAGAGGATACCTTTAACTCATCTGAGAAGCCTTGATAGAAGACTGCAGTTTTCTTCTCTTCGGGCCAATCTGTTTCTGCTGCCAGCTGATTGAAACGGGCCAAATAGACCAATAGGGAGTTGTTCCCTTCCCAATGCTTTAAGAGTTCCAGGTCAGTGGCTTGAGTAGTATACTTTACTCATCATAGCAAGAAGGGCATCACAATTGTAGAGAACATGACTGTTGGATTCTAACAATGGGTTAGCCCATGCGGCTGCAGTGCCTCCTAAATGTGAAAACAAAAGCCGCTTTAGTCGTAGAAGTAGGGAATGAAGCAGGACGGCACAAAATATGCAGTTTGCATTGATTGATGAAGGTTCGGTATTGTTTAGGATCACCCAGGAAGCGTTCAGGAGGAGCTAGAGGAAACTGGGTTGTAAGCATAATAGGGTTTGATTCCTGCTGTGGAGGCGGAAACCCTGATCCTGAAGCTGCAGCACCGGCCATCTGTGGCGCTGGAGTGGAAACCAAGGCCTGAATGGCACCCATACGTTGGCACAGTGCGTCTTGTGCATTGGTCAAGTCGGTCCGTAGATCCGTGACCATTTGCACGATTTGATTCAAAGCATCACTGGCCTCCGTGGACATTGTTCGTGGCTGCTAATTCTGTTACTCACCACTCTGAAGTAGGCCCAAGACGTGGATGAGTGACCTTGGAGATGATGGTTGTACAAGAATCAATATTCAGCCTTCTATCCCAGCTCCCCTGATTACAAGACTCAGGCTTCCTCAAAGAGGGGCTCTTTTCTACAATGTACCTCTCTGCTGTTTCGATTGGGACAGACAGTGGTGGTGTCAATTGAATAAAAGAGCGGGGAGAACAAACACCGACAATACCAATGCTGCAAAAGAATACAAAAATATTATACAGTGTTGAAAATAAACCAAGCAATCAGAACAGCAGTATAATACAGAAAAATACCTAGGTAAGTATTGGAGTGGAGATTCCCCGGAGTGAATCTACAAAAATATGAATAACCACAGTGAGTTAAAAGAATTCTAAAGAGACTTCCTAAATTATTGAACCAATGACAACCAACCTGAAATATGGGTATTTTGAGGATGGATAATAGTCCAGGAGACAACGATAAGAGAAAACAACAAACAGGAATGTTAGTATAGGGAAATAAACCCGAGCGGCACGAGGGTCGCACTAGTGCCGGGTTGGTGCAGAATCAGCAAAGCGTTTATATGCACTTGAAGACAAGTTCACAAGACAGGGTAGATCACTCAGTGTCCCAAAATCCAGCAAAAGGAAAATATCCAATCAAGACAGTAAGGAAATGAATTCAATAGCAGAGATGGAGTTGCCAACTACAAATAGGTACCTGAGCACACACGCATCCAGATAAGGCGTGGAAGAGTGCCGGGTGGTTGATAGCAAGTCACCTGCGAGGAGGGCAAAGTCGTTACGCGTCTGGTAGCAGCTAGCTGGGATGAGGTACCGCAAGGGACAGCAGGAAGCAGGAAGAATAATCCAATAAAGTTCTGAGTCAAAAGCCAGGCGAGCACGACAGGATTCAAGGATGAGGCAAGCCAAAATAGGAGAAGTCTGGGTCAGAAACGTAGCGGTCAGTAGAAAGCCAATCCAGAAGCCAGGCAAGGGTCAGGACCAGGTAAGCAGATTAGGAATTCGTGCGGAGGAAACACGAAGGAGTAAACGGACGTAACCACTGTGCTTGTAATGCTAATTAGCAGCAACGAGCCCCTTGAAAGACGGTGGTTTTAAAGCCCTATGGGGACGTATCTTGCCGTACGTCTTTCACGTACAGGACGTGTCAGCTGACACGGACTCCGTCGTAGTTTGTGCAGGCGCCATGTCAACCTGTATCTGCTCCACAGAGGAGCTTGTAAAGGAGTCGTATTCTGCAAGGAAGCCCGCAGGGAAGCCCGAAGTGTAACAGCGACTATAACCACTTGAGGCATAGAAGAGGCCTCAATAACAGATGGTCTTGTTAACAATGCTTTCATAGTAGTTGTACGGATTTGGGTTGTTTGATCAAAGTAAAATGATTTTTATTTCGGCCAAACAAACCAAATTTTACCTTACAACCCCCCATTCCCCTACCTACATGTTTGCTTGCTGCTGCTTCTCCTGCACCCCTGCGGCATCAGATCTGTCCCACTAACGTGGGTCGGATCCGACGCAGCAGGGTCCCTTTTTTTGGGTCCCCGCTTCCATTGGCAAGGAAGCGGGGGACACCCCTGCGCCCCACAAAGCCCAAAAATACCAAACATGTGCGATTCCTTCTTTTCAAAGACATGTAAGTACGTAGAGAACGTTTTTCTCTGTTGCTAGCTTATGCAGCAACTATTCATAAATCGCAAGGTCTCACCTTAGATCAAGCATTAATTGATATTGGCAACACAGTCTTCAAAGAAGGTATGAGTTACGTAGCACTGTCATGACTACGTGCGCTGGAAGGACTGTATCTAGTTAATTTTGATGCAACTGCAGTCAGTGCAGACATTCCTTGCATCATTGAGCACAATAGACTATGGTCACTATACACACACCATCTGAAAATGTAGCCTATTCCTCTAAAACCAAAAGCTTTGAAAAGAAGGCTCATTCCATCAGAAGTACTAAATGATTGAGCCACAGTACCGTCAAAGAAATTCAAAGCAAGTCATACTACAACAACTACCAAAAGCACATACAAAATGAGTAAAATAGACAAACCAAACCCATCTCCACCCACAAAAAAAGCCTCTGCTAAGAAACTACGTACCCTTCCATCAAAGGGCCCCGACACAGAAGGACCTGTCTCATTCAAATTTTCCAATACAACAGGTGTTAATTGCTATGCAAATGTAGCAATAAATGTTCTATTCAAATACCAGCAGTTGTTGAACACATTTATTCAAATGGCGCAGACCAATTGTGATTCCAAATGCTCATCCTTCACAGAAATGCAGTAAGCAATCCTGACACCATTTACAGTGTCTCGGGAATAAGGCAAGAATTGGATTACAGTGCTGTAATGGTGAAATTCACTTTAAACCAACAAGAAGATCCCCAAGAATTTCTAATGTACTTAATACAAATACTGGAAAGAAAAAACATACTTAAAATATAAATCTTTCACATTTCCTACATGTGGAGACATACAAGCACTCTTTGCAACCATGTAATTGAGGAGCAAGTCCCTAACGAATCCTTAGTGTATATACCAATACCCAACTGTGACTCCATTCAGTTTCAGTAAATGGTGCAAAATGCAAACCATAGCTGGTTCTGTACGTCGTGCAATTCTGATAATCGTTCAATGCTGCATATAAACTCACATAGTCAATATGTGATATTAATGCTCTTAAGATACAATGCTGACGGTACCAAAAACAACTGCAAACTTACTGCCTTCACACACGGATAGATATCACTTGGCAGGAAACCCTTGACAACTGTAGCTATAATCTACCACACAGGGGACTCCAATGCAGGCCACTATACTACATGCATTAGAAAGCAATCTTCATGTTGGGAATGCAATGATGCTTCCATCAGTCCAAATCACAGACTACCTGCAAATCTTGCAAATGCCTACTTAATATTTTTGAGGCCAAAATGTACTCATTAATGTACAAACCTAGTATACCTTACTCCCCAGCACCAAACAGTACCTTTGTAAGTGGACAAAAAATGTTTTTCCTTCCACACCATCGACCTAAAACAACGTACCATACATGAAGCATTCCGAAAATGCACTACAGTGTATATTTGCCAATTTCATCCCCAATGATTCCAAGGAGTACAATCACACAAACAGTACATGTCCACAAAAACACAGTACCAGTATTCATCACTGTATATGTGAAAGGGAATTTGCTAAGTGCGAGGGTTCAAAACTATCCTCTGTAACCTCTAAAATCACCACTAATGCAAATTAGTCACCAGCTCTCCGAGAATAGTCCTACAACTACCAACACATATTTACGTATCACCACGTAAATCCACAAATGGACAGTACCACTTCAAAATGTACACAGATGTCCAAATAACCACAGGAATGCACAAACTTCTCTATGTACCCTTTACAAACGGGATACTGTAAACAGTTAGAATACACCACCTGGTATCCAACTGCATCCGGAATACGACAATGTTATTTGCAGCATCACAACTACCCAACTCAACCTTCAACAACTACTGTGCTACAAACATAGCATGAAACACTGCCAAAGTATCAGCAGTTACAGTATGCCAACAGGTACGTAACTAACGTGCAAATTCTGCACTAGCAGGAACTCCACCAATGGAGTCCACTACACTGCATACATTAGAAAATAGTGGTCATGGTTGGAATGCAATGAAACTTCCATAAGTCCAAAGCACAGACTACATACACATCTTGTAAATGCCTACTTAATAATCTGGAAGCCAAACTTTACTCAGTGATATACAAACTTCCTATACCTTACTCCCCAGCACCAAGCACTACCTTAATAAGTGGACAAAAATATGTTTCCTTCCACATTATCTACCTAAAGCAACATACCATACTGGAAACACTGATGAAATGCACTACAGTGTGTGTTGGACAATTTTATCCCCCAATAAACTCAAGGAGGACAGTCACGCAAACAATATGTCTACACAAAGCACAGTACCAGAATTGTCGCTGCATACGTGGAAGGAAAAGTGCTAAGTATGAGAGTTCAAAACTATCCTCAGTAACCTCCAAAATCACGACTTACGCAAATAAGTCACCAACTCTCCAACAAAACTCATACTCTAACACATATGGACGTGGCACCCCGTACATCCGTAATTCGGCAGTACCAGTTCCAAATGTACACAGATGTGCAAATAACCACAAGAATGCACATGCTTCTCTACTTACCCTTCACAAACAGTACACTGTAAACAGTTCGAATATGCTACCTGGTATCTAACTGTAACCTGAATACGACGATGTTATTTGCAGCATCACAACTACCCAACTCAACCTTCAACAACTACTGTGCTACAAACATAGCAACAAACTCTTCCAGAGTATAAGCAGTTACAATATGCCAACAGCTACGTCACTACGGTCATAATACTGCATTAGCACTGAATAATATCATAATACTTGCAAATCACCAGCAGAAACCAAACGCATACAAAAACAATGGTACAAAAAGGAAGCAGTGAAACATTTGAAAATCAGCACCTACTACAGAACGCCACCCAGCCTACCAACATGTATAGTGCACATATCATACTCCATTACATTTCCTCCTACTTCAACAGTACACCTTAAAAAGTGCTGTAATCACTCCAAACGTCACTATCACTCATTGTGCACTAGATTAGCAACTACACTTTTTTTATCCAGCATGGATTTTTTTTATCCACAGACCCAATGATTATGCTGATTGCACAGTGCACTGTTTCAAAGCATAGTACTTACAAAGTGCTAGTTATGAGGGTCCACAAAGTAAAAAAATACCTGCGCTAACATATTGTGTTCTCTTTTCCCACAGATAATACAGCAACCAGTACGACAACATTTTACACTCCATACCCAAAAGACAGTGCAGGGCTTCCTCAATGCAAACAGTAATTATTCAACAATTGCTGTTATACTTCTGTACAATATCCACAGTGCAATTATTTCTGCTATACACATACCAATAGCACAACTGACAATGCACACCTATATTACACTATGCAGCTTGTGGCCACGCCCTACACGCGTCACTACACCATCTACATTGTAGGGCCTCCAGCCATACGCTAAACATCATACACCCTGCCCACTATTGCCGCTGCACTGCAGAACTACACATACAAACATCTATGCACGTACGACTAACCCCACACAGCCACCTACCCAGGTACACTGGTCACCTAACCCTATCATAAGTGCACACACTGAATTAACAACACTACAGTAACCTACCGTACAATCTGCAACAATACCACTTCATGCATGCATCCATACATCTTACGTAACTCTCCTAACTTCTCCAACATTTGCCTCATTGCTTTACACTGCCACCATATACGCATTAGATCACTTTCATTGTTATGTACACCATTTCCAATAAACTTAGCCCACCCATATTTCAGTACAGCGCATACATCATAGCTCCCCAGCCACATTTCAACCACTACCGTACTTCTTTACTTTTTCAACTTCTGTTACCCTTTTTTCTTCTGTAAAGAAAACACCATTTACCGCCCATAACCGCCTTACAATGTTAAACAAACGTTCACACTAACTGCTTTCCTTTCCTAAACAGTAGCCCCAAAAAAGGTCATGCAGTACAACACCAAACTGCATACTATGGGCCACGCACGTGTTCTCAAACACAGCGTCACATTACCCACTGTTGCCTCGTAACAGTGCACATCTAACTTTTCCTTACACACTGTAAAAACACATTATGTATTTTGCCATCTGTGCATTGACGTGACCATTTGTACAGCACCATCATATCTACTTGTACGTTGCACTACCTTCACCATAATGACACTACCAACATTCCTAAATAGATGCTACACTCGAAACATGTTCCCTGCTAATTCCTTCCTTTTTTTTCCTGCCTCATCTCCGGAAATCGAAACCTAACATACCTCTCCTTAAACAGAACACACGCTCATTGTAAAACAGCCTTGAGGGGGAAGCATGTTTAGCTCCAAGGTCATATATTGTATAGAAGTCTAGCAAAAAAAAGATACATAACTTGCACTGCAGTTCCTCTGTCCATGTGCCCCAAAGGTACTCTGCAACCATCTCCTACGCCGTACACTGCCATTTCACGGCCTCCCAATAGAAGGATGGAATTGGCCGAAATTGTGTAAGTACACCTATACATTACATGTCTATTACGATTAACAGTTATTTACTTGCTCCTCAGTATGAATATTTACAAATTTGCTCTAGCGCTCACTTTCTCTCCATATATTACAAGCACCTTTGTGACGGCAGTAAAAAAACACTGTTACACTGCCATATATCCACCATTCCCAGTAGCTTGCAACTGTCATTGTACTTTCTTTTGCTTCCATTCTTCCCCACCCTCTCCAAATGCAGACATACAAGGCTCCACGAACATGGAACGCAGGTCGTACACTAAAGCACCTCACCTTCTACGCACTCGTACACTGCTACATTCCCTATTCTGACCTTTGTATGCCCTTTCACACAATTACTACGTCTACGCACCCTCAGTGTAGTATACGTTATAACCGACACAGGTGCACACAGCCGTCAACCGGCACACAAATATGTACAACTCACACTTCTTTCACGCGCTTCTTACCTGTTAGGCGGAAACCTGTGCAGTTCCCTCTGGGACCACTGCAAAAGTTTTAAGACTACATGTGTTTGGCAGTAAACCCACTTGGTAGCAGTCTGCACCACACAGGTTCACTTGGTAGCTGTGGCTGAGCAGTCAGACTTCCCTCAAGAAGAGTTAGGCAGTACACAGAGTATTCACAATAGGTCAAGAGAACACAATAGAACAAGTAAACACTGACCAGGGCTTGGTGTAAAAGAGATATAATTATTTATTTAAAACCACATCTAGAAAAACACACAGGCACTAATAGTAAGCAATTCAAAAACACGGTCACTAAAAGATATACACTCCCTTAGAAGAATATTAGACAAGTCTTAAGTAAAGCCCCACTTATTTTCAGACAGCGGTGAGCGCTTAACGTAGATGGCATTCTAATAATTAGTTTTAAAAGGGAGAGAAAAGCATAGAATAAATTGAAACAGATCCCAACACTTTTTCAAGAACACAACAAGAGAGGAAGGAAAAGTAACACCGTGAGTTTAGAGTCAGTAGGCCGGATCCACTTTAAGAGGATCAAACGAAATGTGTCCAAGGTCACACAGTTGCAGTGCACAAAAGTCTTGAAAAGGTTCAAAAAAGAGTTGGACCAAAGAAAGGGACCAGTTAGAAGGTCAAGGCGGCCAGCCCAGTCCAGAAGGTTAAGGGGTTATTATTACCTTGTAGCAATCTTTAGAAAGGGAGGCATGGCGGACACGGTACCTTAAAGTGGTGAGAATACTCCAGCGGGGGAGGTTGTTCCTGGCAGCGGATGCAAGTCGGTGCTTCGTCCGGGGGAAGAGAGGATCTCGTTGGGGAGGAAGACAAGAGTCTGTTGCACTGCCAGGGAAGAAACCAGCCGCGGAGTTCTCAGGTAAAAGGAGCGGTCCTTTAGTTTGCGGTCCAGTGGTAAGTGGCTATCCGGTTGCCGGGGTGCTTGGCACAGGCAATTTGACCACAAGCCGGTCTGGGGTGCGAAAAGAAGAAGGTAAACTGGTTGTGCCCACCAGTCAGGGGAAGAAGCCTCTCCAGCCGGGAGATCTTCTCTGTCGTCGGGAAGTGGTGAGTCGGTTCCCCAGGGCTCCACCGGTGGTGTCGTCGTGGTAGGTTGGCTCAGCTTCTCCCTCGTCCGATTCTCTGGTCCTGTTTCTGAAGTTCCAGTCCCCAAAGCCCTGCTTTTATGCAGCACACCCCCATTCACTCAGCCTAGCTGTCAATCAAACATGCTAAGTGGTGGGGCCAATCACACAAGAGTGCGACTTGAGTTACCAAGGTAACTCAGTCCAGGGTGCCTAAACCCTCTCCGACACCCCCTGTGGTACCCAGACAGAGTGGCACCACTTTTGGAGGCTTCTGTGGAGAAGCCCGCCAAAAAGTGGAACAAAGGGCTCGACTTGGGTTGGAGTCACAGAAGAGAACACAAACGCCATTTTAGAATCGAGTCCTGGCAAAAAATACCAACCGGCGAATTAATATTAAATAAATAAACCGGCGTTATGTTCGAGGCTATGAGAATTAAATAATTAAAGTTGGTAGCCTCGAACAATGGGAAAATCCCATTGGGATATATTCGCGGTCAAATATAAAAAGTAGTATCCACTGCCACCAGCCAAAACTCGATCGGGGGGGACGGAGACCTGCCCCCTCTACTAACAGACCCCGGGGCAATCGAATTGCCCCGACCAGTACGTCCACAATATGATGGTTTGTACCGGTTTCTGTTAATAATTTGGGACTAGTAAAGCCAATGGTGACTTTACATGCCCTGGGAGACAGTAGTCAGTCCCAGGGTATGGAGTCTATGGTGGGGTATCACTATGACACCCCTGTGTCACTGCACGAAGGGTACTGTGTAACACACATAGTAAAAACACATGAGACCCTATGGAGTAAAGGACCCCATAGCCCATAACACACATTAAGTCAAAGGAACACCATAAATCATGTCCAAGAGTGGGAGAAAAAGAGTCTCACTCTTGGCAGGAGAAAAACAAACTCCAGAAATCCAGCAAAGCTGCTGGGGGACTCACTAGGTTAGGAAATTCAGCCTAAAGAGAGAATTCTCCCTAACATTACCAAAGCAGCTACTCCATTCTCCAGCAATCCAAGGTAACCCTCATTACGTTTCTTATTGTATTACTTTATGTAAACACACTGACACATTGCGCTGTGGGTCCAACTACACTCGCTACCACTGTCAACTTCTGTACAAAAGCAACACATGAAAACATAACCTTGTCCCAACGGTTCCAACACATTTTCTTCTGTGCACCCGTACAATCAATGTATTACCTACAAACCAGACACAGAGGCAGTGAGTTCAGATATGCAGCTATGCACTAACAAGCACGTCATTGTTCCTCAGCCATTCAGCTATTACCACATTATCCTTCCCGCAAGGTTTTGTCCTGTACACTACAACTAATACCTGCTACTTATATGTACTCTTATTACTCTTTCTACTCAGATATGTTGCACCCTACTGCGCATGCCACCCCTTCCACATTCCAATAGACGGCTGGTGGACCAAACATTGGAAGATTACCATAAGCAATGTCTTTTCCATCGTTATTTTCTGGGCCAACCACTATGGGCCAGCATGTCCACTTGTGGTTCCCGATATACGAACCAAGCTGCAAACCTTCATTCTATAAGGCATCCCAGTGACACTGCATGCTACCTTCGCTACCTTTCAAAGACAATGTCTTCTTCCACACGTACCACCAAGCAGCACTACGTACTCCTTTTCCCACTGTGCTACACAAGAACAGAAGAACATAATTGCACAGACGGAATTGGTCACTGTATTTTGTTTGCGAAATAAAAGAGCAGTGAATCCACCAACTGCGTTTACAATATGTGGCAAAATAAAGCACTTCCAACCACTCACTGTATTATTAGTAAAGTATGGAATGATCTGGAACCGTACACTCTGTCTGCGCAAGTCCGCTTTTTCTTTTTTTATGTTGTTCCTTTCCAGAGCTAGGTACTCACATGACAGAGTGCGCACCTAAAATAAATACCTGTTCCCGTGAAGAACGACTGTCCACAAGTAAAGTCACTGACTGCTGCGATGGTGTATGAGGCACACAGGCATAGCCAACGGAAGCGATGCACACATTACAATTGCACACACTGCAAGCTCCACAGCCTTCCTTTCGTCATCTGAACAAGTATGCCAAACAAATGTAACAGACAGATGGCCTGCCATCCTGTATATAGCTCCAGTTAACGGCGTTCATCATTGTAAAGACTAGAGGGGGTGTCTGTACTTCTGCTCTCTATATGGCAGAGGAGAGGCACAGAGGACTGTAAAGACTGGTGGGGGGGTCTGTACTTCTGCTCTCTATATGGTAGAGGAGAGGCACAGAAGACCCCAGCCCAGATTCTCTATTACGGTAGTAATGGACGAGCAATCAAGGCCTAGCTTCTCAGGAGGTGATGCAGGCTGGTTCTTAAGTACAGTGTATCCCCAAGCCCCCACAAAGGAATGTCCACACACTGTATTACTGAAAACACAGTCTTTATATAATGAGTTCAAAGGTTATGTACACTTATCACAATAACGCACTTTGTGCTCAGGAAAATCAATAATGGTAAATATCTACAATTTCTAAAGTGGTACCACTAATATTAGACCTCATTAAAGTGCATTCACAATACTGTAGAAATGGCACACAGATCAATAAGAAGGAAACCAGCAATAGAGAGAGGAGAGATAAAAGATGGTTGAAGCAATAGGCAGAATACTGGCCCTAGCTACTGGACACAGTTCTGTGTGGAGATCCCCCCCACCTGGGCAACCTGTAAAATAAAGAGATATGACACAAGCCCAGTCCATATATTGTTCAATAGTCTTATTCTCTCCTGCAATGTTTTTACCCCCCCAATGTACCTGGTGGAGTCGAGTCCTTCGAAGAGGCGTCGACAGATCCTTCTTGAGCGACCCCCTTCCAAGCGGGAGTCACGGATCGTCGAGAGGCGTCGAGAAACGTCGAAGACCTCGGGGTTTGGCGACGGGGAATCGACGGCCCTTCTTGAATGCCTTCCCTTTCAAGCGGGAGGCACGGGGCGTCGAACGTCCGTCGACAAACGAGGTAGAACGATGTCAAAGAGGCGGCAGCTTCGTCCGAGCGGTGCTCGTCGGCGTCGGGGCGTCGGCGTCCTGCAAGGCGGAGGTGTGCGGGGCACCTCGATGACAATAGTTCTGGACCGCAAAGATTGTAGAGACGGAAGCCCAGCAAGGGCGTCGGGTCGTCCGAGTCTTTGAGGTCGTTGGGTGGCGGGAAACCCACCGGCAGGTTTCTCCTCGGCGCGTTGGTCGTCCTCGACTTTCTCCGGCAGGATAAGCGGTCGACGATGCGGTCGAGGGAGTCCTTCGATTGAAACGTTCTTAGGCAAGGAGCGGACGGCTCCGGTCGTCGGCGGCACGGCGTCAAGTGGTTCCCACGGCTGGGCAACCCAACTTCGACGGGCCTCCAGCGGTTACACAGACCTGCGAACCCTGGTCGACGGCAATGGACTTCGACAGCGTCGATGTCCGGGTGCTTCACTTCGATCTCCTCGGCGGTCCCGTCTCGGGTCGGCAGCCTTTCGAGGGTCTGACTTCCAGGGCGCTTCGGCGAAGATTCAGCGGTGCTCGATGGTCCCTCGGAGCACGGGAAGAGGGCGCCTAGCCAGGTCCTCTCTCGGGTCAGCCCTCGACGAATTCGACAGCCTTCGGATCGGTCGAAGCAAATGCCACAGCAAGTCTTCTTCTTCCAGCTGGACGTCGAGGATCAGCAAATCCAGTTACTCTTGAGTGGAGACTCAGCTTCTGAATGCTTCTGAACAATTTCCAGTGGTGAGAGGTCCCCAGATATACTATTCTGTCTCTCATCCACACTGCTGGCACACACACAGCAGCCAATCACACAGAAGGGCATTCATGCAGTCAGTCAGCCAATCAGGCACACAGTGCATTCAGGCCACACTCCTCCCTTTCAGACACTCACAACAAGGAATGTGGATTGGGACAAGTACCCAGCCATTCAACACTACACACTGCATTCAGGCCAGTTTCGGGCAGGGCTGTCTCAGTCTTTGTCTCACATGCCAGAAACCAGACAACCACAACAAGAAGTGTATATTGGTCACACACTCCATTCACCCAGGTCCCACCCACAGGAGGTACCCACAACATACAGTCAAAGGGAAGGCTCCAGTCAGTCTAGTTGGGCCTTCACAACAACACCATATATGGAACTTCCACCCAACAGCCAGTCAGGGGGAAGGTACAGAGTCAGGGCTTCCCAGGACTTTGGGAAAAACAAGACAACAGGCCATAGAAAGCAAGAGGCCACAGGGGCCATCTTGTTTTCTATCAGGAATCAACTGATCCCAATGGCAGGGCCTCGGTATCCCAAAATGGAGGACACCCAGAGCACCTGTCCAATTCAGCATGGAGCTGCCACCAGCCCATGCCCTGCTCTGTGGGCCACCCACAGGTGCCCAAAAACATACACTAGGGGCACAGGGTTGTACCCCTACCCAGGGGTGCCATAAGGGTATCCCATGGGTCTGTTCACCAAACCAAAAGAGAGAGCTGCACTGCCAGGAGTCCCTCATGGACTCCTGGGCAGAAAACATGACAGAACACACGGTAAAAACAGAGAAAGGACAAGGATTCAGAGGCCCTGTCCCTCAGATGCATTTCCAGCATCACAGTCGCCCCCCCCAGACTGAGGTGGAGGGTGCCTAATCTCCCACGGGATAGACACCCTCATCCAGACGGTCAACATACCTTCTGGAAAGGCCATCTGCATTATCGTGACTCTTCCCTGGTCTGTGCTCTATGGTGAAGTCTAGCCCTTGTAGGCTAATCGACCACCTGAGCAATTTCGGATTCTCACCCTTCATCTGCATAAGCCACTTCAGGGGCTTATGATCTGTTTGGACCTTGAAGGTGGACCCCGTAAGGTAGGGCCTAAAACGCCTAAGGCTCCAAACTATACTAAAACATTCCTTTTCAACAGTAGCCCACCTAAGTTCTCTACCCTTGAGTTGTCTACTGATGAATATGATAGGATGTTCTCTCCCTTTGTCATCTAACTGGGACAAGACAGCTCCAATTCCGGTGTCGCAGGCATCCGTCTGGACGATAAAGGGTCGGCTGTAGTCAGGCGCACACAACACAGGTGCCCTACACAGACTTTCTTTCAAGCCATCAAAGGCCCTCTGACAGTCTTCAGTCCAATTAACCTTCCTAGGCTGTTTGGGTGAAGTTAGAGCTGTCAGGGGTGCAGCTATGGTTCCATAGTCTGCCATGAAATTGCGATAGTACCCAGTGAGGCCCAAAAAGGCTCTCACCTGGGTTTGAGTAGTGGGAGTCTCCCAGTTCTGTACGTCCTGTACTTTACTGGAGAGAGGTTGGATTTGACCCCCTCCTACCTCATGACCAAGATAGGTAACTTTCCCCTGAGCTATCTGGCACTTGGTGGCCTTGATAGTGAGGTTAGCCCTTTTCAAGGCCTGCAACACCTTATCCAGATGTGTCAAATGCTCTTCCCAGGTGGAACTGTAGACGGCAATGTCGTCTAAGTAAGCCACACAAAAGGCTTCCAGCCCACTGAGCGCATGGTTGACCAATCTCTGGAAGGTGGCAGGGGCATTCTTCAACCCAAAAGGCATGACCCTAAACTGGTAGAGTCCCTCAGGTGTTGAGAAAGCCGTCTTTTCCTTGGCATGGTCCGTCAGAGCTATTTGCCAATAGCCTGAGGTAAGGTCAAAGGTGCTCACAAACTTGGCAGCACCTATGGTGTCCACGAGCTCATCAGCCCTGGGCAATGGGTGCGCGTCAGTTTTGGTGACGGCATTGACTCCTCGGTAGTCCACACAGAACCTCCAATCCTTGGTACCCGCCTGGGAACTTGCCTTGGGGACAAGGACCACTGGACTGGACCAGGGACTGGTTGAGGGTTCAATAACACCCAGATCCAACATCTTGGCGACCTCAGCCTGGATGTGGTTTTTGACGGTATCCGACATACGGTAGCTCCTGCTCTTGACAGGCACGCTGTCACCAGTGTCAATTTCGTGCTTGCACCACGGTGTAAGGCCCGGTGTCAGTGAAAACAGAGAGGCATACTGCTGGAGCAAAGCCCTGCAGGCCCTCTGCTGCTCTGTTGTCAAATCGGGAGAGAGCTGTACTCCCTCCACTGAGCCATCCTGAGGGTTGCTATGCAGCAAATCAGGAAGGGGCTCACTCTCATCCTCTTCTTGCCCTGAAGCTAGCAAGAGACATGAGACCTCTGCTCGCCTGTGGAAAGGCTTGAGCCTGTTGACATGGAATACCTGGGGGGCTACCCCAGAGGCTCCCATGTCAACCAGATAATTGACTTCGCCCATCTTGGAGATGATCCTGAAGGGTCCAGTCCACTTGTCTGCCAAAGCTCTAGGCTTGGTAGGCTCCATCACAAGGATTTCCTGTCCCGGAGTCCAATCCACTTGCGAAGCTTTAAGGTCATGCCAGTACTTGTTCAATTCCTGGCTGGCCTTGAGATTTGCTGTTGCCTGACCCATCATTTGTGTCATCCTCCGCCTGAGGCCTAACACATAGTCCCCCACTTGCTTGGCGGGACCTGGAGGGGTGGCTTCCAAGCCTTCTCGGATCAAGGCGAGGGGCCCCCTCACGGGATGTCCAAAGAGTAACTCAAAGGGGCTGAAACCAACACCCTCTTGAGGTACCTCTCTGTAAGCAAACAGCAGGCATGGCAGGCGGAGATCCCATTTCCTCCTTAGGGGCTCTTCCAAAGCACCTAGCATGCCCTTGAGAGTTTTATTAAATCTCTCAACCAGACCATTGGTCTGGGGGTGGTAAGAGGTGGAGAACTTGTAGGTTACCCCGCACTCTTTCCACATGGTTTTCATGTAACTAGACATGAAGTTGGATCCTCTGTCAGAGACAACCTCCTTGGGGAATCCAACACGGGTGAAAATGCCCAGGAGAGCCCTGGCAACCACCTTGGCAGTAACAGTCCGAAGGGGTATTGCCTCAGGGTACCTGGTGGCATGATCTACCAAGACCAGGATGAACCGATGTCCACCTGAAGTGGAAGGGTCAAGGGGACCGACGATGTCGATGCCCACCCTCTCAAATGGTGTGCCAACCACTGGTAATGGCTGCAGTGGGGCAATGATCCTGCCTCCAGTCTTGCCAGACAACTGACAAGTGGGGCAGGTCCTGCAGTGGGACTCCACCTCTACCCCCATCCTTGGCCAGTAGAAATGGGCAGAGAGCCTCTGCTTAGTCTTCTTAGTCCCAAGATGACCAGCCAAGGGCACCTCATGCGCCAACTGCAGTAGGAAGGGCCTGTAAACCTGGGGTACCACCAACCTCTTGCGGGCACCAGGTTCAGGCTTAGTGGGCTCACTAACAAGGAGCTCACCCTCCCAATAAATCTTGAATGTCCTAGGCACTTCACCTTGTGCCTGGGACAGGGCCTGTTTCCTCAGACCCTCGAGAGAGTGGCACTCTCTCTGTCCTTTACAGAAGTCTGCCCGGGAGGGTCCCCCTTCAGCTAACAAGCATTGAAGGTCGGGGTGCTCCTCCGGGTTAAGAACCTCTCCCACAGGAGAGTCTTCTGCCTCTTCCCCCACAGGAGTTGAGTTTGGGTTTTCCACTGGACCCAGCCCGTCCGGAGCATGGATCCCAATGGGTGCTGTCGGAACAGCAGGAAGAGATGGTGTTCCCTCCACAGAGGTGGCCTTCTTGGTCTTCCTTCTTCTTGCCTTAGGCCTCGCCTTTGGCTCGGGTACCGGACTCACAGCCAGACCCGGTGTCACCTGTGACCTAGTGACTGCAGCAGCAGTCATGGGAAGACCATCCGAGATCAACCCCAACTCTACTAGATCATTTCCTAACAGAATGTTAGCAGGGACATTGTCCTGAACCAGGACAGGAAGCTTTGCTGCCTTGTCTCCAATCATGAGTGTGACTAGGGCTACAGGCGATAATTTGGGAGGCCCACCAGCTAACCTGGTGGTTCTCAGAGGAGCACCTACATAGTCCTCTGGCTTGAGCAGGGTCCTGTCCACCACTGTCATGCTTGCCCCAGTGTCTCTCAAACCAGTAGAAGGCTGGCCATTCAAGAGGACACTTCTCAAAAACCTACGGGTGTTCTGTGGGATAGTCGCCAGTACTTCTGCGTACTGGTCCCAGGCCCCAAGGGACACTAAGGAAATCTCTACCGGAGCGCCAAAGGTGATTCCGGTAGAGGAGGGGAGGACAGTGGCCTCCACCTCAGACACGGGGTAAGGGTAGGTCAGGCTGACAGCCTGTACTCCAAGTGCCTTACCTTTACACTTGGGGTCACCCCTTTTGTGATCCAGAGCCCCACAATCCCAACAAGTGCCAGGAGTGCGGGGTACGGTACTGGAACCACTGGGAACCTGCTTTGCAGCAGGTGGACCACTACTCTTATTCCCACCCACAGAGGACTTATCCCCTCTAGATTTTTGGGTCTTAGGAGAGGAAGGTTTTGGTTTACCCGACTGTGACTGCTTTTGGGACTCCTCAGCTTTCTGAGAGGCCCCCTTTTCTTTGTCCTTGTCCTTCCCACTGGAGTCCTTAGGGGACACCCGGTGGGAGACCCACTTGTCAGCCAACCTAGCCAGCTTAAAGGGGTCCAAAATGTTCTGGTCAGCCACATACTGACGCAGCTCTGGTGAACAGGCTTCAGAAAAATGCTCAAAAAACAAGAGGTGGGACAACTCAACAAAAGTTTTCACCTTGTATCCATCAATCCACCCCATCATGTTCATGTGCGCAGTACTCACCCAGTCAACCCAAGACACATTCTCTCTTTTCTTAAATTCCCTGAACCTTTTAAGGTATTGGGTAGGTGTCTTGCCAAACTTGGCAATCAAAGCAGACTTCATACACTCATACTGACCCCTTTCTTCCACACCCAGCTTCAGAATACAGTCATATCCAGTTTGAGGCACTCTGCTTAACAAACACTTAGCCCAATCTCTTTTATCTACATCATGAATTGCACAAGCCATTTCAAACGCTTCAATCCATTGGAGGATATCTGAACCCTCCACAAACACACCAACCAAATCTTTCATAAACTTGGTGGCTGGGGACCTGACACTCTCACTGGATCTAGCTGAAGTCTCCACTCTAGCTTTCTCTAGCTGGATTCTCTGACATTCAGTGTCCTGGCTTTTGAGTTCAAGGTCCTTATTTCTGAGTTCAAGATCCCTATTCTTGAGTTCCACTTGCTGTGCCAGCTCCTCTTTCTTAAGCTCAGCTTCTATTTCCAACTTGCGATATTCAAAGGCTAACTTCATCCTCAATAACTCAAGTTCCATGGAATTGCTGGGGTTTGGAACAGAGGCAGCAGGAATGGTGGCATTCCCAGAAACAGATTCAGCGACAACCCCAGGGGCAGAGTCCTCACTGGTTGCATCCCCCCCTTCATCAAGGGTTTCACCATCAGTCTGGTAGTCCACCAGGGCAGCTATCAGCTCAGCCCTAGACTTATCCACAAAGTCTAACTCCCTGGCTTCACAAGCACTCTGGAGAGCCTCCAAGCTCATCCGAGTCAATTTACCATTTGCAATGGGCTCCATTGCCTGTAATGCAGTTATTTGGTACACACCCAAACCTTAATCTAATAAAGTGCGGATATTTTGTAAGTGGCACGGTTATACACTGAGTCTTAAAACCATAAGCATCCCACCGCTGCCACCAGCTTGTAAAGACTGGTGGGGGGGTCTGTACTTCTGCTCTCTATATGGTAGAGGAGAGGCACAGAAGACCCCAGCCAAGATTCTCTATTACGGTAGCAATGGACGAGCAATCAAGGCCTAGCTTCTCAGGAGGTGATGCAGGCTGGTTCTTAAGTACAGTGTATCCCCAAGCCCCCACAAAGGAATGTCCACACACTGTATTACTGAAAACACAGTCTTTATATAATTAGTTCAAAGGTTATGTACACTTATCACAATAACGCACTTTGTGCTCAGGAAAATCAATAATGGTAAATATCTACAATTTCTAAAGTGGTACCACTAATATTAGACCTCATTAAAGTGCATTCACAATACTGTAGAAATGGCACACAGATCAATAAGAAGGAAACCAGCAATAGAGAGAGGAGAGATAAAAGATGGTTGAAGCAATAGGCAGAATACTGGCCCTAGCTACTGGACACAGTTCTGTGTGGAGATCCCCCCCACCTGGGCAACCTGTAAAATAAAGAGATATGACACAAGCCCAGTCCATATATTGTTCAATAGTCTTATTCTCTCCTGCAATGTTTTTACCCCCCCAATGTACCTGGTGGAGTCGAGTCCTTCGAAGAGGCGTCGACAGATCCTTCTTGAGCGACCCCCTTCCAAGCGGGAGTCACGGATCGTCGAGAGGCGTCGAGAAACGTCGAAGACCTCGGGGTTCGGCGACGGGGAATCGACGGCCCTTCTTGAATGCCTTCCCTTTCAAGCGGGAGGCACGGGGCGTCGAACGTCCGTCGACAAACGAGGTAGAACGATGTCAAAGAGGCGGCAGCTTCGTCCGAGCGGTGCTCGTCGGCGTCGGGGCGTCGGCGTCCTGCAAGGCGGAGGTGTGCGGGGCACCTCGATGACAATAGTTCTGGACCGCAAAGATTGTAGAGACGGAAGCCCAGCAAGGGCGTCGGGTCGTCCGAGTCTTTGAGGTCGTTGGGTGGCGGGAAACCCACCGGCAGGTTTCTCCTCGGCGCGTTGGTCGTCCTCGACTTTCTCCGGCAGGATAAGCGGTCGACGATGCGGTCGAGGGAGTCCTTCGATTGAAACGTTCTTAGGCAAGGAGCGGACGGCTCCGGTCGTCGGCGGCACGGCGTCAAGTGGTTCCCACGGCTGGGCAACCCAACTTCGACGGGCCTCCAGCGGTTACACAGACCTGCGAACCCTGGTCGACGGCAATGGACTTCGACAGCGTCGATGTCCGGGTGCTTCACTTCGATCTCCTCGGCGGTCCCGTCTCGGGTCGGCAGCCTTTCGAGGGTCTGACTTCCAGGGCGCTTCGGCGAAGATTCAGCGGTGCTCGATGGTCCCTCGGAGCACGGGAAGAGGGCGCCTAGCCAGGTCCTCTCTCGGGTCAGCCCTCGACGAATTCGACAGCCTTCGGATCGGTCGAAGCAAATGCCACAGCAAGTCTTCTTCTTCCAGCTGGACGTCGAGGATCAGCAAATCCAGTTACTCTTGAGTGGAGACTCAGCTTCTGAATGCTTCTGAACAATTTCCAGTGGTGAGAGGTCCCCAGATATACTATTCTGTCTCTCATCCACACTGCTGGCACACACACAGCAGCCAATCACACAGAAGGGCATTCATGCAGTCAGTCAGCCAATCAGGCACACAGTGCATTCAGGCCACACTCCTCCCTTTCAGACACTCACAACAAGGAATGTGGATTGGGACAAGTACCCAGCCATTCAACACTACACACTGCATTCAGGCCAGTTTCGGGCAGGGCTGTCTCAGTCTTTGTCTCACATGCCAGAAACCAGACAACCACAACAAGAAGTGTATATTGGTCACACACTCCATTCACCCAGGTCCCACCCACAGGAGGTACCCACAACATACAGTCAAAGGGAAGGCTCCAGTCAGTCTAGTTGGGCCTTCACAACAACACCATATATGGAACTTCCACCCAACAGCCAGTCAGGGGGAAGGTACAGAGTCAGGGCTTCCCAGGACTTTGGGAAAAACAAGACAACAGGCCATAGAAAGCAAGAGGCCACAGGGGCCATCTTGTTTTCTATCAGGAATCAACTGATCCCAATGGCAGGGCCTCGGTATCCCAAAATGGAGGACACCCAGAGCACCTGTCCAATTCAGCATGGAGCTGCCACCAGCCCATGCCCTGCTCTGTGGGCCACCCACAGGTGCCCAAAAACATACACTAGGGGCACAGGGTTGTACCCCTACCCAGGGGTGCCATAAGGGTATCCCATGGGTCTGTTCACCAAACCAAAAGAGAGAGCTGCACTGCCAGGAGTCCCTCATGGACTCCTGGGCAGAAAACATGACAGAACACACGGTAAAAACAGAGAAAGGACAAGGATTCAGAGGCCCTGTCCCTCAGATGCATTTCCAGCATCACAAGGACCCCAGCCAAGATTCTCTATTATTGGTATCGCGTTCGAGCAATCAAGGCCTAGCTTCTCAGGAGGTGATGCAGGCTGGTTCTTAAGTACAGTGTAGTCCCCACGCCCCCAAAAAGGAATGTCCACACACTGTATTAGTTAAAACACAGTCTTTATATATAATAAATATATTGCCCGATACCCCTGGGTACAATTGCGCATTATAAATAATAAATTAAACTAAACTAATATTCAAGGTTATGTACATTATCACAATAACTCACTTTGTGCTCAGAAAATCAACAATGGTAAATATATACAGTTCTAAGTGGTGCCACAATTATTAGCAGATCTCATTAAAGTGCATCAACTGTACTCAGGTTAAATGTCACACAGATCAAATTAATGAGGAAACCAACAATAGAAAA
Source organism: Ambystoma mexicanum (assembly GCF_040938575.1). Lineage (NCBI taxonomy): Eukaryota > Metazoa > Chordata > Amphibia > Caudata > Ambystomatidae > Ambystoma > Ambystoma mexicanum. The sequence goes on from NC_090928.1 coordinate 1,300,562,224, forward strand.
TAGGAGGAAAGCAGTTGGTTGGAACAATTGGCAGAATACTGGCCCCGCTACCTAGACACAGTTCTGTGTGGAGATCCCCCCACCTGGGCAACCTGTAAAGCAAAGATGTATCACAAACCCAGTCCATATAGTGTTCTATGAGTCGTATTTCCCTCTCCAATAGTTCTAAAGCCCCAATGTACCTGGAATTGTAGCGTTCGTCGACGGAAAAATCGACAGACCTTCTTGAGTGCCCTCCCTTTAAGGCAGGAGTCACGGGTCGTCGAACGTCCGACGGAGAACAGGATGAACTACGGCAGTGAAGTGGCAGCTTCGTTCCTAGCGGTGCTCGTCGCCGACAGAGCGTTGGTGTCCTGCAAGGAAGAGGCGTGCGGGGCACCTCGGTGACGATAGTTCTGGACCGCAAAGAGATGATGAAGAACTGTGGCCCAGCAAGGGCGTCAGTCGTTGGCGTCTCTGTGGTATTTTAGGTGGCAGGAAACCCACCGGCGGATGCTCCTCGGCGGTCAGGGCCTTCTACAGTGGGATAAAGTGAGCGGCGATGCAGACGAGAGTGTCCTTGGATCAAATAAAGTTCTTAGGAAAACGGGAGCATGGCGGCTCCAGTTGGCAATGGCGGTCGTCGACAGTGGCCGACAACAGTCCGGGCGCTTCTCTTTGGGATTCCACGGCAGTCCCCGTCCCCGGTCAGCAGCCTATCATAGGTCTGACTACCAGGGAGCTTTGGTTAAGATCAGCTGGTGCACGATGGTCCCTCGTAGCTCGGGAATAGGGCGCCTTACCAGGTCCTCTCTGGGTCAGTCCTTGGAGACACAGCAGCTTTCAGATTGTGAAGGAGTGCAACAGCAATTCTTCTCGTCCAGCAGGGCTTCAAGGTTAAGCTTCAGTTTCAACTCCAGTTTCTCTTTAGCTTCTGAACACGAATGCTAGCAGTGAAAGGCCCCCAGATTTACTAGTTGATCTCCCATTCATTCTGCTGGGTCATACTCAGGCAACCAATCGGTCAGAAGGGCATTCATGCAGGCAGGCAGCCAATCAGGTGCATAGTGCATTCAGGCCATTCACTCCTCTCCAGACACTCACAACAAGTTATGTGTATTGGGACAAGTACCCAGTCATTCAACACTCCACAATGCATTCATACCAGTTTCGGGCAGGGCTGTCTCAGTCATTGTGTCAAACACCAGATACTAGACACCCACAACACAGAATGCGTATTCATCACACACTCCATTCACCCAGGTTCCACCCACAGGGTGTACCCACAACATACAGTCACTGGAAAGGCTCCAGCCAGTCTGGCCTGGACTTCACAACAACACCATATATGGAACTTCCACCCAACAGCCGGTCAGGGGGAAGGGACAGAGTCGGGGCTTCCCAGGACTTTGGGAAAACAAGGTAATAGGCAATAGAAAGCAAGAGGCCACAGGGGCCATCTTGTTTCCTATCAGGAATCAACTGATTCCAATGGCAGGGCCTGCATATCCCAAAATGGAGGATACTCAGAGCACCTGTCAAATTCAGCATGGAGCTGCCACCAGCCCATACCCTGCTCTGTGGGCCACACACAGGTGCCCAAAAACATACACTAAGGGCACAGGGTTGTCAACCTGGCCTCCCTAAAGCAAGGCTATGACCAATCCCTAGCCTATTGGGTACATAGGCGTAGGTCTATGGCCTCCGCACATGCACCCAATTGTCTAGTCCTACTGCATATCCCACTGGAAGGCAATGCAGGCATGCATGCTAACATTTCGAACGGCACTTGCCTGCCTACATGTACGTATACCTACAGTAAAGGAGCGAACCAAAACAGCATTCGCACACCTACTTTCAACCAGTGGCCACACTGTTACGGCCAGACCCCATTGCTTTGCACACAAGGCAATAGGGGCTTTGGAGGCACAACACAACATAGTACACTGACTGCTAATATCCACATATTATCTCCAAAGGCACTCTCCATCCCCTATACAGTCTGCCTACAGTGACCAACATATCATACTTCCCTGTGCAACTACCCACCAATCCAGTGTATGTCAATAGATGCAGGATTGGTGCATATTCGCGACAGTGTGCTGCCAAACAATCCTTTTTCTCTGTGTCGTTATGCACTCCCTTACAGTAACGGTGTAAGCAAACTCGCCCGCCAACCTAATCACTAAGTGCCTCATTGCTTTCCCACACATTCAGCCCTTACTTTAGGGGGGAGCTGTACCCAAGCTGTACACTCTTTCTACATGGCATTGCCATGCAGTGAAAAGCCTACGCCTTACCCAAATCCACAGCAAGCCAAGTACAAGAAGCAGGGTAATATTTCCTCACAAACCCACCGCAACAAAACAACTCAAACGCACAACCTCAACATAACCACTGGCAGCCGTAACCTACAGCATAAAACATTGGCAATATCTTCGCTTCCCCCTCTTTCACCCAGTCAATCCTGCAAAGCAGTCTTTCCAATGCCTTTCGGCGCACCACTATCCACCGATACACCATGGCGGCATCTCCCAAGAACTTTGATGCACAGCACACTTCCCTCCAGCCTACCACCGGCCACGTCCACTGTTCGCCGACAGCACGGCGTATCGCGACCCAATCAGACATCGGTCTGCAGAGAGAACCGGGAAATGGGTCTGCTGAGCGGACGCAGATATACCTAATTCTTTGGGACGTACATTAGTGTTTTGCAAAAAATGTACCAGTCCGATTTCCACCGAACACACAAAAGTAACGCTTTCTAGCCCAAGACCCCGCTCCTGGTGCAAATTTGGTGAAAATCCATCCAACCGTTCGACCTGTAGCCGTGCGCAAAGTTTTTCCCCATTCAGTGTCTGGGGGAAGAAAATAAATGTGGGACCCCCCTATATCCCCCCGGCACGAAACCTCTCCCAACTTGGCGAAAATATTCAGAGCCGCCAAATACTTATTTTGCAAAGTTTGGTGAGGATTCGTCTAGGGGGAGCGAAGTTATAAGCCACCGAAGAAGTGTTCTTCCTATGCATTTAGCAACTTAACTATAACTACACGGCAGCTACCGTGGGCCGTGTAATATATAGTCACTTACACCAGAGCAGGGTTTGTGTAGCAGCTGCACAGCAGTTACTGCCTCTGCGAACATTAGCCGGCGCAGGTATTATTATATATGTTTATATATGTAGTCACTTACACCAGAGCAGGGTCTGTGCAGCAGCTGCAGAGCAGTCACTGCATCTGCGAGCATTAGCCGGCACAAGTATTATATATATATGTAGTCACTTACACCAGAGCAGGGTCTGTGCAGCAGCTGCACAGCAGTTACTTCATCTGCTACTTCATCTGCGAACATTACCCGGCACAGGTATTATATATCACTTACTCCAGAGCAGGGTCTGTGCAGTAGCTGCGCAGCAGTTACTGCATCTGCTACTTCATCTGCGAACATTACCCGGCACAGGTATTATATATCACTTACTCCAGAGCAGGGTCTGTGCAGTAGCTGCGCAGCAGTTACTGCGTCTGCGAGCATCAGCCGGCACAAGTATTATTATATATGTAGTCACTTGCACCAGAGTAGGGTGTGTGTAGCAGATGCACAGCAGTTACCGCGTCTGCGAGCATTTGCCGGTGCAGGCATTATATATTACACAGCCACGATAGTGGCTGTGTAGTTATGGTTAAGTTGCTGTTTCCATAGGAAGAGCACATTTCGGGCGGCTTATAACTCCGCTCTCCCTGGACAAATCCTCACCAAACTTTGCAAATTAAGTATATGGCCCACTCTGATTTTTTTTGCACAGTTTGGTGAGGTTTGGTCCGGGGGGGGGGGGGGAAGTTATAGGGGGGTCCCAAAACATATGTTTTTCCCAATAGACTGAATGGGGGAAAAACTTTGCGCATGCCTAGCGTGCTTTTGTAAATTTGGTGCCAATCAGTCCAGTAGTTTTCTTTAAAACGACCAAAAAGTATGTCTACAAAAATGTGTGATATCTATGTTTGCTCCGTGGTCACACTTCCCTGTTCGCTCCGCGGACAAGATAGCGATTGGCTAATGGGTTTGCGTCATGACCGCGGACACGCGACGTGTCCGCCGATTGGCTGGAGTGAGGCGTGATGTGCGTGAGATTGTTTCGATGCGCCCGCCATCTTTCATTCGTGTTTTGGTGTACGCGGACATCGCCGCTAAAACATATAAAACAACACCACATTGCACTTGTTAAACTTATATAATACTGTCTCGGAAGGCGAGGGTTACTGAGGCTGGGATGGGATGTGGCAGCAGGAAGTCAAAAAGTGGTGTTTTCTTGTCACCAAAGTCATACGGTAAATTGGAAGTTGCTGCTCAATATGGTGTCCGTAAAGTACAGGCAAAGAATTACTGTGTCTGTGTTACAATGTATTTAAAATAATATTGCAGTCAGACTGGCGCCCTAGAGTTTGAAATCTGAGGCAGCCACCTGCACTGTTTGATGGAAACAGCGGGTTAGGAAGTATATGGGAGTACAAGTTCTCATGAATGGATTGAGAGATGTTATTGCAAAGTGAGAATGTATTTGCATTCTCAGTGAAGGTCGCTTTTTTGGTTGCGAGCTCAGGAGGCCCACGCATCCGACTGAACCCATAAGGGTCAATTGTTTTTTTACCTTGAGCGAAAGGGAAAATTCAGTAAGAATGCAGGGAGTGAAAGTTTGCAAAAAATACCATTTGATAAGGTTATGTATTCAAAAGGTTTGTAAGCCACATGCAATATCAGTTCAAGACGATTCTTTGGTGCAAGTACATTGCTGTCCGAGTTTCACGAAGACAATGGAGACGGTGAATATCGTGCAAGTTTACTTTTGACGACTCTACACCGGAACAAGATTTAATTTTTTATTAGCTGAACATTAATTTTGGCAAAGTAACTGAAGTAGTATCTTTTTGTGTAGTTGTCATTTTTTTTTTGTTATGTAGAGTGCACATTCTAGGCGTTTGTAGGCTATTCACCCATGTTCAACAATAATATTTCTTTAAAATGTCATGTATGCCCACATCGATTTGTGTATCAGTTTCCACGTTGTTTTTGTCTTTTTTTAAATTGTTTGCTCAAGGTTGGGTATTGATACGTGTTTTCTGAACAGCTACATCCTGCCTTACTGTGATTGCCATGGATTCCAGATGCCAAGTGATGGCTTTTTTGCACGCCAGATGCATGTACTTGTGACCGGCTGCCTAACCGTCACTGTATTATGGGACGGTCGTGCAGGCCCCATCTGTCCATACGCTGGAGTGGCCATTAGGAGTAACATAACATCTTTTATGGTGGTGTAGGCCGAAGTTCATGCCGACGTCTTGGAATTCATTGTGCGACCGAAGCGGTTGCTTTATCGAAAACAAATACTTTGTGTATGGGAAAAGAACAACGTGTGCCTCACGATTAACATTTTCCATGACGACCGAAGAAACAAAGTTACTATTTGATTGAACATGGGAATAGTCCGATGGTCTCGGACAGTTTATTGTGAAATAAAAGAACTTTACAAATTGAAAAGTATTAATGTTTTCTTTTAAAAACCAGTTTATTATTTCAAAATGTGACATGCTATGTTGTACGTCGCTGTGTGTTCATTTTTAGGTTCTGCGTCACGGTACATAGGTGCTTATGGGCGCATTTGGATACGCTGGAGAGGAACGTCATCCAAATAGTAGAATATCATTAGGGTTGGTTATGTGACAAGATGTGGGAGTGTTTTCGTATTTGACAAGTGTCGTAATGTAGGTAAAGAAAATAGCGGTATACCTTTACTGACTGAGGGGTAGGCTGTAGCAATGGGGAGTGGGCAGAATGACGGGGTTATGGTATATGGTCCTGATCCGCACAATGTGGCTAGTGGCCATGACCAGAAGGGTGAAAAGATAGGATTGAAGTGGCCATGTCCACCTGGTACTGGCTTTGTGGTAAAGTTGTTCGACATTAGGACACATTTGAAAGGGAAGAAAAAAGTGCTTGTGGTAATATGTTAACAGGGTTTCCTTTTTGCTTTTTGCAGGCTGCCATGGAAAGCGAAGACGGGCCCTGTATGGAACACCCGCCTTCCCTTTCTATGGTGGCCATCTTGGAAAAGGATTTTGTTTTCCAATCCGGGACGCCACAGGTGGCCCGGATTAGAACGAAAAATCCTCTTTTTTTAGTAGCACAGGTTACTGCTTTGGAAATCTAGATTGTTAATGGCATTCATCCCCCATTTTAGGGGTCGAAGGGGGGGTAATGATCCAGAAATCATGTTATGCACTCTCGCTTCGATTGGGCTGATAACTTGGCCTGTTGGCCCTTTATTCACCGTTCCAGTCCCTTTAGCATAACACAAACTGCAAATGGAAATGTTGGAAAATGTTATTGCGTCTATGTACTTTACTGAGAAATATAAAATAGATGAAGTCTATGCTGTAGAAGAAAAAGACCGGTGGGGGGTGTCTGTACTTCTGCTCTCTATATGGTAGAGGAGAGGCACAGGAGACCCCAGCCAAGATTCTCTATTACGGCAGCAATGGTCGAGCAATCAAGGCCTAGCTTCTCAGGAGGTGATGCAGGCTGGTTCTTAAGTACAGTGTAGTCCCCAAGCCCCCACAAAGGAATGTCCACACACTGTATTGGTTAGAACACAGTCTTTATATAATCAATATTCAAAGTTATGTACACTTATCATAATAACTCACTTTGTACTCAGGAAAACCAACAATGGCAAATATATACAATTCTAAAGTGGTACCACCCTTTGTATTAGATCTCATTAAAGTGCATGAACAATACTGTAACAATGTCACACAGATCAATAGAGTGAAACCAGCAATAGAGAGAGGAGAGAAAATAAGATGGTTGAGCAATAGGCAGAATACTGGCCCCTACCACTAGACACAGTTCTGTGTGGAGATCCCCCCACCTGGGCAACCTGTAAAAAAAAAAAGATATAGCACAAGCCCAGTCCATATATTGTTCTGCAAGTCTTATTCCCTCCTATAATGTTTTTACCCCCCCAATGTACCTGGTGGAGTCGAGTTCTTCGAAGAGGCGTCGACAGATCCTTCTTGAGCAACCCCCTTTCAAGTGGGAGTCACGGATCGTCGAGAAACGTCGAGAACCTCGGCGTTCGGCGACGGGGAATCGACGGCCCTTCTTGAATGCCTTCCCTTTCAAGCGGGAGGCACGGGGCGTCGAACGTCCGTCGACAAACAGGGTAGAACGGCGTCGATGAGGCGGCAGCTTCGTCCGAGCGGTGCTCGTCGGCGTCGGAGCGTCGGCGTCCTGCAAGGCAGAGGCGTGCGGGGCACCTCGGTGACAATAGTTCTGGACCGCAAAGATTGTGGAGACGGAGGCCCAGCAAGGGTGTCGAGTCGTTCGAGTCTTTGTGATCTTCGGGTGGCGGGAAACCCACCGGCAGGTTTCTCCTCGGCGCGTTGGTCGTCCTCGACTTTCTCCGGCAGGATAAAGCGGTCGACGGTGCGGACGAGGGAGTCCTTCGATTCAAAAGTTCTTAGGCAAGGAGCGGACGGCTCCGGTCGTCGGCGGCACGGCGTCAAGTGGTTCCCACGGCTGGGCAACACAACTTCGACGGGCCTCCAGCGGTTACACAAACCTGCGAACCCTGGTCGACGGCAATGGACTTCGACGGCGGCGATGTCCGGGTGCTTCACTTCGATCTCCTCGGCGGTCCCGTCTCGGGTCGACAGCCTTTCGAGGGTCTGTCTTCCAGGGCGCTTCGGCGAAGATGGAGCGGTGCTCGATGGTCCCTCGGAGCACGGGAAGAGGGCGCCTTACCAGGTCCTCTCTCGGGTCAGCCTTCGACGATTTCGACAGCCTTCGGATCGGTCGAAGCAAATGCCACAGCAAGTCTTCTTCTTCCAGCTGGACGTCAAGGATCAGCAGTTCCAGTTACTCTTAGAGTGGAGACTCTGCTCCAGGATGCTTCTGAACGTTCCTGAACCTCTGGCTGCTTCTGAACCAATTACCAGTGGTGAGAGGTCCCCAGATATACTATTCTGCCTCTCATCCACACTGCTGGCACACACTCAGCAGCCAATCATACAGAAGGGCATTCATCCAGTCAGTCAGCCAATCAGGCACACAGTGCATTCAGGCCACACTCCTCCCCTTCAGACACTCACAACAAGGAATGTGGATTGGGACAAGTACCCAGCCATTCAACACTACACACTGCTTTCAGGCCAGTTTCGGGCAGGGCTGTCTCAGTCTTTGTCTCTCATGCCAGAAACCAGACAACCACAACAAGGAGTGTATATTGGTCACACAGTCAGTCTAGCTGGGCCTTCACAACAACACCATATATGGAACTTCCACCCAACAGCCAGTCAGGGGGATGGGACAGAGTCAGGGCTTCCCATGACTTTGGGAAAACAAGATAACAGGCAATAGAAAGCAAGAGGCCACAGGGGCCATCTTGTTTTCTATCAGGAATCAACTGATCCCAATGGCAGGGCCTGGGTATCCCAAAATGGAGGACACCCAGAGCACCTGTAAACTTCAGCATGGAGCTGCCACCAGCCCATACCCTGCTCTGGGGCCACCCACAGGTGCCCAAAAACATACACTAGGGGCACACGGTTGTACCCCTACCCATGGGTGCCATAAGGGTATCCCATGGGTCTGTTCACCCAAACCAAAAGAGAGAGCTGCACTGCCAGGAGTCCCACATGGACTCCTGGGCAGAAAACATGACAGAACACACAATAAAAAGCAGTAAAGGACAAGGATTCAGAGGCCCTGTCCCTCTGATGCATTTCCAGCATCACATATGCGATTTCTTTTTTATTTATATTTTTAAACTGTGAAAGGTGGTTCTTAAAGGAACATTTAATTTGTTTACAGATGGGTTTTTTTTTTGGAAGGAGAGCTAAGAAGGAAAGTTGCGGACGGAAAGAGCAAAGAGGCACCAAAGAGTAATATGGAGCGGTAGGTGGACGGGGGGAAAATGTTGTGCGTTTGTTATTTATAAGGTAGGTACAGTGTTTCTCATGCTCCTTCATTACAGCAGTGGTGCTTTTTCTTGGGGAGGAGGGATGGCGTTAGCTCATGTCGTTTTCAGATAAATAGTACTTTTGCTAAAAGTATGTACTGTGTACTACATTGTTAATGGCTGAGTATGAATAGGTGTTTGAGCTGTGCAAGGGAAATGTTGAAGTTGCAAGTTCCTACATCAGTAAAAAATGTAGTTCCACACTGTCCACAAGTCATAGATCTTATTGTTAAGTGTGTACGGATTCTCGGACACGTCACTGCGTGCTGTGCGCCAGCATATGGTCATGTGGCATTCCCCGGAAGGTGTGCAATGAAGTCAAATGTTCGTTTACATTATGGTTACGTGCCACTACTAGAAACATATGAAATTCAGTAAAAAAACTTTGTTAAAGGGACGTTATGGTTAAGTTGCGCTACTAAAAACCTATGAAATTCTGTAAAAAAACATTGTTAAAGGGACGTTATGGTTCAAAGTAAAACCACAAAACCCATGAAATTCGCTAGTAATGGTAAGCTAAGCAACCATAACTCGTGCCACCACTGTGCACTGCTAAGACTAACACCCAGGACATCAAAGATGACATCACACATGTCATTGATGACATCACATGCCTGGCTCACTGTTTTTTCCTTTACTGATATATCTAGGCCAGTAACAGGGAGGAACTAAACATTTAAAAATTACTATATTTGTAGACTTATACTTGAAATATGTTCTTACAGTAATTAACTTAGGGTCCACTCACAGCATATGAAACATATACAAATGGGAAAACACAGACTTGGAAGACAGCAATGCTTTCTATGTATGAAGATGATTAGTAAGGTTATCAACACTGTCTTATAGGTCTGTTAATTTTTTATTACTGTACTTTCCCTGGATATTCTCATATTTGTACACATTGCACTTACACTACTTTCCTTAGGGCCTAGTTACAATATGTGATAGTTATACATAGGGAAGTAGTAGCTTTGAAGCAGAGCAATCATTTCTGTGCATGAAGATAATCAGTTAGGTTATGAAGATTGTCGGGTAATACTGCTGTTTTTTTGTTTACTTCACTTTCCCTGTATATGCTCTTTTTGTATGTTTTGTTGTCTGTTTGCGTTTTGAGTGCAGTAATGCAATAATGTAGTAAGTGGGTTTGATTAGGTACTTATTAAATGTTTCACAGTATGCAAGACTCTAATAAGAAAGCATTTATAATTTTAGTATTTAACATGGCAATGTTATTAATATTGCATCTCCATCATGTCTGCTGCACACTATGCCTATGTTACTACATGTGTGCCTTAGTATATTGGACTTCATAACACAATGCTATTTGGATTAATGGATTACTTAATGCACCACGTACCTCATGATATTTATTCCAATGATCCTTGACACTTTTTTATTAACATTACAATAAGAATCCCTTGTACAGACTTTTCATGAAAGGTAAATGCACATGTGATGTCATCAGTGATGTCATCAATGACATTTGCGATGTCATCTTTGATGTCCTGGGTGTTATTCTTAGCAGTGCACAGTGGTGGTGCGAGTTATGATTGCTTGACTTAACATAACTAGCGAATTTCATGGGGTTTTCAGTTTTACTTTGAACCATAACGTCACTTTAACAAAGTTTTTTTTACTGTATATATCACTTACACCAGAGCAGGGTCTGGCAGTAGCTGCATAGCAGTCACTGCGTCTGCGAGCAGTAGCCGGTGCAGGAGTAATTACATATGTCGTCACTTGCACCAGAGTAGGGTCTGTGCAGCAGCTGCACAGCAGTCACTGCGTCTGCGAGCAGTAGCCGGTGCAGGAGTAATTACATATGTCGTCACTTGCACCAGAGTAGGGTCTGTGCAGCAGCTGCACAGCAGTCACTGCGTCTGCGAGCATTAGCTGGTGCAGGTATTATTATATATGTAGTCACTTGCACCAGAGCAGGGTCTGTGTAGGAGCTGCACAGCAGTCACTGACTCTGCGAGCATTAGCCAGTGCAGGTATTATACATGTAGTCACTTCCTCCAGAGCAGAGTCTGTGCAGTACCTGCACAGCAGTCACTGCGTCTGCGAGCATTAGCCAGCGCAGGTATTATGCAGTCACTTGCATCAGAGCAGGGCCTGTGTAGCAGCTGCACAGCAGTCACTGCATCTGCGAGCATTAGCTTGCGCAGGTATTATTATATATGAAGTCACTTGCACCAGATCAGGGACTGTGTAGCAGCTGCACAGCAGTCACTGCCTCTGCGAGCATTAGCCTGTGCAGGTATTATGTAGTCACTTGCACCAGAGCAGGGCCTGTGTAGCAGCTGCAGAGCAGTCACTGCCTCTACGAGCATTAGCCTGTGCAGGTATTATGTAGTCACTTGCACCAGAGCAGGGCCTGTGCACAAGCTGCACAGCAGTCCCTGCCTCTGCGAGCATTAGCCAGCGCAGGTATTATATATATGTAGTCACTTGCACCAGAGCAGGGACTGTGCAGCAGCTGCACAGCAGTCACTGCCTCTGCGAGCATTAGCCTGTGCGGGTATTATGTAGTCACTTGCACCAGAGCAGGGCCTGTGCACGAGCTGCAAAGCAGTCCCTGCCTCTGCGAGCATTAGCCAGCGCAGGTATTATATATGTAGTCACTTGCACCAGAGCAGGGACTGTGCAGCAGCTGCACAGCAGTCACTGCCTCTGCGAGCATTAGCCGGTGCAGGTATTATATATGTAGTCACTGACACCAGAGCAGGGCCTGTGTAGCAGCTGCACAGCAGTCACTGCCTCTGCGAGCATTAGCCTGTGCAGGTATTATGTAGTCACTTGCACCAGAGCAGGGCCTGTGTAGCAGCTGCAGAGCAGTCACTGCGTCTGCAAGCATTAGCCGGCGCAGGTTTATTATATATGTAGTCACTTGCACAAGAGCAGGGGGTGTGCAGCAGCTGCACAGCAGTCACTGCGTCTGCGAGCAGTAGCCGGTGCAGGAGTAATTACATATGTCGTCACTTGCACCAGAGTAGGGTCTGTGCAGCAGCTGCACAGCAGTCACTGCGTCTGCGAGCATTAGCTGGTGCAGGTATTATTATATATGTAGTCACTTGCACCAGAGCAGGGTCTGTGTAGGAGCTGCGCAGCAGTCACTGCCTCTGCGAGCATTAGCCAGTGCAGGTATTATACATGTAGTCACTTCCTCCAGAGCAGAGTCTGTGCAGTACCTGCACAGCAGTCACTGCGTCTGCGAGCATTAGCCAGCGCAGGTATTATGCAGTCACTTGCATCAGAGCAGGGCCTGTGTAGCAGCTGCACATCAGTCACTGCATCTGCGAGCATTAGCTTGCGCAGGTATTATTATATATGAAGTCACTTGCACCAGATCAGGGACTGTGTAGCAGCTGCACAGCAGTCACTGCCTCTGCGAGCATTAGCCTGTGCAGGTATTATGTAGTCACTTGCACCAGAGCAGGGCCTGTGTAGCAGCTGCAGAGCAGTCACTGCCTCTACGAGCATTAGCCTGTGCAGGTATTATGTAGTCACTTGCACCAGAGCAGGGCCTGTGCACGAGCTGCACAGCAGTCCCTGCCTCTGCGAGCATTAGCCAGCGCAGGTATTATATATGTGTAGTCACTTGCACCAGAGCAGGGACTGTGCAGCAGCTGCACAGCAGTCACTACCTCTGCGAGCATTAGCCTGTGCAGGTATTATGTAGTCACTTGCACCAGAGCAGGGCCTATGCACGAGCTGCAAAGCAGTCCCTGCCTCTGCGAGCATTAGCCAGCGCAGGTATTATATATGTAGTCACTTGCACCAGAGCAGGGACTGTGCAGCAGCTGCACAGCAGTCACTGCCTCTGCGAGCATTAGCCGGTGCAGGTATTATATATGTAGTCACTGACACCAGAGCAGGGCCTGTGTAGCAGCTGCACAGCAGTCACTGCCTCTGCAAGTATTATGTAGTCACTTGCACCAGAGCAGGGCCTGTGTAGCAGCTGCAGAGCAGTCACTGCCTCTACGAGCATTAGCCTGTGCAGGTATTATGTAGTCACTTGCACCAGAGCAGGGCCTGTGCACGAGCTGCACAGCAGTCACTGCCTCTGCGAGCATTAGCCTGTGCAGGTATTATGTAGTCACTGACACCAGAGCAGGGACTGTGCAGCAGCTGCAGAGCAGTCACTGCCTCTACGAGCATTAGCCTGTGCAGGTATTATATATATGTAGTCACTGACACCAGAGCAGGGACTGTGCAGCAGCTGCACAGCAGTCACTGCCTCTGCGAGCATTAGCCTGTACAGCAGGTATTATGTAGTCCCTGACACCAGAGCAGGGACTGTGCAGCAGCTGCAGAGCAGTCACTGCCTCTACGAGCATTAGCCTGTGCAGGTATTATATATGTAGTCACTGACACCAGAGCAGGGCCTGTGCAGCAGCTGCACAGCAGTCACTGCCTCTACGAGCATTAGCCTGTGCAGGTATTATATATATGTAGTCACTGACACCAGAGCAGGGACTGTGCAGCAGCTGCAGAGCAGTCACTGCCTCTACGAGCATTATCCTGTGCAGGTATTATATATATATGTAGTCACTGACACCAGAGCAGGGACTGTGAAGCAGCTGCACAGCAGTCCCTGCCTCTGCGAGTATTAGCCTGTGCAGGCATAATTTAGTCACTGACACCAGATCAGGGACTGTGTAGCAGCTGCACAGCAGTCACTGCCTCTGCGAGCATTAGCCTGTGCAGGTATTATGTAGTCACTTGCACCAGAGCAGGGCCTGTGTAGCAGCTGCAGAGCAGTCACTGCCTCTACGAGCATTAGCCTGTGCAGGTATTATGTAGTCACTTGTACCAGAGCAGGGCCTGTGCACGAGCTGCACAGCAGTCCCTGCCTCTGCGAGCTTTAGCCAGCGCAGGTATTATATATATGTAGTCACTTGCACCAGAGCAGGGACTGTGCAGCAGCTGCAGAGCAGTCACTGCCTCTGCGAGCATTAGCCTGTGCAGGTATTATGTAGTCACTTGCACCAGAGCAGGGCCTGTGCACGAGCTGCAAAGCAGTCCCTGCCTCTGCGAGCATTAGCCAGCGCAGGTATTATATATGTAGTCACTTGCACCAGAGCAGGGACTGTGCAGCAGCTGCACAGCAGTCACTGCCTCTGCGAGCATTAGCCGGTGCAGGTATTATATATGTAGTCACTGACACCAGAGCAGGGCCTGTGTAGCAGCTGCACAGCAGTCACTGCCTCTGCGAGCATTAGCCTGTGCAGGTATTATGTAGTCACTTGCACCAGAGCAGGGCCTGTGTAGCAGCTGCAGAGCAGTCACTGCGTCTGCAAGCATTAGCCGGCGCAGGTCTATTATATATGTAGTCACTTGCACAAGAGCAGGGGGTGTGCAGCAGCTGCACAGCAGTCACTGCGTCTGCGAGCAGTAGCCGGTGCAGGAGTAATTACATATGTCGTCACTTGCACCAGAGTAGGGTCTGTGCAGCAGCTGCACAGCAGTCACTGCGTCTGCGAGCATTAGCTGGTGCAGGTATTATTATATATGTAGTCACTTGCACCAGAGCAGGGTCTGTGTAGGAGCTGCGCAGCAGTCACTGCCTCTGCGAGCATTAGCCAGTGCAGGTATTATACATGTAGTCACTTCCTCCAGAGCAGAGTCTGTGCAGTACCTGCACAGCAGTCACTGCGTCTGCGAGCATTAGCCAGCGCAGGTATTATGCAGTCACTTGCATCAGAGCAGGGCCTGTGTAGCAGCTGCACAGCAGTCACTGCATCTGCGAACATTAGCTTGCGCAGGTATTATTATATATGAAGTCACTTGCACCAGATCAGGGACTGTGTTGCAGCTGCACAGCAGTCACTGCCTCTGCGAGCATTAGCCTGTGCAGGTATTATGTAGCCACTTGCACCAGAGCAGGGCCTGTGTAGCAGCTGCAGAGCAGTCACTGCCTCTACGAGCATTAGCCTGTGCAGGTATTATGTAGTCACTTGCACCAGAGCAGGGCCTGTGCACGAGCTGCACAGCAGTCCCTGCCTCTGCGAGCATTAGCCAGCGCAGGAATTGTATATATGTAGTCACTTGCACCAGAGCAGGGACTGTGCAGCAGCTGCACAGAAGTCACTGCCTCTGCGAGCATTAGCCTGTGCAGGTATTATGTAGTCACTTGCACCAGAGCAGGGCCTGTGCACGAGCTGCAAAGCAGTCCCTGCCTCTGCGAGCATTAGCCAGCGCAGGTATTATGTAGTCACTTGCACCAGAGCAGGGCCTGTGTAGCAGCTGCACAGCAGTCACTGCCTCTGCGAGCATTAGTCTGTGCAGGTATTATGTAGTCACTTGCACCAGAGCAGGGCCTGTGCACGAGCTGCACAGCAGTCCCTGCCTCTGCGAGCATTAGCCAGCGCAGGAATTGTATATATGTAGTCACTTGCACCAGAGCAGGGACTGTGCAGCAGCTGCACAGCAGTCACTGCCTCTGCGAGCATCAGCCTGTGCAGGTATTATGTAGTCACTGACACCAGAGCAGGGACTGTGCAGCAGCTGCACAGCAGTCACTGCCTCTACGAGCATTAGCCTGTGCAGGTATTATATATATGTAGTCACTGACACCAGAGCAGGGACTGTGCAGCAGCTGCACAGCAGTCCCTGCCTCTGCGAGCATTAGCCTGTGCAGGTATTATGTAGTCACTGACACCAGAGCAGGGACTGTGCAGCAGCTGCAGAGCAGTCACTGCCTCTACGAGCATTAGCCTGTGCAGGTATTATATATATGTAGTCACTGACACCAGAGCAGGGACTGTGCAGCAGCTGCAGAGCAGTCACTGCCTCTGCGAGCATTAGCCTGTGCAGGTATTATATATATGTAGTCACTGACACCAGAGCAGGGCCTGTGTAGCAGCTGCACAGCAGTCCCTGCCTCTGCGAGCATTAGCCTGTGCAGGTATTATGTAGTCACTGACACCAGAGCAGGGACTGTGCAGCAGCTGCAGAGCAGTCACTGCCTCTACGAGCATTAGCCTGTGCAGGTATTATATATATATATATATATGTGTAGTCACTGACACCAGAGCAGGGACTGTGCAGCAGCTGCACAGCAGGCCCTGCCTCTGCGAGCATTAGCCTGTGCAGGTATAATTTAGTCACTGACACCAGAGCAGGGCCTGTGTAGCAGCTGCACAGCAGTCACTGCCTCTGCGAGCATTAGTCTGTGCAGGTATTATGTAGTCACTTGCACCAGAGCAGGGCCTGTGTAGCAGCTGCAGAGCAGTCACTGCCTCTACGAGCATTAGCCTGTGCAGGTATTATGTAGTCACTTGCACCAGAGCAGGGCCTGTGCACGAGCTGCACAGCAGTCACTGCCTCTGCGAGCATTAGCCTGTGCAGGTATTATGTAGTCACTGACACCAGAGCAGGGACTGTGCAGCAGCTGCAGAGCAGTCACTGCCTCTACGAGCATTAGCCTGTGCAGGTATTATATATATGTAGTCACTGACACCAGAGCAGGGACTGTGCAGCAGCTGCACAGCAGTCACTGCCTCTGCGAGCATTAGCCTGTGCAGGTATTATGTAGTCACTGACACCAGAGCAGGGACTGTGCAGCAGCTGCAGAGCAGTCACTGCCTCTACGAGCATTAGCCTGTGCAGGTGTTATATATATGTAGTCACTGACACCAGAGCAGGGACTGTGCAGCAGCTGCACAGCAGTCCCTGCCTCTGCGAGCATTAGCCGGTGCAGGTATTATATATGTAGTCACTGACACCAGAGCAGGGCCTGTGCAGCAGCTGCACAGCAGTCACTGCCTCTGCGAGCATTAGCCTGTGCAGGTATTATGTAGTCACTGACACCAGAGCAGGGACTGTGCAGCAGCTGCAGAGCAGTCACTGCCTCTACGAGCATTAGCCTGTGCAGGTATTATATATATGTAGTCACTGACACCAGAGCAGGGACTGTGCAGCAGCTGCACAGCAGTCCCTGCCTCTGCGAGCATTAGCCTGTGCAGGTATTATGTAGTCACTGACACCAGAGCAGGGACTGTGCAGCAGCTGCAGAGCAGTCACTGCCTCTACGAGCATTAGCCTGTGCAGGTATTATATATATGTAGTCACTGACACCAGAGCAGGGACTGTGCAGCAGCTGCAGAGCAGTCACTGCCTCTGCGAGCATTAGCCTGTGCAGGTATTATATATATGTAGTCACTGACACCAGAGCAGGGCCTGTGTAGCAGCTGCACAGCAGTCCCTGCCTCTGCGAGCATTAGCCTGTGCAGGTATTATGTAGTCACTGACACCAGAGCAGGGACTGTGCAGCAGCTGCAGAGCAGTCACTGCCTCTGCGAGCATTAGCCAGCGCAGGTATTATATATATGTAGTCACTGACACCAGAGCAGGGCCTGTGTAACAGCTGCACAGCAGTCCCTGCCTCTGCGAGCATTAGCCTGTGCAGGTATTATGTAGTCACTGACACCAGAGCAGGGCCTGTGCAGCAGCTGCAGAGCAGTCACTGCCTCTGCGAGCATTAGCCTGTGCAGGTATTATGTAGTCACTGACACCAGAGCAGGGCCTGTGCAGCAGCTGCAGAGCAGTCACTGCCTCTGCGAGCATTAGCCTGTGCAGGTATTATGTAGTCACTGACACCAGAGCAGGGCCTGTGCAGCAGCTGCAGAGCAGTCACTGCCTCTGCGAGCATTAGCCTGTGCAGGTATTATGTAGTCACTGACACCAGAGCAGGGCCTGTGCAGCAGCTGCAGAGCAGTCACTGCCTCTGCGAGCATTAGCCTGTGCAGGTATTATGTAGTCACTTGCACCAGAGCAGGGACTGTGCAGCAGCTGCACAGCAGTCACTGCCTCTGCTTTAAACCTTGCAGAGCCTGAACTGTGCCGTGGCTGAGCCTGGGAACAGCTGCTGCTGCTGCTCTCTATCGTTTTAACACCGGATGTTTAGAAAGTCACGCGCTTACCATATTTCATTTCAACATGTGAAGAGTGCAAGGCACGGAATTGCAGCTTTACAGTGCATCTGCAGAGGTTCAAAAGGGCCGCTCTAAGAAATATAACACTAAAGGGGTGAGAAGGATCTAGGTTGACGTGGGATAAATGAAATGCACAGAGAATTCACCGCACTCACCTGATGCAGCCCGGAAACAGGAAGTGGGCGTTTGCTAGAGGCCAGCGTCTCGTTCCCAAGCAACTCTCCGCCCCCACCTCATCCTGCTCTGCGTCACGTGTGCTGCTCTGCGTCACGTGGTCTGCACTTCACGGCTGCTCTGCGTCACGTGGGCTTTCATCACGTGCTTCGCTCTCATCACGTCGGGTTCAAAGTTCAATCGTCATCTTTTTGCAAGAGCGGGAAGTGCCAGGAGTGGGAGAGATTCCTCGGTTACAAAGCACGCTTCGTCGCGTTGATTGTTATTTGGTGCTTGATAGATGTCTGGTAAATCTTAAAGTTATCTCATATTTATTGATACTTTGATGCAGATCGCCATTATGGGGGGGAGAGTATTTCTGTCTATTTTGGGGGTTTGTAATGTGCATCTTGGGTGCCCCCCCTGCAACCTGTGTGGGCCCACCCCGGGCCGCGCGAGGGTTGTACCCCCCCGCCCCTGGGCCATGTGAGGGTTGTCTCACCCCCGGGCCGCGTGAGGGTTGTCTCACCCCCGGGCCGCGTGAGGGTTGTCTCACCCCCCCCCCCCCCCCCCCGCGCGAGGGTTGTCTCACCCCCCCCCCGCGCGAGGGTTGTCTCACCCCCCCCCCCGCGCGAGGGTTGTCTCACCCCCCCCGCGCGAGGGTTGTCTCACCCCCCCCCGCGCGAGGGTTGTCTCACCCCCCCCCCCCCGCGCGAGGGTTGTCTCACCCCCCCCCCCGCGCGAGGGTTGTCTCACCCCCCCCCCCGCGCGAGGGTTGTCTCACCCCCCCCCCCGCGCGAGGGTTGTCTCACCCCCCCCCCCGCGCGAGGGTTGTCTCACCCCCCCCCCCGCGCGAGGGTTGTCTCACCCCCCCCCCGCGCGAGGGTTGTCTCCCCCCCCCCCCCGGGCCGCGCGAGGGTTGTCTCACCCCCCCCCCCGGGCCGCGCGAGGGTTGTCTCACCCCCCCCCCGCGCCGCGCGAGGGTTGTCTCACCCCCCCCCCCCGCGCCGCGCGAGGGTTGTCTCCCCCCCGGGCCGCGCGAGGGTTGTCTCACCCCCCCCCCCCCCCGGGCCGCGCGAGGGTTGTCTCCCCCCCCCCCGGGCCGCGCGAGGGTTGTCGCCCCCCCCCGGGCCGCGCGAGGGTTGTCTCCCCCCCGAAGGGCCGCGCGAGGGTTGTCTCCCCCCCCCCCCGGGCCGCGTGAGGGTTGCCTCACCCCCCCCACGGGCCGCGTGAGGGTTGTCTCACCCCCCCCACGGGCCGCGTGAGGGTTGTCTCACCCCCCCCACGGGCCGCGCGAGGGTTGTCTCACCCCCCACGGGCCGCGCGAGGGTTGTCTCACCCCCTCCCCGGGCCGCGCGAGGGTTGTCTCACCCCCTCCCCGGGCCGCGCGAGGGTTGTCTCACCCCCTCCCCGGGCCGCGCGAGGGTTGTCTCACCCCCCCCCCCCCCGGGCCGCGCGAGGGTTGTCTCACCCCCCCCGGGCCGCGCGAGGGTTGTCTCACCCCCCCCCGGGCCGCGCGAGGGTTGTCTCACCCCCCCCCCAGGCCGCGCGAGGGTTGTCTCACCCCCCCCCGGGCCGCGCGAGGGTTGTCTCACCCCCCCCGGGCCGCGCGAGGGTTGTCTCCCCCCCCCGGGCCTCGCGAGGGTTGTCTCCCCCCCCCGGGCCGCGCGAGGGTTGTCACACCCCCCCCGGACCGCGCGAGGGTTGTCACACCCCCCCCGGACCGCGCGAGGGTTGTCTCACCCCCCCCGGGCCGCGCGAGGGTTGTCTCACCCCCCCCCCCGGGCCGCGCGAGGGTTGTCTCACCCCCCCCCCCGGGCCGCGCGAGGGTTGTCTCACACACCCCCCCCGGGCCGCGCGAGGGTTGTCTCACACACCCCCCCCGGGCCGCGCGAGGGTTGTCTCACACACCCCACCCGGGCCGCGCGAGGGTTGTCTCGCCCCCGGGCCACGCGAGGGTTGTCTCACCCCCCCCCGGGCCGCGCGAGGGTTGTCTCACCCCCCCCCCCGGGCCGCGCGAGGGTTGTCTCAAACCCCCCCCCCCGGGCCGCGCGAGGGTTGTCTCAAACCCCCCCCGGGCCGCGCGAGGGTTGTCTCAAATCCCCCCGTGCGAGGGTTGTCTCACCCCCCCGGGCCGTGCAAGGGTTGTCTCAAACCCCCACCCGGGCGATTGTTGTCTCCCCCACACCCCCCTAGGCCGCGCGTGGGTTGTCATCCCCCCCCCTGGGCCGCGCGAGGGTTGTCATCCCCCCCACCCCTGGGCCGCGCGAGGGTTGTCATCCCCCCCACCCCTGGGCCGCGCGAGGGTTGTCATCCTCCCCACCCCTGGGCCGTGCGAGGGTTGTCATCCCCCCACCCCTGGGCCGCGCGAGGGTTGTCTCACCCCCCCGGGCCGCGCGAGGGTTGTCTCACCCCCCCGGGCCGCGCGAGGGTTGTCTCACACACACCCCGGGCCGCGCGAGGGTTGTCTCACACCCCCCCCCCCGGGCCGCGCGAGGGTTGTCTCACACCCCCCCCCCCGGGCCGCGCGAGGGTTGTCTCACACCCCCCCCCCCGGGCCGCGCGAGGGTTGTCTCCACCCCCCCGGGCCGCGCGAGGGTTGTCTCCACCCCCCCCGGGCCGCGTGAGGGTTGTCTCACCCCCCAACGGGCCGCGCGAGGGTTGTCTCACCCCCCACCGGGCCGCGCGAGGGTTGTCTCAAACCGCCCCCCCGGGCCGCGCGAGGGTTGTCTCAAAACCCCCCCCCCGGGCCGCGTGAGGGTTGTCTCAAAACCCCCCCCGGGCCGCGCAAGGGTTGTCTCACCCCCCCTGGCCCACGCGAGGGTTGTCTCAAACCCCCCCCCCGGGCCGTCTCAAACCCACACCCCCCTAGGCCGCGCGAGGGTTGTCATCCCCCCCACCCCTGGGCCACGCGAGGGTTGTCATCCCCCCCACCCCTGGGCCGCGCGAGGGTTGTCATCCCCCCCACCCCTGGGCCGCGCGAGGGTTGTCATCCCCCCCACCCCTGGGCCGCGCGAGGGTTGTCACCCCCCCACCCCTGGGCCGCGCGAGGGTCGTCATCCCCCCCCACCCCTGGGCCGCGCGAGGGTCGTCATCCCCCCCCCCCCCCCCCCTGGCCCGCGCGAGGGTCGTCATCCCCCCCACCCCTGGGCCGCGCGAGGGTCGTCATCCCCCCCCCACCCCTGGGCCGCGCGAGGGTTGTCATCCCCCCCCACCCCTGGGCCGCGCGAGGGTTGTCATCCCCCCCCACCCCTGGGCCGCGCGAGGGTTGTCATCCCCCCCCACCCCTGGGCCGCGCGAGGGTTGTCATCCCCCCCCCACCCCTGGGCCGCGCGAGGGTTGTCACCCCCCCCCCCCCCCCTGGGCCGCGCGAGGGTTGTCATCCCCCCCACCCCTGGGCCGCGCGAGGGTTGTCTTCCCCCCCACCCCCGGGCCGCGCAAGGGATGTCTTCCCCCCCACCCCCAGGCCGCGCGAGAGTTGTCTCCCCCCCGGGCCGCAAGGGTTGTCCCTCCCCCCCTCCTTTCCGGTTAGCGCGAGGGTTGTCTCCCCCCCCACCTTCTTCTCCTTTCCGGGCCGCGCGACGGTTGTCTCCCCCCCTCTCCTTTCCGGGCCGCACGAGGGTTGTCTCCCCCCCTCCTCCTTTCCGGGCCGCTTGAGGTTTGTCTCCGCCCCCACTCCTCCTTTCCGGCCTGCGCGAGGGTTGTCACCCCCCCTGGGCCGCAAGGGTTGTCTCTCCCCCCCTCCTTTCCGGTTAGCGCGGGGGTTGTTTCCCCCCGACCCCCACCTTCTCCTTTCCGGGCCGCGCGAGGGTTGTCTCCCCCCTCCTCCTTTCCGGGCCGCGCGAGGGTTGTCTCCCCCCTCCTCCTTTCCGGGCCGCGCGAGGGTTGTCTCCCCCCTCCTCCTTTCCGGGCCGCGTGAGGGTTGTCTCCCCCCTCCTCCTTTCCGGCCCGCGCGAGGGTTGTCTCCCCCCTCCTCCTTTCCAGCCCGCGCGAGGGTTGTCTCCCCCCCTACTTTCTGGGCCACGTGAGGGTTGTCTACCCCGCTTTTCCGGGACGCGCAAGGGTTGTCTTCCCCCCCTTTTCTGGGCCGCGCGAGGGTTGTCTCCCCCCCGGGCTGCGCAAGGGTTGTCTCCCCCCCGGGCCGCGCAAGGCTTGTCCCCACCCCTGGGCCGCGCGAGGGTTGTCATCCCCCCCCCACCCCTGGGCCGCGCGAGGGTTGTCATCCCCCCCACCCCTGGGCCGCGCGAGGGTTGTCATCCCCCCCACCCCTGGGCCGCGCGAGGGTTGTCATCCCCCCCCACCCCTGGGCCGCGCGAGGGTTGTCATCCCCCCCCCACCCCTGGGCCGCGCGAGGGTTGTCATCCCCCCCACCCCTGGGCCGCGCGAGGGTTGTCATCCCCCCACCCCTGGGCCGCGCGAGGGTTGTCACCCCCCCCCCACCCCTGGGCCGCGCGAGGGTTGTCACCCCCCCCCCACCCCTGGGCCGCGCGAGGGTTGTCATCCCCCCCACCTTCTTCTCCTTTCCGGGCCGCGCGAGGGTTGTCTCCCCCCCCCTCTCCTTTCCGGTTAGCGCGAGGGTTGTCTCCCCCCCACCTTCTTCTCCTTTCCGGGCCGCGCGAGGGTTGTCTCCCCCCTCTCCTTTCCGGGCCGCACGAGGGTTGTCTCCCCCCTCCTCCTTTCCGGGCCGCGCGAGGGTTGTCTCCCCCCCTCCTCCTTTCCGGGCCGCGTGAGGTTTGTCTCCCCCCCACTCCTCCTTTCCGGCCTGCGCGAGGGTTGTCTCCCCCCTACTTTCCGGGCCGCGCAAGGGTTGTCTCCCCCCCTCCTTTCCGGGCCACCTGAGGGTTGTCTACCCCCCTTTTCCGGGACGCGCAAGGGTTGTCTTCCCCCCCTTTTCTGGGCAGCGTGAGGGTTGTCTCCCCCCCGCGCTGCGCAAGGGTTGTCTCCCCCCCGGGCCACGCAAGGCTTGTCTCCCCCCCCTGGGCCACGCAAGCGTTGCCTCCCCCCCTGGGCCGCGCAAGTGTTGTCACCCCCCCTTCCACCACAAGCTGTGCGAGGGTTGTCTCACCCCCCCCTGGGCCGCGTGAGGGTTGTCTCCCCCACACCCCCCTGGGCCGTGCGAGGGTTGTCTTCCCCCACCGGGCCGTGCGTGGGTTGTCTTCCCCCCGTGCCGCGCGACGGTTGTCCCCCCCTGGGCCGTGTGAGGGTTGTCTCCCCCCCACCCGTGGGTTTTCATCCCCCCCGGGCCGCGCGAGGGTTGTCATCCCCACACCCCCCCGGGCCGTCATCCCCGGGCCGCGCGAGGGTTGTCATCCCCCCCACCCCCGGGCCGCGCGAGGGTTATCATCCCCCCACCCCCGGGCCGCGCGAGGGTTGTCATCCCCCCCACCCCCGGGCCGCGCGAGGGTTGTCATCCCCCCCACCCCCGGGCCGCGCGAGGGTTGTCATCCCCCCCCCGGGCCGCGCGAGGGTTGTCATCCCCCCCCACCCCCGGGCCGCACGAGGGTTGTCATCCCCCCTCCTCCTTTCCAGCCCGCGCGAGGGTTGTCTCCCCCCCTACTTTCTGGGCCACGTGAGGGTTGTCTACCCCGCTTTTCCGGGACGCGCAAGGGTTGTCTCCCCCCTCCTCCTTTCCGGCCCGCGCGAGGGTTGTCTCCCCCCTCCTCCTTTCCAGCCGCGCGAGGGTTGTCTCCCCCCCTACTTTCTGGGCCACGTGAGGGTTGTCTACCCCGCTTTTCCGGGACGCGCAAGGGTTGTCTTCCCCCCCTTTTCTGGGCCGCGCGAGGGTTGTCTCCCCCCCCGGGCTGCGCAAGGGTTGTCTCCCCCCCCGGGCTGCGCAAGGGTTGTCTCCCCCCCGGGCCGCGCAAGGCTTGTCTCCCCCCCTCGGGCCGCGCAAGGGTTGTCTCCCCCCTCGGGCCGCGCAAGGGTTGTCTCCCCCCCTCGGGCCGCGCAAGGGTTGTCTCCCCCCCTCGTGCCGTGCAAGGGTTGTCTCCCCCCCCCCTGGGCCGCGCGAGGGTTGTCTCTCCCCTCCTTTCCAGGCCGCGCGAGGGTTGTCTCCCCCCCCCCGACCACCTCCTTTCTGGGCGGCGCGAGGGTTGTCTCCCCCCGGGCCGCGCAAGGGTTGTCTTCCCCCTCCCTCCTTTCCGGGCCGCGCGAGGGTTGTCCCCCCCCGGGCCGCGCAAGGGTTGTCTCCCCCCTCCTTTCCGGCCCGCGTGAGGGTTGTCTCCCCCCCTTTTCCAGGACGCGCAATGGTTGTCCCCCCCTTTCCGGGCTGCGCAAGGGTTGTCTCCCCCCCCGGGCCGCGCAAGGGTTGTCTCCCCCCGGGCCGCGCAAGGGTTGTCTCCCCCCCCTGGGCCTCGCAAGTGTTGTCACCCTCCCTTCCACCACGAGCTGCGCGAGGGTTGTCTCACCCCCCCCGGCCCGCTCAAGGGTTGTCTCACCCCCCCTGGCCTGCGCGAGGGTTGTCTCACCCCCACCGGCCCGTGCAAGGGGTCGTCGCCCCCCCTGGCAACCTGGACTGCGTGTGGGTCATCGCCCCCCCCCTGACGACCTGGACTGCGTCTGGGTTGTCGCCCCCCCTGGCAACCTGGACTGCGTGTGGGTCATCGCCCCCCCCCTGACGACCTGGACTGCGTCTGGGTTGTCGCCACCCCCGCAACCTGGACTGCGTGTGGGTCATCCGCCCCCGGCAACCTGGACTGCGTGGGTCGTCGCCCCCATGGCAACCTGGGCTGCGCGTGGTTCCCCCCCTGCAGCCTGGGCTGCGCGTGGGTCCCCCCAAACTGGTGTGCGTGTGACCCCGCCCCCTGCAACCTGGGCTGTGTGTGGCCCCCCCCCTGAAATAGTGACATTCTGCATGGTTTCACTTTGCATGCATAGTCACTGTGGGGTGGGGCCAAAGTGAGACTCTCTACTACACTATTCATGGTCCAATTGGGCTTTACCCCTCCACCCCTGCTCGCCTTCAGAGTCCCCATGAGCAGTACAAATTGCAGAGGGAAAAATATGTATCCACGCAATTTATTTTATCAGCTGGGATGTTCGTATGTAGGACTCGTTAGGCAATTGGCACCGAGATGGGACATTTCCAACTGAAAGGCGCTCCTCTTGCCTAACATATTTTCAGCAACTCCCTGTAAATATTTTTTCTCCAATGTCTACTAGCTTGACACGCCGAAAGTGTGCATTTATATCTTGAAGTTGTGTAAGTAGAATGGTTTAAAAAAAACAATTCAGGCTTGAATATTTTTGTATTCTTGATTTGTACATTTCCGTTCAGGATGTAGAAAATAAAGCTACAGCTAAATAGAGTCCCCATGAGCAGTACAAATTGCAGAGGGAAAAATATGTATCCACGCAATTTATTTTATCAGCTGGGATGTTCGTATGTAGGACTCGTTAGGCAATTGGCACCGAGATGGGACATTTCCAACTGAAAGGCGCTCCTCTTGCCTAACATATTTTCAGCAACTCCCTGTAAATATTTTTTCTCCAATGTCTACTAGCTTGACACGCCGAAAGTGTGCATTTATATCTTGAAGTTGTGTAAGTAGAATGGTTTAAAAAAAACAATTCAGGCTTGAATATTTTTGTATTCTTGATTTGTACATTTCCGTTCAGGATGTAGAAAATAAAGCTACAGCTAAATACTTTGGGCTTAAAGGAATGGTTTGGTCAAAAAATATTATTGTCCCTATGAGTCGGCCATGTGGTTTTAACCATAATTCGATCGATCGTACAAACATTTCCTATGCACCTTACCCGAGTTTTCATCTGTTGAACACAAGCAAAATCAGGCAGCAGGGCGCGGCCATCTTGTGATAATCTTATCACTTGCCGCATCGCCCTGGGTGACCTGCGTTTGCGGCACTAAATTATATCCCTCGCCCCTGAGCCTGACATCACCAAATCATTTATATTCCCGCCTCTCTCCGTGACGTTGCTGGGCAGCACGGCCAAACGCGCCCACTCGTCACCTACGCGACTAGACGCAGAACCCGGAAAACAACACATCATCTCACAGCGCGGCGCGTCACAATTAGGTATATGAAACTGTACTTTAAGAGGAGACAACAAGACTGTTCAATTGGTAAAGTACATTTATTTCACATTAAATGTTTTGATAACAATCGGCGTGTGACCTAATCAATTAAAATAGAACTTTTTTTTCTTTGCTCTCGTTTAATAAATCCGTAAATGTTTATTGTGAGTCACGCACTGTCCCTTTTGGGTACACAGGGTGTTAGTTTTGGGTAATCAAAGCACTTCGGTCGCACAGTGAATTGCAAGGCTGGTGCTTCATATTGGCACTAAAGCACTGTAAAGGTTATGTTGCTCCTAGCCGCCGGTACCGTGTACGGACAGATTGGACCTTGTCTGTCGTCCCAAAATACGGTCAAGTAGATCCAGCGATTGACATGTAGCAGCAGCTGGCGGTTGAAGAAGCCACCGGTCGCGGTCTGGAATAGATGACAATCGCAGAACAGCACCTGTTTGCAAAAGCTAAAAATCGAAAAGTGTCTCAGTAGCCGATCTTTATTACAATTATTCATTTCCTTTATTAGCGCAGAGGTGACACAATGTGAACCGAGAGAATACAACGTGGACTATCAAAGTACTCTGCTATTTGCTTCCGTGGATAGTGCCAATGAGAAGGTTGAGCACTAACCGTAATGCGTAAACTGGGGCAAGAATTTGAGTTGCAAAAACAATGTAATGATTTATTAGCGTAGAGCCAGGGAGAAACGAGTGGTGGTCGACATGCGTCTCGATGCTGGCCTGCCCCTGTTGCCAGAGGTGTGGCCAGGATTGTCTAACAAGTGGGGCCTGAAGCTAATGTAGTTGGGCCCACCACAGTGACATTAACATCTGTACATTCCTACACAGTGCTGCTGAGTGAAAGTCTAGAAATTTTGGGTGGGCCTTGCCCATCAGGCCCTACCCTGCCTACGCCTCTGCCTGTTGCCCGGTAGATAGAAGTACTAGCACTTCATTGCAATGTGCCAAACAGAACGAACAAGTACAATGTCACCCATCAGTAACGGTCAGCTATTTGTATTTCGATTAGTTCTGGTATGAAATCGTCTAAAGAGAAACTTACATTATATTCGTAATTTCCATTCTCTAGGCGTAATGCAGACCGTGATGCAGAATCCTCTGTTCGTGTCAATGTTTTCTCAATAACTGAATTTATATGTAACTAGGTGCAATTTTGGAATGGGCAACCTTATATGTGGATCCCCCCCTGCACACTGGACTCCGCATGGGAGCCCCCTTGGGCTGTGTGCGGTTCTCCCCCCCCCTGCACCCTGTTAATATGGGACTGCAAGGAGAAAAGGGGTTAACCTTTGGTTGTGGAAAGGGATACAGTGGGATGGTGCCATTCCGGTTTAAGAATAGAAGTTATTCTGAGGTGGATAGCACACAAATATAATCGGTGCAGCCAAGGGAAAGAATTGTACAAAAACACCAGTGGGGGGGGGAGAAAGGAAGGGGAATTTCAACAAAAAAAAAATGGACGAAAGAATGAGTGCAAAAGGATTAAAGGTGAGGGCTAAAGAACAAATTGAATGGGGCAATGAATAAGGAAAAAAGGACAAAGGTCTGGTTTAGGGAGGTAGCTGGTGTTATGCGTGTGTAAAGATAGCCAGCTTGGATTGGCAGTATGCTTCCTCCACGAGAGTAGTTAATGGTCCTTCGATGTTTTGTCAGAGTTAAAGCAAATCATTTTTGCCACTGACCCTCTCACGGTCCTACCAAATGCAAAATCCAGGGATACAGAGGGCTTGAAATTGCTGGAAGCTGGAGCTATTGAGCTCCAGCTTCAAGCCTAGGGGAGCCTGGCTGGCTTCAAGCCTAGGGGAGCCTGGCTGGCTTCAAGCCTAGGGGAGCCTGGCTGGCTTCAAGCCTAGGGGAGCCTGGCTGGCTTCAAGCCTAGGGGAGCCTGGTTGGCTTGAAGCCAACAGGTGCCAGGAGTTATTTTGACTCCCCCGGCCAACTGACACCTTGCAACATCCAATAGGACATTTTCTTTAAACATTTGAGAATGTTAATGAAGACCATTTGGGGCACATCTAGTACACATTTAAGTTTCATGGGTCATACATAGTGGACAAACAGTTTAAGTGTGTCTCATGTGGAAGTTAGATTTGCGGTGCACTGGGTACTGTGACGATTCACAGGGTCTTGTCACTTCTCCCCATGGTGGGGCCCTTCCCTGTGATGCTAGGAAGCCAAGCTCCTTTCTTACCCTTGAGACCATGAAATCCCTAAGGTCTCCAGAGATCTCAGTTCAAAGTGCTACTGTTTGTTACTGTAACATTCCCTTCCTTCCACACTTGACACCACTGAGACGAGGAAGAACAAGAGGTACAAGCAGAATGATGAGTCTTTTCTCAAAAATACTAAGAAGAGGAAGATCAGAGGAGTTGTGCAACCTACTCCTTTCTCAACATTTACAAATAAACCATAATGAAAGTGGGGTTTAGTTTAGTTTAGTTTAGTTTATTACTTGTATTGCGCACCAAACCCGCAGGTAGTCGGGCGCATCATAAAAGATAACTCACAGCTTAGTTGTACATGGTATACAATACAATACAATATGCACTAATACAATTTTTACAATTTACCTATATAGAGAGAATATTTATACATTATATACAAAAATGAGTATATACAAAATCTTTGCAAGCAACCATACTGAGTAGGATCTGGAATAATAGAGGGTAGGATCTAGGAGAGGAGGGCGAGCGCCAAATCACGCTTAGCCATCAGAGTCTTTGAACATTTTTATAAGGGTGTGGCGAAATTTTGTAAAGGATGGTTCTAGTCTGAGTAGGGTAGGGAATGAATTCCATAGTTGGGTGGCCTTGACCTGGAAGCTGTTGCCTCCCACTTTGGCCAATTTGAATCTGGGGGTCAGGAGGCAATTAGTATTTGACTGTCTGGTTAGTCTTGTCTCAGATTTAGTGATGATTCTGTCCATAAGATATCTGGGGGCCACTTTGTTTACACATTTATGTGTAAGGGAGGCGACTTTAAGTTTTATTTTGTCCATTGTCGACAGCCAGTTGTAGGCTCTTCTGGTGTCCGAGATTTGGTTTCTCCTGGAAATTCCGAGCGCGGCTCTAAGGGCGTTGTTTTGCAGGAGTTGGATTTTATTAGTTATTTGCTTACTGGCCCCAATATACATGGCATTGCAGTAATCAAGTCTTGATAATATAAGAGCTCTAGCAAGGGTGATGCAGCTGTCATTAGATAGGAAAGCTCTGCCCGCTCTGATTAATTTACAAGTATAGGCAGTGGCCGAGGACAACGTATTTACCTGTTTGTTAAGCGTTAAGGCAGAATCCAGATAAAAACCTAATGTTTTTACTTCCTTAGCAGTTGGAATGATGTTATTGTCGACGCTAAAGGAGGAGTAGTTTGGGCTAAGTTTCTTTAACGATATTTGTGTACCCAGGATAAGGATCTCTGTCTTGTCATCATTCAGGCATAGTCCATGAGTGGCCATCCATGCCTGGATGATGAGGTAAACCTTGTTTACCAAGGCCAAATCCTTTTCATAATCACCAGTAATAGGTAGGAGGATCTGCGTATCATCTGCATAGTTAGTGTAGGTGATACCCAGAAGATCCAAATCATCGAAAAGGGGCTTAGTGAAAATATTATACAAGGTAGGCGAGACGCATGAACCCTGGGGAACACCACACGAGATAGGGATAGGGTCAGCTGAGGCAATGGGAGAGAATACTCTCATGGTGCGATCACTGAGGAAGGATTGTATCCAAGCTGTAGCTTCTGGGGAGAAGTGTGCTGCCGAGTCCAAGTGGCTGCACAGGACCTGGTGATCGACCAGGTCGAACGCGGCTGATAAGTCCAGAAGCAGCAGGAGAGCTAGGTCGCCTCTGTCCCTGAGGTCATCAATCTGTGCCTTCAAGTCAATTAATGCAGTTTCAGTCCCGTGTTGGGGCCGGAAGCCTGATTGTCTAGATCCCAACAGGTGATTAGATTCTAAATGTTTTTGGATTTGTAGATAGGCTATTTTATCTATGATTTTCAAGAGGAATGGTACCGTGGTAATGGGTCGGTAATTTGTAGGAATTAGTGGGTCTAAAGTTTGTTTCTTTAGTAGGGGGAGCACCCAGGATTCCTTAAGGTTAGTGGGGATACTGTTGGACCTAAATGATGCGTTGATCAGTTTAGTGATAAAGGGTGATAGTTCTCTGGCTGCATCTTTTATGAGTTGGGCAGGGCACTGGTCACCTTGGCAGTTAGAGGGTTTGAGAGAGAGTATAGTCTTTTCTGTCTCGAGAATAGTAACTTTTGAAAATTTGAATCGTGTTAGTGTGTCGGAAATAGTGGGCAGGGTTGAAGTGGTAATGTTGGGCGGGTTTATTGTTAGTGAAGCTTTTTTATTCTTAATTTTTGTTTGAAGAGTAGCAACTTTGCCTGTCAGTGCTTGTTGGATATTCGAGCACCAAAGTTTGTCCTTAATGCAGTTGTCAGGTATGGGGATGGGTGCTTCGAGTTCTTTGAGGATGGCAAAGAGTTCCTTAGTACTGGAGTTAGCTTGGGCTATTCTTGAATTGTAGGATTCACGTTTGGCTAAGAGAATTTCTTTCTTGTAGAGAGCAGAGATAGCGCGCAGATTAGTTTTATTTTCTTCGGAGGGGTGAGCTTTCCATAGTGATTGGCAGGATCTTTTTTTGGTGCGTAGTGTTTTTAAGTGGGGTGTGTACCAGGAGTTGAGATGCGCCTTAGGTTTGCTTTTTCTAATTTTGAGTGGCGCGATTGTGTCCAGTGAGGTGGTCATGGTGTTATTGAAGATTTTGGTCAGGGCGTCTGGTCCCAGGTTTTCTGGGAGGGCATTAAGGGTGGGTAAGATGAGGGGGAGTAGTTTATCGCAGGTGATGTTTTTTTTGTTGCGAGTAGGGACTGATGGAGCTAGTGGTGTGGGCAGTGCAGTAGTTTTCTCAGTGTTAATAGTAAAGGTTATCAGGTGGTGGTCTGACCATATCACAGGCGAGTTGGAAGAGATAGTCACATTGCAATTATGGTCCGCTATCCAATCCAGAGTTCTTCCTTTGGAATGTGTAGGGTCTAGTACTTTTTGGGTGAGACCTTGTTCTGTAAGGATATTTGCCACAGTAGAGGCATGTGCGTCTTTTGGGTCGTTATGCCCTAAGTTAAAGTCTCCTAATACGATTACCTGGGAGGAGTTTTTTAGATTGTTTGATATGATATTAGATAAGTCATCTTGGAAGGTACCAATGGAGTTTGGAGGTCTGTATATTAGGTGGATAGTAAGAGTTTGGGTACAATTTAAGTTAAGTTTGGCTGATAGGTTCTCGCATGAATTGGTATCAAGATGTGGTATGAGTCTGATAGGTAAGTTATCTTTTGCAATAAGTGCAATTCCACCACCTCGTGCCTCAGTTCTGTCTGCTCTAAAGATAGTGTAGCCTTTAGGGATAGCTAGTGATAATGCTGGACCTGCCGCAGCGTGCAACCACGATTCAGTGACTGCTAATAGGTCTAGTTGTTCTAGCTGTATGATCTCTGATATCTCAATGGCGTGTGCCACCAGGGATCTGGCATTTATTAGAGCTCCTTTAAGAGTATGGCACGGTAGGTTGGCTAGTGCTGTAGTCTGTGTTATTTGTGTTTGGTTACCTTTGGTTTTACTAATATTGGTGACGGGTGAAATGCAGGATCTGTTGTTACTAGGTGCTAGTGTTCTGGCGAGAGGTTCATACAGTTTAGGCAGTCTTGCCCGGAGTTTGCTATTTCTAATAGGGGTTGAGCACGGTAGAGATAGCAGTAATTCTTGCATGGTTAGATTGGAAAGCCTTTCTGCATTGATCCCAGGTGGGTGTAATACTGTTGTAGAGGTGGGAGGGTAATAATTTACCAGTGTGCTTATTAACAGCGTAGTGGCTAGGACACGGATCGTACAGGTCAATGAACTCCTAGTAGTGTGCATTGTAAAAATGCTAGATGCAGTGGCCATGCAGAGCCCTGTGGCAATATCTAGGTTAGAGTCAGTACTTCAGGACCAAAATACAATGAGCTAGGGAGGCACTAGACTGTACAGTGCCCTGTGGACACGCCTAGAGTTCAGGTAGGTGCAACAGTATAGCTGGAGGCGTTAGGTGACTTCTAGATTTACCATCAAGCAGCAGCACAAAAATGCATTATTAACATCTAGATTTGACGTACAACAGAATGACTAAGGGCAACAGCTAGATTTGGCGTCAGTCAGAATGAATATGGTACATTAGTAACATCTAAATTTGAGATAAGACAGTTGTCTACAAAGCATTGAGTCTGAGTTCAGACTTAGTGTGTTCTGTAAAGTTGCATATTGGTTCCAGACTTGACAGATGCTGGCAAGACAACGATAGGCTAAAATCAGGAATTTGATTAAAGGCAATTCAAAGGCAGATTTAGAATGTAGCAGGTGTAGGTGCTGTGACACTCTCCAACACCCCAACTTTCCCTTGCATATTCCGTTCTCAGTTCCCAATAGTACTGGGAAGAGGTGGCAGCGAAGAGGCATGAAAAGTACTTCATGGCCACAAGAGTGACTATGGCACTACGCTGGGCATGCTCAGCTACAAGACATACAAACGTAAAACAGACTCAAGGAAGTGAGAAGCAGGCAACTAGCCAGCAGAACCTGGGAAGAAGCTGGTCTTCTGAGAAGACGACGAGATGCAGAAGCAGCGGAGGAAGCAATCCATGAACCGGCAGGGAGCCGACTCACTCCTGAACTGGGGAAGTCCAGCTGGTGGCGTGACCTCTGGGAGGTGGACTGTTGGGTCCCACAACGACGCTGAGACAGTCAGCCCATGCCTTTGTGGAGCCGTGCAGGTGAATGAAAACCACAAGGAAGCAACGCTGGGAGCGTCAAGCGAAGAACAGGCACCTCAAGACTTTGGTAAGAACCAGAGCTGTGTCCGCACCAAAGGCAAGGTAGTGGGAGCCACGGGCGTCGCAGGTGGGGTCCGGACAAGCAAGAAAGCAAAACCAGTAGTGGAAATTGCATCCTTGGCACAGTAATTGCAAGACAGGTATAAAGTGAAAAATGCATCAGGAGTAGTCTTCCTCGTCATAGCAACAGTGTTAAAGACACCAAGAGTGATCGTACAAAAGATTCAAAGAGTGGAAAGTGCATCGGGAGTAATCTCCCTCGTCTCAGTGATTGCAAGAAAAGAGTAAGAATGCCTTTGGGAGTACAGTAACTTTCCTTGTCACTGTTCCAAGATCCCAAGAGTGGAGAAGACATTGGGATTAATCTCGCTCGTCAAAGTAACAATAAGAAAGACCTCAAAAGTGAAGGGTGCCTCAGGAGAAATCGGCCACGTCACAATTGCAAGAGGGACATTCACAGTACAACAAGTTACAAGAGTAGTCTCTCTAATGAAACAGAGGGTATCACTCTCAGTGGTCTTGACTACTTCCACTCTTCTTATCCCCACTGTTAATCAAAAGGAGGACTTAGAAAGTACACACTCACTCACACACACACGTGTGGTCTTGACTACTTCCACTCTTCTTATCGGCACTTTTAATCAAAAGGAGGGCCGAGAAAGTAAACGCGCATGCATGCGTAGTCTTGACTACTTCCATTCTACTTATCCCCACTGTTAATCAATAGGAGGACTGAGAGAGTGCACCGACTCCCACACACACAAGAGAGTCAGAACTGCTACCAGAGACTATTCATAGACAGCCTGTAAAGCTGACCCAGTTGGCTGACAATGTGCATGCATACGCACTTGCATGCCTACACACACACACACATACGTACGTCTCTGGGAGGAACTTTTAAGAACTGTTACCAGAGACTATTCAAAGACAGCATGTACAGCTGACCCAGTTAGCCCAGGAGAAGGGAGTCCTTCTCCTGCCTTGCCATTTGTTGAATCAGAAGCTATTGTGAGAAAGATCGTTGGAAAGAGCCTTATACCAATGCAGTTTACCAGGAGAAAGGAGTCATTCTCCTGGTACCACTTACATTTGTTAAAGCCTTGTTTGATTAGTGATGGGGTCAGTGCAGGACCGAGTTAGACAGAGGATGCTGGTTTTAACTTACGCTTATCAAATCTTAAATTCGAACACTGGATACAGCCCTGCCATGAGCTTTAAGTAGTGTTAGGTAAGATTTTCACTGAACTGGTAAATCTTCCAGACTTGGGTCAACCCCAGAACTTTTTTGCTTTACTAGTGGGATATTTTTGCTTAATACCTCTGTGAGTGGGAACCTTTTTCCACACTAACATAATCTTTAACTCTTTTTATGTGTGCCATTTTCTTGACTCTCCATAGTGTCTTTTTAAAGTTATCCTCTTTAACAACTTATTGGCAATAAGTGCCTGATGTTGCTGGGTTGCCCTAGGGGCTCCCCTTTTAACTTTCTTGTGCTAACCTTGAGAGAACTACAGTTCCCAAGGGTAGAAGGGATCTTTGGATCCCTTTTACATTTTATTCTGTGAAGCCAGCACCCCACACCTTATGTGGAGTGCTGGGGAGATACAATGTATCCCCTTTCACATAAAAACTGTAACACTTATGTTACATGGACAAGCTTACCTTCAATGGCTAAAATAACACTGGTGGCAAAAGTCCAAATGAGTCCACTGCGCTTACAAGGTGAAAATGGCACACCCAAGGCTGCAGGCAACTGGTAAAGGTTGGGTACTTTGCCTGGTTACCCACAAAAGTGAAGAGTTTGGAAGCACAACCAGTCTCACAGTAACAAACGGGTAAATTAATGGTTGAACTTAAACTCAGTTCAACTCAGTCTGAACTCAGAGCTGCTTAACGCCCGGCCGAGTGTAACAAGTACCGCAACTGTGAGGCATTAGAGTTGCTTTCGAGCCCTATAGGGTAGCACCTGGTAATCTTACCAGATTCGACTGATCTTTTTGAAGTGCACCTATAGCGACCACAAGCCTCTGAAGAAGAGAAATTGTGTGCTTGAAACACGTGTCAGGCTGTGCTTCAATCAATAAAATTACAATATTTAAGTTCAACCATTAATTTACCCGTTTGGCGCTGTGAGACTGGTTGTGTTCCCAAACTCTTACCTTCAATGGCTGGCAGCAGTGAAACCTTGTATTAATTTGGTGCACATTTACTGCGGGCTTTGTGCACAGCTGCACTAAAGGCACCTAATGGTGCTCATTTTACCAGAATGGCCCCTGTCTTCTTTTTTCACCATTTTAGTGTTTCCTGTTGTTTCTTTTTCCTTCCCCCGACATCCAGGGTGGGAATTCCTTTGTGTGATTATTATCTTCGGCGGGGGTCCCCTGGACTCCCTGCCCAGGCTCCAGTCTGTCTCTGATGGCAGGAAGGGAGGGAGAAGTCCACAACTCTGCCTGAATGGGGACAAATCCCAGTGGCGGGCTGGCTGTCCTGATTGGACAACCAGACCGCCACCTCTTGTAAAATGCGGGTAGAGAATGCAGAGGTTGTGCTGTAATTCCTGATAAATACTGCAAACCTAGAAGCTGAAGAAAAGTCGACCACTGGAACCGAAAAACGAAGAGGATGATGAAGGAAAAGCGGCTGAAACGATTTCCAGCTACCAGAGAGTCTGCTGTGTAACTGGAGCCTGCTGTAGCCCTTGCTTCCAATCGACCTGGGGACTCAGAAAACGACCCCGACCCAGAAGACCCCGACTCAAGAAGACCTGCATTTTGAGCCTCCCACGCGTTGCTACGGCCTTGCGTTGCTGTAATACCCCAATACCCTGGGACCTCAAGCCATTGTGCGCTGCACGGTCTTCCGAATTCTGAATCTCACTGAAACTTCGTGGGCATCCTGGTGGATCTCCAGAGACACGAATCGAGTCCGAAAAGTCCCCTCAGCAGAGTGCTGGACCTTTGTAACGACGGGAATTCAATCGTGATTTCCTGTCTTATTCGGTGCTCCTTGAAATGGTGCCAAATCTGCAGAACCGCATTCAGCCATGAGGGAAACCTTACCTAGAGCCTTCTTCCTCGATCCCTGCTGCAAAGGTCCTTCCAAGGTCTTGTTTTCAGTCACCACGACAAGGAATCCACTGACCGAGTATAATGCTACAGACCCTGAAGTCCTCCTGCTGCGAAATCTTCTTCAATGCTGAGGTACTGTGTTGGCTTGGGTGTGTACTTACCTTAAGCCTGTTAGGATTTCTGTGTAGCTGTGGGTTGTTTTCTGTGATGGGAAGGCGTCTCATCCAGTGCACCCAGTCCCACTGCTAGAATCCTCCTGGGGTATCTTCTGTGAAGCCCCTGGACCCTCTTCTAACCCTAGAAGTAAAGTACTCACCTGTGTACCTGGTTTTCCTAAAGAACTCTGACTTTTGCTACTAAAGAACTTATTCTAACACTGCCTGTTGGTCACTAGTCCTAGTGACCCCCCTTCTGCTACTGAGAACACTCATGCTCTAAGGGAAAGCCTTTGAAGGGATTGGGACTTCTGCCTAGAAAAGAAATGAAGTGTTTAAAAGTTAATTGCTTGTAAAGAGTTGATTTTTAACTGTAACTCCAAGAGTGAACAGTTACAAAAGTTCTTACCTTGGATGTGTGATGCACTATTCTTAAAAGTATTGTTAACATCTTTTCTTCCTCAGTAACTGTTTTTCCAGTCTAATAGAAAATAGATGTGAAGGAATATTACTCTCCTGTGATTAGGTTGTGCCTCTTCCCAAAAGTAAAGTGTTGGTTTCACCAGATTATTCCTGCATGGTAATTGTATGAGTGTCCTCCAACTGTTGGTATCACCAGATTAGTCCCGCTAGGATAATTGTATGAGTGTCCTCCAACTGGGTCTTGCTTCCCCTGACTTGCTGTTAGCCTGTCCAGAATAAGTCTGTATTAGGTTGTTGCCTACCTAGAATAACTTAGTGTAACATTGGGTTTTACTTTCCCCTTCATTGTTAGGTTAAAATAGTATGTGGGTTTTACTTACCTTGTGTTAGCTGTGTGCCATCCAAAAATAAGTTACAAGAGTTTCTGCTTATCTCTGTGGTTCACTGATCTCAAAAGCACCTGTAATTGTATATTACATCCTTAGGTTTTACTCCCCTAGTATAACTGTGTGTTATCACAAAAGTAGTTATAGGTTTTTACTGCACCTAGAATAAGTGCTCCACTATTCACAAAAAGTATATTGTCCAGTTGACTCATTAAGTGATTTGTACTGGCAATCATTATTCAACTGGAATGGTCTACTGCCCTTGCATTACTGAATGTAATTGTGAAAGTAACCATTGGTTTTTACTCCCCAAGAATAGGTGTGACCTATACTGAATGTGTATGAAAAGGTTTTGACTTTCCTAGAACTACTGTTAGGTGTTCCAAATAAGGTCTATACTTGGGTCTATGTGCCTTCAAGTATGGTGTTGTGTTTGTATATTATGATTTCATATAATGTGTTGGTGCTTACTTAGCCCTAGATTTATCTGGGCCTACTTGTATTTAAATAAATCATTTATGTTTACATCCATAGTGTTTCATTGTTCCTTTGGACCATTTGTATTACAATTTCCTTTGTACTGGTACAGCTCTATATTACAAGGGAACCTTGCACTGCCAAGCATTATTATTTTCTATTACATAGGAAGGTCCCTCTGCAGAGGGGTAGGTGTTTCCTTCCTTCATCGCTCCAGAGCACAGCCCAACATGCGTAGCTGCTTCCGTCTTGTGCTACTAATGGCTCTTCTCTCTGCAGCAGAGGTGGGCGGCATTGAGGATGCTCGCCAATCGGTGATCACGCCGTGGGGAGCACGGGAGACTGGAAATGCATAGGGTCCCATATATGACAACTCCCGGGTGCGGGTGGGAAAGGGGTCTTCTATGTTGGCGTGATAGATCATGCGTTTAAGACCCACCCCCACCTTTTTTTATTAAGGATTGTCTCACATCCACCACCAGCTCAAGCCCTGAGCAGCATCCACCCTGAACCGTGCACATACACCTGAGGCAGAAGATAATGGCCAAAAGGAAAGGGATATGGCCCCCATGGTTATGAGAAGAGGGGTGGCTTTATTCATTGTTAAACGGAGTGATGCCTGCTAGCACAGAGTGCAAACCTTACAAAATCATTGGTGGGAGCGGAGGCCTACTCCTTATTGGTGCGATACAGGTCAAATTAGAAAATGTTTTAGTAGAGTTTTGATGGACGACTGGGTGCAGCGGGCAAGCACTTGTTTAAAATCTTCTGAATTTTACGGTGAGAGAATGTGGTTTGCTATACTTATCGGCATGTATGCAAATCTTCCATTTCTACATCATAGTAATACTATTTTTGTATCATATCATAATAAATGGCAAAGTGTCGGGGAGGAGGGGCGTCAAGATATTAACTTGCAGTCTACACATCACTGACTTATGTATGTTTCTTTGTGCAGGGGGATCGTTTTGGAATAACACAGCAGTTTACTGCTTGTGGGAGCTCTAGAACACAAGAAGCAAGCGCAAATATAGGTAAGTATCACTTTGCTGTGATCTGAACAATGTTAGATAGCCCTTTGGAGAGTTTGGTTTAGGTGGAAATGTGCCTATATGGCTGACTTTTCAGCAATACTTTCAGGCATTTCTTTGATGGGAGCAACCCCTTTTCAGCACGTACTTTAAATTGCACATATGAATTCCAGACTATGTACAGAGGGAGACTGGCTATATCGATGTCCTGTCGGCCCCAGACACAGGCTTGGTTGATGAGTTGAGGTCATGTCACCAGCCTGAGCAAAGGCATGCTTTGACATTAGTGACTGTAGGATTAGGAGCAGTTGCTACAGTTACACACTAAAGGGTCTTGGATTCGGCTCATTCACAGTAAACTTCCTGATGTTTCTACAGTGGATATTCTGGCCTATATATATTTTTTGGTAAAGCTCAAACGTAACTTGAGAGCATTGGAGCGCTTCAGGGTACTCATTTCCTGAATTGCACTTTTTTCAAATTCTTTTTACCACCGTTTTTTAATCACTATATTTTACTGCAAAAATGCAGGTGGAAAGTTGGGGTAAGGTAAAAGCTTGACACATTACTTTTGTATATTCATTCCAATTTGATGGTTGCAGAGACTACTCGACGGAAAGACTTAGTTCTCATGTTTAGCAGAAATGGACACAAGGCATTGTGCCTTCCTTTAGGGAGGCCTAGAAGTAAAACCCTAAAACATCTACTGGCCCTAAAACATCTACTGGCCAAGCGTACGGAATGCAGTTCCCTGTCTGTCCTGATATTCCCGCCTAAGGGATATGCCCCCTACTGGTTGCCTGGAATGTGATGAAATAGCAAGTGCACAGTCGCAACAAATTCATGAAGAAGCAACTGGTTTCATGCAATGATAAACTAGAGATGTATTGCACCTGCTGCTTCCAATAAAACGGAAAGCAGGCAGCGATATGCAGCAGGGCAAAAAAAGTGTTGCCTCGTAGCCGAGCAACTGCAGGTTATTTGGTAAAAGGAGGATGTTAAATGGGATGATAGTGAGGAGGGTCTCCCAGAGAGTTTGGGCCTCATTCCGAGATTGGTGGTAGTCATGGCGCTATTAGCTATTAGCGCCATGACTGCCACCAATAACGGGTCCGGCACCGGTGCAGTTCAATGGGGACTTACCAGTGTAGTCCGACCTTTGCGACCATTGAAAATGCCATTCCCATTACCTGAAAGCAATTAACTAGCACACATCACTAGTTCTGAGAACCAGGCTGCCTGTTAAATGTTATGCCAGCATTCATGAACATATACTATTTGTTAATGTGAATCTCTTTTTAATTGTATAGGTGATTGATTCCCAGAAAAATGCAACAGCAATTTTGTCAATTTCTCTATGGACTTATACAGTACAGATCTTCAGTGATAGAATATGCATGGTCTAGAAATCCTTGAAGGATTAAAGTCTAGGAATCGGTAATGAGGAACTGGAAGTGGATGAGCTTACTGGATATCTGATTGTTCAGCCAAATATCTGCATTGAAACATCCAGCATCTTGCAGCATGGATACAATAAATGTGTATAATGCTAGACTGATAATAGGCACATTGTGTAGCCTCTAATTGATAGACCATCTGGCATGTTATATATAGCTTGAATAGAATGGTTATTTATTTAAAGGATTTTGTAAATCCACTGACTTCAAATGGACTAATGGTAGCCATGCATTGACTGTTATGACTTTCAGTAGGAACAAGACTTGCTTATCACCAGAAATCTACAGATGAGAAACCTCATTTGTGCCGGAAAAGGTACGGTCTGAAGGAAGTTCTTATTCGCCTCCAGAGAAACATACAAATGAGAACCTCACCAGTGTAATGAATGTGTGAACTTTTCATGGGAAAGGAACGTCTTATGCATCAAATGAAACCTACAAGTGAAAACCCTCATCAGTGTACTGACTGCGGGAAAAACTTCACTCAAAAGAAAAATCTCATTTTCCACTTGAGAACACATACAGGTGAGAAACCTTATATGTGCAGCGAATGTGGGAAAAGCTTCATTAAAAAGGATTATCTTCTTGATCACCTGAGAACACATACTGGTGAGAAACCTTATATGTGCACTGAATGTGGGAAAAGATTCAGACAAAAGGCAGCACTTATTTATCACCTGAGAACACATACAGGTGAAAAAAGTTATCGGTGCACTGAATGTGGCAAAGAATTAAGTACAAAGGTATCTTTTAATAACCACCTGAGAACGCATACAGGTGAAAGACCTCATCCCTGCACTGAATGTCGGAAAAACTTTATTGACAAGGCTACTCTTAATCAGCACCTGAGAACGCACACAGGTGAAAAACCTTACCCGTGCATTGATTGCGGGAAAAGCTTCAGTCATTGGAAAAGCCTTCATGATCATCTGAAAACACATACAGGTGAGAAACCTCATCAGTGCACTGAATGTGGGAAAAGGTTTAGACAGAAGGAACAACTTCTTAGACACCAGAGAACACATACAGGTGAGAAACCTCATCAGTGCTCTGAATGTGGGAAAAGGTTCAGTCAGAAGGGAGATCTTCTTGGCCACCACAGAATACATACAGGTGAAAAACCTAATCAGTGCTCTGAATGTGGCAAAAGGTTCAGACAAAAGGGACAGCTTCTTAGCCACCAGAGAACACATACAGGTGAGAAACCTCATCAGTGCACAGAATGTGGGAAAAGGTTCAGTCAGAAGGGAGATCTTCTTAGCCACCACAGAATACATACAGGTGAAAAACCTTATCAGTGCACTGATTGTGGGAAAAGGTTCAGTGCAAAGGTGTCTCTTAAGAATCACCTCAGAAAACATACAGTTGCAAAACGTTGTCCGTTCACTGAGGAAATGTCTACATGTTCACCTGAGAACACATAAAGGAAGAAACATCTGCACTGACTGTGGGAAAGGCTTCAGTGCAAAGGTGTCTCTTAATCACCTGAGAACACACAGGTGAGACACCTCTTGTCCAATCAACATTTTTGGTTTTGGCGCATTTGATGCCGCTATCGCCACCTATGTTGCAGGGCATTA
The DNA here is from genome assembly GCF_040938575.1 of Ambystoma mexicanum. Taxonomy (NCBI): domain Eukaryota; kingdom Metazoa; phylum Chordata; class Amphibia; order Caudata; family Ambystomatidae; genus Ambystoma; species Ambystoma mexicanum. Next base: position 1,300,603,820 of record NC_090928.1, read on the forward strand.
CTAACAGAAAAGTGAGAAGAAGGGATGGTGAGAATCAGGATATCTGATTGGCATGATTACCCTAGCTCATGCATGGCCGCCCCTACTTCCCATCTTACCTAACTCCATGTAACTCCTGAAACCAACCCTAGCTCATACATGCCCGCCCCTACCTCCCAACTTACCTCACTCCACGTAACTCCTGAAACCAACCCTAGCTCATACATGCCCGCCCCTACCTCCCAACTTACCTCACTCCACGTAACTCCTGAAACCAACCCTAGCTCATACATGCCCGTCCCTACCTCCCAACTTACCTCACTCCACGTAACTCCTGAAACCAACCCTAGCTCATACATGCCCGCCCCTACCTCCCAACTTACCTCACTCCACATAACTCCTGAAACCAACCCTAGCTCATAAATGCCCGCCCCTACCTCCCAACTTACCTCACTCCACGTAACTCCTAAAACCAACCCTAGCTCATACATGCCCGCCCCTACCTCCCAACTTACCTCACTCCACGTAACTCCTGAAACCAATCCTAGCTCATACATGCCTGCCCCTACCTCCCAACTTACCTCACTCCACGTAACTCCTGAAGCCAACCCTAGCTCATACATGCCCGCCCCTACCTCCCAACTTACCTCACTCCACGTAACTCCTGAAACCAACCCTAGCTCATACATGCCCGCCCCTACCTCCCAACTTACCTCACTCCACGTAACTCCTGAAACCAACCCTAGCTCATACAGGCCCGCCCCTACCTCCCAACTTACCTCACTCCACGTAACTCCTGAAAACAACCCTAGCTCATACATGCCCGCCCCTACCTCCCAACTTACGTCACTCAACGTAACTCCTGAAACCAACCCTAGCTCTTACATGCCCGCTCCTACCTCCCAACTTACCTCACTCCACGTAACTCCTGAAACCAACCCTAGCTCATACATGCCCGCCCCTACCTCCCAACTTAACTCACTCCACGTAACTCCTGAAACCAACCATAGCTCATACATGCCCGCCCCTATCTCCCAACGTACCTCACTCCTGAAACCAACCATAGCTCAAACATGCCCGCCCCTACCTCCCAACTTACCTCACTCCACGTAACTCCTGAAACCAACCATAGCTCATACATGCCTGCCCCTACTTCCCAACTTACCTCACTCCACGTAACTCCTGAAACAACCATACTAAGTTACACATGTGTGCAAGTTAGTGTTTGCTGACACGCAAACATAGCTGGTGTTTTTGTAGAGTGCTTGTTCACCACCAGAGGGGCTTCTTGACGCTATTGATGGCGAAAAAACAGATGGATGTTTGTTACCAAACTTAACATTCTGTAATAACAAATGGTAATAGAAATTGTTAAATGACTGATACACCGCAATGAAGAGGTATTTCTACAAGTATATCACTAATGTTATGTGCTTGCAAACAGTAACTTGCAGAAATGTTTGAAATTACATGCAATGTTGAGCCCAAGTATTTAGTGAATTTTTACTTATAAATGTAAAATGTAGTTATCAACTTAGAACGCCAAAACTGTTGCCTTTGCCAATGTTTGTTAATCAGTGAGAGCTTTTTCAATGAGACTTGAGAATCATGGTGGTTGACCAAAACTGCAAAGGCCATATTATCCCATGGTTCCATAGCTTCACTTTGTATTTACTGTGTGGGTCTTTACCTCATAGAATGAAGCTCCTTTCCCGCGATGCCCCTCCCATTTACTCATTTTGTAACAAGAAGCCACTTTGCACTGAATTAGTAGTCACTCGGTGCTAGAGAACGTGTGAAATCTCATCAGTGCAGAGAATGTGAGGAACACTTTATTGTCCTTCTTGATCTCTCTGCCGCCTTTACTTATCAGACACTTTTACATAAACTAAGACGGGCATCAGGGCACAGCCTACTCCTGGTTAAAATGCTTCGTGGATGATGGACTGTATGACACGGTATCTCCTTTAATCTCAACCCCAATGCCTGCAGAATGGGGATGTGCCTCAGGTTCTGCTCCTGTGCTAATGACTTCCAGGTAAAGTTCCACTTATTTGGCAGTACAGTTAAAGTTGAACTCTGGCAAAGCAGTCAGAGATGTTGCCTTGCCCCTCTACTCCCTGTGAGTTCTATGCTCAAACCGCCGATCTAGGTGTCAAAATTGGCTGTTTGCTCACATGTAGCCCACATAGAACACAGGTTGGCAGCAGATTTTTCTGTCTTACAGTGTTGAGAAAATCATCCTTTTCTTATGCACCTTACTCTGCATCGCTAGTTTTAATCAGAACCTGTTCCTGATCAACTACTTCAATGACATTTTTCTTGGCTGTCTTTCTTGACGCTAAACCTTATCAAGCAGCGCCTAACATTTAAGCCCTCCTCTCATGCATTTTCATATTAGTAATTGTAATGGGTTATTTATAACACGCTTAATACCCAGAGGTTTCGAAGCGCAGACCCAAGGTTCAAACCTGTGTTGCTCCGCCTCCTCTTTCATTTAAGACTAGCACGTTGCTCCTGAGCTATCCTCCCGTGGTTCACCGACACAGGCTGCCTTTGATCTGATTGTTTCAGATGTTTTGTTTCTTGATGAGATGCTTAGCGGCAAAGATCCCCCCGACCCGCCTTTCTGAAGTCCAACCGTCAACTCTGTTACACTCCATGTACACTTGCATCCAGCTACTTCCTCAATATTGGGGTTTCCACTTTCAGGAGTCTTATTTATAGCTAGTAGCAGCTCATTGTATCTGAAAGGCCCTCTCTGAAACTGCACATTACCACAAATAATCTGGCATCCAGGTGCTTGCTGGAGACCCCTCTTTTCTTGTTTGTCTTGCTCTTGTTGTGCCGGTTTTGCTGATGTTTTCATGTCCATCTGCTGTTGGAACCAAGATACCTGTTGGTGAACAGGCACCGTAGGAAAAAAGTAAATAAAAGAGAGATTGTAATCCATCTCTACACTTTGAAATAGCACCTTAAATCATGCAGATATTCACAAAAAAAGTACCTTTAAAAAAGAATACTCTAAAGATCATTATAAAAGTAGTGTCAGTCTACTAGTGTACATTCTCGTAAATCCAGTAAAAAACAAACCTTTGTGATTTAAAAGCATAAACATTTCTACCACTGTTTTTTTAGGAAATGTAACAGCATGATCTGTTTTAAGCTTAAAACTGCCAATGTTATAAGGTTATAAGAAGCAGAAAGTATTCTGCCCTGTAAAAGTAGTAATTCTCCCATCCAAAAAGTAAATGGCGAACCGACATATAGCCTGCCCCTACCTTCATCCAAGAGTTACATGGATATGTTCAGGTCAATGGTAACATCGGTGCCTCGCCAGAGGAAGGAGCTTTACAACTGTGATGGCCTGATATGAAGAGGAGATGTAAGGTGAAATGCACTCTGCAAAAATACTCCCAACTTCAAATATGGGAGAAAAAACTGCAACTTCAACCTGCTTAATAATATTGCTTTTTATTCGCTGTGGGGATAAACATTTACTGGACAGTTCATAAACCTGGAATCTGGAGTTAGTCTGCGGATGTAAGACCATGCTTGTATATTTCAAGAAAAGTGCACCTTGCCTGCAATCACTTTTAATCGAACTTTGAAGCATTTGCCAGTTGCAGAATAATCTCAAACTTGTGTCTCCTCTTCCAATCAGGATCCTGAAAACGTTTTAACAAGCTGTTATTGGAGCACTTGAGATTAGCAGACAGTTCCCGGTCCTGGGATCAGCTTAATAGGGTACACAGGATAAAAGAAAGGGTACAATGTCCACTGATGAGCACTATTTTACAAGAACATTGTTGGTGTGATGAGCAAGCTGAAGATGGCAACGGTTTTCCATTGCATAATATGTCAAAGTTATAGTTTGTGAATGTATAAGGACAGTGAATGTATTAGAAATCTGCACTGATGAAATATTCCTGCAATTTTCTGGATAGTAGTTGTTGACTACATGTCAAAGGAGTTCAATATTCAAAGACGGAGTTGTGGGCCGAATGTCATTCTGCAAATGAAATCTGTTCAGTTAAGATGACCGATCCCTAATTTATCAGATTATTATTCATGAACTGAACTGAATGAAATGCTGATGCAAAGGTTGACCTTCAGCCACAATCTGTCACTATGTAATAACATTAAAAAGATAATGCCTGACTACTGCCTCCATGTGTGGGTTTTTATCTGTTTCTTCTGTCTTTGCTCAAGTGCAAGCCTCTTCCTGGAACAGGAGTACCCCATTGGTTTTAATTTATTAGGTCTGATCTCTGAGTTTGACTCCTGAAATGAGTGTGATTGTGAACTTTATTTCTAGTTTTTATTGTTACATATATTTATTTCCATTAACGTCTGTTTTAGACATTCCAGTCTTCTGAGCAGCCCCAATGCGTACCTAATTATGAGGACCAGTGTGCATGTCTTTCCTCCATTGACTTTGCATACAACACCTTCTGTAACACATCACGAATGGCAATTGTGCTTGGGTTGTGTTTGGGGGAATAAATAATTGCTCCCCTAGGGAGTGGTGAGCCTGCTAAGCAAACGCCTCCCCCTTCCCCTTCGAGGTTTGGGAAAGCGGGTCCTCACTGGGAGGAACATTCTTCCAGGGGACAAGGACTCCCATGGGGAACTCCCTATGCACCAGATATTATCTGCCTACATGGAAGTTGGTGACGATACAGCCGGCTCAAGGTATTATGGACAATAACTCCGTTTTTAGCTCAAAGTAATGGTGAACTTTACACCCGTCTGATAACCTGTGGTGAATGATGCACGCTGTTATAAGAGGAGGGAGAATAAAACTCCCAACAACCTTTAAGTGGAGTACGAGAAACCAAACGCAAATATGACGAAAGGGGCAGAGCTGCCCTGCACAGTGGCGTCAGCTCTGGCGTGACAAGAGGCGAATGCCGAATAGAGAAACCACTGTCCTGATATTCAGTCCGCAAGACCAGCAAGCTGGGAAGAAAGCAATCGCTGCTGAAGATACACAGCCTCCCTGCAGCAGAGCCTACAACATGGACAGTACATGGGTTCCCAGATCGTGGGGTAAAGAGCGAGTGGGAGAGGGGGTGGGGGGACTGACCTAAACCTGTACCAGGGCCACAGAAGCCCCGAGAGAAAGACTGAATGAGAGAGGAGCGAGATAAACATCCAGAAGGGTTAAGTGGAGAGCCGCAAGTAAGAGAGGGGTTACCAATACCCCCGAGAATTACGTGAGGTATTTGGACAAAGGAACCCAATTGAGTCAGAGACACCAATAAAGGAAACTAAGAACAGAAACGAGGGAATCCCGGTGGCCCCTGAAACCTGAATCTAGTGGGGAAGAGGGCAACACAAGTGCTGGAGAGGGATCATGGCAATATCCTCCATCTAAAGAACTTTGGTAATTTTGGGTTCTCTGGAACCTAAGGCTTTTCAGTGTTAAAACTTGGAGAAACCGGAGGAACGTTGCATTAACTGCGAAATAAGGAACCGTTAAATTGCATAATCAAGGACCAGGAGAATGTCCTCTCATCCGAGTCCTTCTGGCTTGCCACTTTTGGTATAAATATACTGTATTGCCAATGGACATGTGGCCTAAATGTTCCAACACATTCTTAAAGTAAGACGATATTGGCAGTCCATTCCACGGGCTCTCCTTCTATGCAAGTTGTCTGCAGACAAGTTTCAGTGTATGAGCAGCTGACCCTGAAGATATGAGTTTCTTTCAGTAACCTATTGTTTACGAACAAGTGCCATGTGATATCCGTCTGTGAAATGGCAAAATCTTGTGTCTAGTCAGTGAATCGACCCATGTGTCATCTCTTCACTCTGTGACCTGGGACACCATTGCCATCAATGTACAAAACGTGGGGAGAAATGGGGCAACGGGAATCTCTGATAACCTACAATGTCATTAAGGGACTTCTCACATCATACATGCCAACATAGCAGCTGAAATTGCTGCTCAGTTATTCGTGTTTGCGGTCAAGCAGCAGGGATGGCCGTTGCCTAGGTGGTCTCTGTGGAGATCCATGGGGGTGTACAGTGAATACTTACAGGAGTGATGTGTGTGGAGTCTCTCATACACGAGTAAAACCGATGTTTATATTGACCTAATGTCAACAATAGCGGCCTTCCAGTCTTCTAATACGTCAAGTATTCAAGAAATAAATCAATTGAAGCCATTCTCAAAATGTAACTGCATGGCTTAATAGTTAAAATGAATTAGCATGCTTATAGATTTTAAGATTTACACGGCTTGCATTCTGAAACTACTGAACCTGAAAGCACTGCACCTTATATTGGTAGGAATGTAAATGATGAGAAGGGTTTTGTTAAGGGAGCCATGGGCTATTCTTATCAAAGTTGTATTGGCTATTTATTGACAGTACATACGGTAGATTTGACAATCTTGATCAGGTTAAGAGTGTCTGCATTTCTTCAGTTAAAGACGTGGTGGTAAAATACACCTGCATGTGGTCTGACAGCCTTTAATCGCAAAGTCTCCATAGATCTAGCCATTGGAGATCAAGTTTCCTGATTGGATGAGTTACGTGGCTCTTTCCAGATTACATGCATGTAATGGGTCTACATCATTTTGCCGAAGTAAATTACAAAGCAGTAATTTACTTTGCCAGAATTATTTTGAGTTTAGTGCCACATTTTTTGTTGAATGTTATTCCCTGATCCCCTCCTACGCAGCCATTCCTGACCAATGTCCCTATACCTCTTACCCCTCAACATATATATTTCTGAGGCTTGTGGATCTGCTTAGAATCGCATGTTTTGCATAGGCTGTCGCATGTTTTGTCTCAGAAGTATAGCTCAGGGGCAACGCGCTCACCTTGGAAGCAAGACGACGCAGAGTGACACAGATTCAGTCCCCGGGTCAGCGCTTAGAAAATTCTGGGTATTAAGTGCGTTATAAATAACCAATTACAATCTAGTGGTTGGTACAGAGTATTACATTACTTACTTTCTAATTGAAATAAGTACCTCAACGGGGCGTGTTTGTAATACTCTCCCTACTATGACGTGTACTGTACCCATGCACCTTCACGTGTTGAGGTCCTCAGATGGTATTTTTGAGCTTGCTCCAGATGTATATGCTGACTGGGTTCAGGATCTTGTGTATCCCTGTCCATGAAAAGTACATGGGTTGGCATATGATCCCCCACCCCTTTTTGTTGAGTGTCTTGCAAGCATTAGAAAGACAATCACAGGTATGTCATGTATGTGATCCCTTTTACTGCCTCAGTGATTTCAGAAATGTAAATGACCACTGTGCTGTATTTCAGTGAAATGATAATCTAACGGATGGCACATTTGAATCTTAATCCTGATAAAAATTACTGTTCCCATGCGTGTATTAAAGGATACATATATACACACCGCAATCGCCTCAAATTGTCATACCAACAAGTACTAAAGTAAAGTGCACACCCTTAAAGAAACAAAAAACAAGTCGAACAAAAAAAGGAAAGTACATATTTAAAAAATGGCACTTCGTTTCAAAGTCAACCTGTTAAGGTGAGTATCACGAGAGTGAAGCGTACCTGTAGACTTGGATGAAGATCTTGACGAGACAGCCAGACTGACGACTGTCTTCTGATGAGTAAATGACGCGGGGTACCGGCCTCTCCACCACCCAAGGTTGAAACAGGGTGGAAGATGGACCGACTCCCAACGCCACAGGACGCTCTCTCCTGATTAGCGTGGCGTCAGGACAGTGCAAGCACTGACAGTACTTTCCGAGAAGAGGTCCCAAGGACCCTGTTAAGAGGAGCGTTGAGGAGATGCTGGTATTGCTGCTGAGCGAGTTCAGGGCGACTGAAGTAGATGGTTGAGCCAGGCACCCGCAAACCACTGGTGAAACGAAAATAACAGGCAGGATGGTGGTCCGACTGGTGCAGCAGCTGGTAGTCTCAAAAAGTCCCAAAAGGAACCAGGTAGCAGCTCAGGCAGGAGTGTGGGAACCAAACCCAGGAACTGGACTGGGGAACCAAACCCAGGAACTGGACTGGGGAACCAAACCCAGGAACTGGACTGGGAGAGGACAGAAAACGGGAACCCAGGAGAGAGGGAAAGGCACCCCAGGATTGGGAACTCCGGGACCCAAAAGGACCTCCAAGCAAACACAAAAGGAGGGAAGGACCAGGGGCCTCAGGAAGGACGAGAAACCAGGAAAGAAATCAGGCTGGAGCGGGCGGAAGTACAGGACTGGAACAGGAGAGCAAACAAACGAGCGAAGAACACGATCAGGGCACAACCGCGTTGAGACGCGACTTGCCCCTGATCAAAGCTCGTTTTATGGGATGGCCGGCACCCGAGAGGCTTGAAACGCAAACCGTCTCGTTGCCGGGTGCGGCGCATCCAAAGCAAGGCTTGAAGCGCAAGCTCTCGCCGTGGAGAGGGCCCAATCTACTGCGCATGCGCGGAACCGAGACCGTGGTCTCCCGCGCATGCGCAGAAGACTCCTGACGGGAACCCTAGAAGCTCTCCCCATGGCGGATCCCCGCAAGCGAAAGCGCGGGTAGATCCGCCAAGAGGGAGGGGAGCAAGCAGGTGCGGAGAACCCTGGTCTCCAGGTAAGTGGCGTGACACTATGACCCCTCCCAGGAAGACCCAGGGCCCCAGGCTTCCAAGGGAACCTCGCGTAAAAATCACGCACAAGACGAGGTGCGTGCACATGCTGATGTGGTTCCCAAGTGCGATCACAAGCCGGGTATCCCTTCCAATCCACTAAAAAGTGGAGCACCCCTCTATGATAGCGGGCATCACAGATCTCCTGAACCTCAAACTCGGGGACACCCTGAACCATAACCGGGGCCGGGCGAAGAGGAGAACGACCAAAGGAGTCTTTGACATGAGGCTTCAAAAGGGAGATATGAAAGACTGGGTGAATATGCCAAGAACGTGGGAGCTCAATGCGAAAAGCCACGGAGGACAGGCGCTTAGTTATCTTAAATGGGCCGAAATATCGTGGAGCCAGCTTAACCGGCAAATTGTGAAGTGGCAAATTCCTTGAAGATAACCAAACCTGATCCCCCACCCGGAGATCTGGTTCCACACATCTCCCTCTGTCTGCCTGAACCTTCATACGGTTCCTTGTCAGCTCCAAAGTCCTACGTGACACTTCATGTTGCCTCTGAATGGAAGACACCAGGTCATCAGCAGAAGGAACCGTACTAGAAGGTACAGGATGGAAAGGCATCAGTTTCAGGTGCTGGCCAGAAGAACAGTAGAACGGACTGATTCCCGTAGAGGAATGGACGGAATTATTGTATGAAACTTCAGCAAAGTCCAGACAAGCCTTCCAGTTGGACTGAGTAGCATTGGCAAAGCAGCGAAGATACCCCTCCAAAGTCTGATTAGTCCTTTCGGTGAGGCCGTTGGTCTGTGGATGATAACCAGAGCTCATAGCCCTGTGAATGCCAAGATGGCCACATACCCTGCTCCAGAAAGAAGACAAAAACTGAGATCCCCGGTCAGAAATAATCTTTTCTGGAAGGCCATGCAACCGATATACTTCATGCAGAAAGGCCAACACCATCTGGGCAGCCGAGGGTATCTTACTAAAGGGGATGAAATGAGCATACTTCGTAAAGCAATCAACCACAACCATTATGCAGGTACATCCGTCGGAGGGAGGTAAGTCTACAATAAAGTCAGTGGCAATGGCGTGCCACAGGTACGGCGGCAGTTCCGTGGGAAGAAGCAATCCTAGAGGTCTTCTTCTTGGTACCTTAGTTTGTGCGCAGACGGGACAACTCGCCACATACTCCTTGACTGAACTGGCCCACCCAGGCCACCAAAACTGTCGAGACACTAGTTCTTGCGTAGCTTTGATTCCTCGATGTCCCCCAATCAAAGAATCATGAAAACCATGCAGTATGCCGTCACGAATAGGCCCCACAGGAATGTACAACCTCTTCTGGAAAAACAGCAGACTGTCTCGTTCAGACACCGATGATTGCCGCAAAAGGATCGTTCGTTCAGGATCCATTCGGGTGGCATCCGAAATAGATTGTAGGTGTGGAGACAATGCCAACAAGAAATGGTGTGGGGAAATCAATGGTGAACTCGCAGCAGTCCTTCTCTCCTCCTTCTTCAGAGACCGAGATAAGGCATCCGCCTTCAGATTGGCGGTACCAGGGATGTAGGTAAAATGGAACAGAAACGGAGAGAAAACGAAAGCCTATCTAGCCTGGCGAGGCGGACGGCACTGTGAGGAACGTAGATACTGCAAATTCCGGTGATCTGTACGGACCTCTACTGAAAAGCGTGCCCCAAGCAGGAGATGTCTCCATTCTTCAAAGGCCATCTTTATGGCCAGCAATTCCCTCTCGATAACCGCATAGTTCCTTTCGCTGGGATTCAATTTGCGTGAGAAATAGGCTACTGGATGTTCAATGGAGGTCTTAGGATCACACTGCAGAAGGACCGCTCCAATGGCGAAATCAGAAGCGTCTGCCTCCACAATGTAGGGTAATTCGTCCTGAGGGTGACGCAGAATTGGGGTGGTGGTAAAAGCCGTCTTCAAGGTGGTGAAGGCCTGCGAAGCAAGAGAATCCCACTTGAAAACAGTCCTACTGCTGGTCAACCTGGTAAGTGGCTGTGGAGGCATGTCCGCCCTTCCCGGTGTATCAAGGAAGGGGGAAGCCGCCGCGGACAGCCGCGTTGCTGGCGGCCGCGGCGGCGCTGCGGTAAGAGCCGCTATAGACAGCCGCGGCGAAGCCGTGAGAGAAGCCAGCCGCGGCGAAGCCGTGAGAGAAGCCGCTGCCGACAGCCGCGGCGGGCCCTCGGAACACTCACCCGGGTTCCACTCCGGTCCGGGGAACGGGGAGCCATGCTTGCGGTGGTGCCGGGACGCAGGAGAGCAGCGACCGGATCGCCGCCTCCGTGCTCCTTCTGATAGAGCCGGGACTTCATGTGGCTGGAGAAGGACGCCCATCGTCCGGATGCGTCCTTACACCACGCGGCCACGGCTGCATGGCCAACGTGAACCCTCACCACCTCAAGGGGAACGGGAAGGGCGACAGCCCGGGGCGGCAACCTTTAAGGGAGGCGGGACAACGTCCCAGGAACCAATGAGAAGGGGGTTAGCCCAGGCTCCTAGTGATTGGAGGGGGTTTGAACCCTCCTGTTATGATAAAAGGGCGCCAAACCAAACTAATGGGTTGCTCTCATTCCACAGGATACGGAGAAAGGAGAGAGGGGAGAACCAGAGTGGTGGGCCTATCCGGACACCTCAAGATAAGACTAGACCAGGACTAACCTCGTTATATTTCGGAAGGCCAAGACACCGGTGAAGTCAACCGGGAGGACTTGAGAATAATTCCTTTAACCATAACGCTATCCTTCAAACAGTGAATAAAATATTGTTTCAGCATCCACCTGTCTCCGAGCTTAATTCCACACTGGCGACGAAGGTGGGATTCTGACAGCGCTATGGAGGCATTGATAAAGACCCTGACCGAGGGTCAACAGCAATTGCAACAGATGGTGCAGCTCCAGTCACAACAAGCAGCTGCGGATCGGCAAGCCTTTCAACAGGCCATCCAGCTGCAGGGTACTATACAGACCACTGCGCAGGACAAACAGCAAGAGACCATAACCCGTCTCACAGATGCAGTAGCCAATACGAGAAACCAACCACTGGTGCCCTCGGCCCTCCTGCAGAAGTATAGGGACGGGGAGGACCCTGCCTTTTTCTTTACCAGTTTCGAACGCATAGCCAGGAACGCGCAATGGCCTCCAGACCGGTGGGGTCAATATGTCGCCCCCCTACTATCTGGGGTGATGCAGGGCGCCTACCAGGCGGTAAACCCCAACGGCAATACGCCGTACGGAGAGATCAAGGCCGCAGTACTAGACCGTTTAGGACTGGACGATGAAGCATACCGGATCCAGCTAAGGGAAGCCAGACTCAGGGCTGGGGAAAGCCCGCGCCAGCTGTATTATAGGATAAAAGACCTAGCCGAGAAGTGGTTGCTGGCTCCAAACCCCGCTAACCAACCCCTGCTCGATAAAATCATACTGGAACAGTTCATAGAAGCCCTGCCCGGGCAAATGCAGAAATGGGTCAGGCAGCACCATCGGCCCACCCTAACCGAAGCAGTGGACATAGCGTCGGCGTATCAGAAGGCAGGTCACTTCCGGCTACCACCCACAGGAGTATCAGCCCGCATTGCCATCCCGGTTTCCGACCCCCATGTGATCAGGGGTAGCCGAGTACTACCCTTCAGGTGGAAACCCTCAGAGGACAAGAGACCAGGAAGCGAAGAGAAGGCCCCGATGCCGACACCTGGTTACAAGCAACCACAGTGTTATGAGTGCAACGAGTGGGGCCACATAGCCCGTTTTTGTCCCAGGAGAAGACCGGTTGAACCCATGGACATCGGTTACCTGAACCCGATAGACGAGGAGGGCGGCCTGGGACCCTATGTGGTGGACATTCGTGTCGACGGCCGACCATCACGTGCACTCTTGGACAGCGGCAGCAGGCAGACGGCCATATCACCAACCGTGAGTAACTCTCCCTGCTTGTCTAATGTAACGGTACCTATTCGATGCATTCACGGGGACACCAAGTGTTACCCAATGAAGGATGTAGTAATTGACTTAAAAGAAACCTCCACTCCCTTGAGGGTTGCCGTCCTACCTAGTCTTCCCACCCCAGTGGTAATCGGGACTGACCTTCCCCACTTCAACCAAACCTTAAGGGACCTAAGGGAAGAGAAGAACCCGCCCGAACCCAATGTTGCGGGAACGGACCCTGTTTCCCGGGAACCCCTACCAGGGCGGAAAAGGCGGACCCGGATGGCATGGTGTCAGGCCAGTTATATGACCCGACCCATCGATTGGAAGCTTGAAGATAACGAGGACACCATAAGGGGAGAGACCCTAACCGACCCAACCCTACGTGTGGCCAGGGAAAGGGCAGTCCGGGAAGGGGAACCCAACCTAGCCAGTGGCCCAGGGTTCCTTCTACGCAATGGTCTCCTATACCGGAGGTATAAGGGTGACGATGGCGCCGTAAAAGAACAATTGGTGTTACCGAAGAGTCACCGTCTTATAGTACTACAACTGGCCCATAATCATCCCTGTGGGGGTCACATGGCCTCCCTTAAGACCCAACAAAATCTTCTAAAGAGGTTTTTCTGGCCTGGCATTTACGGCGAGGTAGCCCGACATTGTAAGAATTGTTCCACCTGCCAGCTTACCAGCGGGGTACTACCCGCCAAGGCACCACTACAGAAAATGCCCCTCATTTCGATCCCATTCCAGAGGATCGGTATGGACATAGTGGGACCCCTGGAACCAGCCAGCCGCGGTTATAAATACTTATTGGTCGTAGTCGACTACGCCACCCGCTACCCAGAGGCCTTTCCCCTAAAGGGAACATCGGCCCGGGTATTATGCGACCAACTAATCCCGTTCTTTGCCCGAGTGGGGATACCCTCCGAGATAATCACCGACCAGGGCACTAATTTCATGTCAACCCTCCTAAAACAAATATGTGGACAGCTACAGATCAAACAACTGAGAACCTCAGTATACCATCCCCAAACTGATGGGCTGGTAGAACGTTATAACCAGATGATCAAAAAAATGCTAAGAAGGGTGACGGGACCAACCGGGAAAAACTGGGATCGGGCGATCCCCCTGGTGTTAATGGTGTTAAGAGACACCCCACAGTCTTCCACCGGTTTTTCTCCCTTCGAGCTCTTGTTTGGGAGACAACCTCGGACGATACTGGACCTGGTTAAGGAGGAGTGGGAATCCACGGCAGAGGTGTCCTTAACCGAGTATACAGAGGAATTAAAGGAACACCTAACTGCATTACGTACACTGGCCCAGAACAACCTTGGTCATGCCCAAACAACTCAAGAAAGAAATTATAACAAGGGGAGCCGGATGAGAGCCTTCAGCCCAGGGGACCAGGTATTGGTACTCCTACCTACCAGCACCAACAAGCTCTTAGCCAGATGGAGAGGGCCCTACAAGATCATTGATGTGCTAAGCCCAGTGACCTACCGGGTACAACAACCCGATCGGACTACCCCAGAAAAAGTCTATCACATCAACCTTCTAAAAAAATGGAACGAGCCTCTTCTGGGCGCCTTTGTGAGCATCGAGGAACCCGAATCGGAAGAAATCCTGAACACTGTTCCCCATACCCTGGATGCAGTCAACTGGGGTGACACCCTTTCCCGCGAAATGAAGACGGACATTAGGAACAGACTGTTCCCTTATGCTGATGCCTTTTCCTCCTTACCTGGACGAACCAACGTGCTTGAACATGTAATCAAAACGGACCCCGGACCACCCGTGAGGCTTAGACCGTACCGGATACCCGAAGCCAGGCGGAACATCATTAAATCCGAGGTGGATGAAATGTTACGGATGGATATCATCGAGCCATCTGTCAGCGTTTGGTCGTCCCCCATAGTGCTCGTTCCTAAACCAGACGGTTCGGTCCGTTTCTGTATGGACTACAGACAGTTAAATGCGGTGTCCCGATACGAAGCCTATCCAATGCCTCGGATGGACGAACTACTGGAGGGCCTTGGAGCAGCCCAATTCTTAAGTACTCTGGATTTAACCAAGGGCTATTGGCAGATACCCCTACGCACCAAGGATAAGGAGAAAACTGCCTTTTCCACCCCACAAGGCTTATACCAATACAAGGTTCTACCCTTTGGACTCCATGGGGCCCCCGCCACGTTCCAGAGGTTGATGGACATCATACTAAGGCCGCATGCTGGATACGCTGCTGCTTACCTGGACGACATTGTCGTGTACAGCCAATCCTGGGGGTCGCATCTGGACCATCTGGAACTAGTAGTAGCTGATTTACAGAGGGCAGGGTTACATATCAACCCCAAGAAGACCACGATGGGAACCCACGAAACCAAATATCTGGGCCACATAGTGGGTGGAGGAGTGCTTAAACCTCGGTTGTCCAAAACCCAGGCTATACGCGATATACCGACTCCCACCAACAGGAAACAAATACGAGCATTCCTGGGGTTGATCGGATATTACAGGAGATTCATCCCTGACTTCTCCTCGGTGGCCGCACATTTGACAGACGCGTTACGACTCAAGGGAAATCCCAATCTGACCAACAACCCAAGTGCCTTGAACGCCATAGCGGACCTGAAGCGACGGATCACGTCAAACCCGGTCCTCTGCTGTCCGGACTTCCAGAAACATTTCTTTTTACAGACAGACGCCTCCAACCAGGGACTAGGAGCTGTACTGTCACAGGAGACCAGAGGGGATCTACAACCAGTGTGCTTCATCAGTCGGAAACTGTTGCCCCACGAGGCGGCTTACTCGACCATTGAGAAGGAGTGCTTGGCCATCAAGTGGGCCGTTGACTCGCTCCGGTATTATCTGCTGGGTCGCCGGTTCACCCTGTATACCGACCATGCCCCCCTCCAGTGGCTGGCTCAGCATAAGGACACTAACCAGAGGGTTCTCCGCTGGTTTCTCTCCCTTCAGCCTTTCGACTTCATCACGTTGCACAGACCTGCCAGATTCCAGCTAGTGGCAGATTATCTGTCTAGATGCTCACCCTGGCCCGAACGGCCTGGGATCGGGGTGGGGATGTGTGGAGGCATGTCCGCCCTTCCCGGTGTATCAAGGAAGGGGGAAGCCGCCGCGGACAGCCGCGTTGCTGGCGGCCGCGGCGGCGCTGCGGTAAGAGCCGCTATAGACAGCCGCGGCGAAGCCGTGAGAGAAGCCAGCCGCGGCGAAGCCGTGAGAGAAGCCGCTGCCGACAGCCGCGGCGGGCCCTCGGAACACTCACCCGGGTTCCACTCCGGTCCGGGGAACGGGGAGCCATGCTTGCGGTGGTGCCGGGACGCAGGAGAGCAGCGACCGGATCGCCGCCTCCGTGCTCCTTCTGATAGAGCCGGGACTTCATGTGGCTGGAGAAGGACGCCCATCGTCCGGATGCGTCCTTACACCACGCGGCCACGGCTGCATGGCCAACGTGAACCCTCACCACCTCAAGGGGAACGGGAAGGGCGACAGCCCGGGGCGGCAACCTTTAAGGGAGGCGGGACAACGTCCCAGGAACCAATGAGAAGGGGGTTAGCCCAGGCTCCTAGTGATTGGAGGGGGTTTGAACCCTCCTGTTATGATAAAAGGGCGCCAAACCAAACTAATGGGTTGCTCTCATTCCACAGGATACGGAGAAAGGAGAGAGGGGAGAACCAGAGTGGTGGGCCTATCCGGACACCTCAAGATAAGACTAGACCAGGACTAACCTCGTTATATTTCGGAAGGCCAAGACACCGGTGAAGTCAACCGGGAGGACTTGAGAATAATTCCTTTAACCATAACGCTATCCTTCAAACAGTGAATAAAATATTGTTTCAGCATCCACCTGTCTCCGAGCTTAATTCCACAGTGGCGCTGTAGTTTGGGAAAAGTGGGGAATAAATCGCCTATAAAAGTTGGCAAAACCCAAAAAGCGCTGTAGAGACTTTACATCATGTGGCTGCTTCCAATCTAGGACAGCTTGAACCTTCTTGGGATCCATTTCAATACCAGTATGATTGATCACATATCCCAGGAATTCGATGCTGTGTTGATGAAAAGAACATTTCTCCGCCTTGGCAAACAACTGGTTAAAGGATAAACGGTGAAGGACTTCACGAACGTGTTCCACATGTTCCTCAAGAGATTTGGAAAAAATCAAAATATCGTCCAAGTAGATCCAAACCGAAATGTCTATTAAATCGCTGAAGATGTTATCCATGAATCTCTGGAAAACAGCTGGGGCATTACACAGACCAAAAGGCATAACCCTATACTCAAAGTGTCCAAAGGGGGTCTTAAATGCGATTTTCCATTCGTCCACATCCTTAATGTGGACCAAATGGTAGGCTCCGCGTAAATCGAGTTTAGTGAAGATCCGAGCTGTGTGGAGAGTTTCCAAGATACTGCGAATCAAAGGTAAGGGATAACGATCCTTTATGGTTATGTCGTTCAGTTGTCGATAGTCTACACAGGGTCTTAAAGTTCCTTCCTTTTTCTTTACAAAAAACAAAGGAAATCCCGCAGGTGACTTCGAAGGGGCTATATATCCCTTGCTTAAACAATCCGACAGGTAGTCCTGTAACACTTGCCTCTCATCCTGGGTTAAGGCATACAGTCTTCCATGAGGAATTTCTACGTCTGGCAACAAATCAATGGAGCAATCAAAAGAGCGATGAGGGGGCAATGGTATATTTCCTGGTTCCGAGAACACATGTTCAAAAGCGGCATATTCTTGTGGAACTTGAGATATGGAACAAAGATTCGAACCTCTGCCAATAGATTCCAAGGAAGTTGAAGATACACGGGTCTGGGTTGGCAGGTTACAATTCTGAGAACAAAAGGTGGAAGCGAAGGATAAAGTATGAGTTCCCCAGTTGATGACTGGATTGCGGCATTGCAACCATGGTAATCCCAAAACCAACTTGTAGATGGGAGACCTGATCACGTCCAAGGCCAAAGTCTCCAGGTGATCAGCAATCCGGAGTACCAACCCCACGGTGTGAAGACGGACGGGTCCAGAGGACAGAGGGGATCCATCGATGACCTCAACCGGTAGGGCAGTTTGTCTGGAAAGAAGCGTTATTCCGTTGATGTTGGCAAACGATTCATCGATGTAGTTACCAGAGGCTCCACTATCCAGCAATCCGTGAACTTCCAGAGTCTTATCAGGCAAAGATATCCTGATCTTCAAGGTCAATAAGACAGCTGGTTGCATGGGGTGAGAAGTGGAACAAGACGCGGATAGGCCTGAGAAAGAAGTGGGACCTGTTGCTGCCCTTCCATTACACAACAGGTCTCCTAGTTTTCCGCCTTCTTTTTCTGAGGGCGTAGGGGGCATGTACCCAGATAATGCCCAGCCGCTCCACAATAAAGACACAGGCGCAGCGTTCTTCTTCTCCTTTCCTCCTCAGACAAAGGACCTCTCATGGCCCCTAATTGTATAGGTTCAGAGCCAGACTCCGGGGAACCAAAAGATCTGACTGGTACATTAGGCATTCTTGAATGAAATTTCTCAGACCGACGTCTCTCCGCCCTTCGCTCCGCTTGTCTCTGGTCTATCCGGAGCACTTGTTCAATAAGACGTTGGAGGGTCTCGGGCTCGGTAATATGAAGTAACTCGTCCTTGTATTCATCTCTCAAGTCTCGACGAAACAAGGTACTTTGCGTGACCTCTGGCCACTGGGAGTCAGTCGCCAGTTGGCGGAAACGGCTTATGTAAGTTATAATGTCAGCACTTCCTTGTCTCATGTCCATCAACTGGTTCTGGGCTACGGAAGCCAGGTTTGGTGATTGAAACACCTCCAAGAAAGCCTTTTCAAAGGCCACGAAATCATTCAAAATTGGACTATTGGTGACCACCAATGGAGTGGCCCAAGCGAGAGCGTTCCCAGAAAGATTCCCCAGGATATATCCAATCTTGGCCTTGTCGCTGGTGAAGTGAGATGGTCTAAAAAGCAAATGAATTCGGCAATGATTGCAAAATTCTGCTACACGTCGGCGGTCTCCATCGAACTTGATCGGAGTTGTATGTGCCAGTGAACCTTCTCCCTTTGAAGCACTCATAGCCCCCTGAGATACCATTTGACGTAAAGTCTGGTTTTCCTGACGTAATGCCGTTATCTCTGCTCTAAGAGCTTGAAGCTCATTCCGGATATCTTGACCATCTTCCATCTCCAAATCTGAAGGCAGGCGTCTCAATCTGTTAAGGTGAGTATCACGAGAGTGAAGCGTACCTGTAGACTTGGATGAAGATCTTGACGAGGCAGCCAGACTGACAACTGTCTTCTGATGAGTAAATGACGCGGGGTACCGGCCTCTCCACCACCCAAGGTTGAAACAGGGTGGAAGATGGACCGACTCCCAACGCCACGGGACGCTCTCTCCTGATTAGCGTGGCGTCAGGACAGTGCAAACACTGACAGGAGAGGCAGATGTAGAATGTCCTTTAACAGTAGAGTCCGAAGTGCTTTCCGAGAAGAGGTCCCAAGGACCATGTTAAGAGGAGGGTTGAGGAGATGCTGGTATTGCTGCTGAGCGGGTTCAGGGCGACTGAAGTAGATGGTTGAGCCAGGCACCCGCAAACCACTGGTGAAACGAAAATAACAGGCAGGATGGTGGTCCGACTGGTGCAGCAGCTGGTAGTCTCAAAAAGTCCCAAAAGGAACCAGGTAGCAGCTCAGGCAGGAGTGTGGGAACCAAACCCAGGAACTGGACTGGGGAACCAAACCCAGAAACTGGACTGGGGAACCAAACCCAGGAACTGGACTGGGGAACCAAACCCAGGAACTGGACTGGGAGAGGACAGAAAACGGGAACCCAGGAGAGAGGGAAAGGCACCCCAGGATTGGGAACTCCGGGACCCAAAAGGACCTCCAAGCAAACACAAAAGGAGGGAAGGACCAGGGGCCGCAGGAAGGACGAGAAACCAGGAAAGAAATCAGGCTGGAGCGGGCGGAAGTACAGGACTGGAACAGGAGAGCAAACAAACGAGCGAAGAACACGATCAGGGACGCGACTTGCCCCTGATCGAAGCTCGTTTTATGGGATGGCCGGCACCCGAGAGGCTTGAAACGCAAACCGTCTCGTTGCCGGGTGCCGGCGCATCCAAAGCGAGGCTTGAAGCGCAAGCTCTCGCCGTGGAGAGGGCCCAATCTACTGCGCATGCGCGGAACCGAGACCGTGGCCGGCCGCGCGTGCGCCGAGGACTCCTGACGGGAACCCTAGAAGCTCTCCCCATGGCAGATCCCCGCAAGCGAAAGCGCGGGTAGATCCGCCAAGAGGGAGAGGAGCGAGCAGGTGCGGAGAACCCCGGTCTCCAGGTAAGTGGCTTGACACAACCCTCCAGATGCTGCTAATAATGCAGACATAACCTGTTATGCAAATGTTTGGTATCACTGAAAAAATACTGCTCTTGATAAATCGAAATGCTGATAACTTAAATTCATCCTTTAAACCGAGCCTTCAGTATTCTAAAAACTGACATTACTAATTATCAATCTAAAGCTAATTCTTGTACTGCACAGCTTAATAAACACTGTTACAACATATGTGTCATTTAAATTAACAAGATCCTTCAATAGTTACCAACACAACACATTTTGCAATTCTCATCAGTTAACATACATGAAATAATTAACGTGTGTTAAATGCAATTTTTGTAAAGACTTTCAGTATGCATATTTGGGACAGTTATTCTGAAGTCCTACCTGACATCAAAACCATACATCTAAGACCGTATATAAGCTCCACTATTACCACCTGAGAATGTTGGTAGCATCGACTGAGTAGGCAGGCTTAACTTAGGAGGGAGACGGGGCTGTAGCTTGGTACAAAGAAATTGTAGCATTCATATGGTCCAAAGAAACCATGAAATACTATGTATTGTAAAAATAAATGTTGTATTTCAATACATGTAGGCTAAGTTGAATCTTGGGTAAATGAGTGTTAGGACGGATTTCCATTTCATGTGTAATTTTCCCTCCAGTTGTGTACCCCCCAACCTTTTGCTTTGTTTAAACACCATAGTCTGACTTTACCAGAAGAGCCCAGCCGTCTGCCGCACTCCCCTGGGCTTTTTTGCTCACTTTGTTATGGGGAAACTAACATGCCCTTAAAGACAGTCAGTACTGGGAGACTTTGTTTCCCTTAGTCGTTGTTTTTAGGCAGAATTATATGCAGTACCCTTTGGGAACACCACACACAATTAAGACTACAAGTGACAGTACAAATTCACTTCACCTTTGGTACAAGCCCGTACTACACAGTTAAAGGCATGGTCTAGTAAAAATTTTAATTGTCCCTACGGGTCGGCCATGTTTTTTTAAGCCTAAGTGGCTCGATTTTAGAAAACTTTCCTATGGACCTTACCCGAGTTTTCGTCCATTAAACGCACGCGAAAACAAGCACCAGGGAGCCGCCATTTTCTGATAATCCTATCTTTTCCCCGATCGCCCTGGCTGACCTGCTTTTGCGGCACTAAATCAATTGCCCCGCCCCTGAGCCTGACATTATCAAAACATTCATATTCCCCGCTTCTCCCCGTGACGTTACTGTGCTGCGTAGGCAAATGCACCCAGTCGTCTTCTGCGCGACTCCACATAGAACCCGGAAACCAACACAGATCAACTCACAACACAGCGCGCCACAATTCGGAATATGAAACTGTACTTTAAAATGAAACAGCAACACGGTACATTTGGTAAAGTACATTTATTTGACATTAAATGTTTAGAGAATATTCAGCAATTGCCATATGAACTCCGGAAGCCATTTATTTTCTTTTATCTGTATCCGCAATAACTGTTCCGTTTCATCTTGAGTCACGCGCTGTTCCTTTATGGTACACAGGGTGTTCATTTTCGTAAAAAGAATCACTTTGGAAGCACGGTGAACCGCAAGGCTGTTCCATCAACTAGGCACTAGTCCAGCCTAAAGGTTGATATGTTGCTTCTAGCCACTAGTACAGCGTAAGGGCATGTGGGCACGTCCTAGAGTTCCAGGGAACCACTCCTCCGACGCCTCCAATATTCCAACAATAAACGCTATCCAAAAAGTTCTGAAGCATCAAATGGAAAAAGGCCCCTACTCACAATTTTCCATAGTAAATAAACTAGACAACTCATGAAGAACAATTATAGACCTAATAAGTTTGAACAAATATGTCAAACAGAAAATCAAAATGGTCTCCCTAGCAGAAGTCGTTGATAAAGGAGGGCGACTTTCTGGTGTCAATAGAGCTGACGTTCCAATTAAAACCACAGAAAATTTAACAAATGACTATTCTCCAGCATGGGGTCATTCATGGATTTACATGCCCATGAATATTCCCTGTTGTCAGGCTGGGAATCCTCGGTAAAGAAAAAATCAGTTACAGTTTAATTTCTGAACTGTCTTTCGCTTAATAATCAATCACTGAGCTCTGGGTCATACTGCCCCCAGCCAATGACTGCCCTTTACCTACGCCCCTCCTCTGGCAGCCATCTTTAGATTTTTACTTCACGTTCAAGTGTTGGGAGTCCTCGTGTTTAGCTCTAGAGCTTTTACTGCGTTTATCGTTTTTTGGAAGAGTATTACTCTATTTTTCTGTCAATCGGGCCTTGTGCTCCATCGATCAACCCATCCGATTAACGGGGACCCGTTGTCGGATTTCTTAGCGCCCCTTAAGGGCGAATTTCGTTGAGTTTCTTTGTGGACCATGTCGGAAGAGAAGAAGGATTCGGCTCCTGTTAGGGAGAATTCTCATTCTATGGCTAATTTCCCTTACCTATAGAGTCCCCCAGCAGCTTTGCTGGATTTGAAGGGTTTCTTTTCTCCTGCTAAGAGTGAGACTCTTTTTCCCACTCTTAGGCCTTTTTTTTGCTATGTGTGTTCTTGGCTATTTTTGTGTTTAATGTCTATGGGGTATTTCTCACCTCCATAGGAACCATCTTTATTCACATGTGTTACACAGCACCCTCCGTGCAGTGACACAGGGGTGTCATAGCGACCCCCAAACATAGACTCCATACCCTGGGACTGACTACTGTCTCCCAGGGCATGTAAAGTCCCAATTGACTTTACTAGTCAATTTCTATGAACTAAACCAGTACAACCCATTTTACTATGGAGGTACTGGAAAGGGTTAATAGTTTTTCTCTTATGTTAATTTTTCGAGAGGGTACCGTGCAGACCCTCTCTCAGAAGTTTCTGGCTAGTAGCAGTAGTTACTACCGTAAATATTCGACCGTGAATATTTCCCTATGGGATTTTCCCATTGTTCGGGGCTACCACATTTTCTGACAGCCTCTAACACACCACCGGTGTATTTTAATATTACCTTTACTCCGGTAGGTTTTATTTGCCAGAACTTTAGTATAACTTCTTTCTCGTGTCTTTCTCTAAACCCCTAACGCAGGTCGGGGATCCTTTGTTCGTTCGTTTGGCGGGCTTCTGCCCAGAAGCCCTCCTTTCGGCGCCACTGAGTCTGGGGTGGGTCCATTGTGTGGGATGGGGAGGAGGACCCGTGGACAGGGTTGCCTCAGCAACCCATGTTGCACTCTATCCTGATAGGCTGGCGGGTCTCCCGCCAAGATGACCACTCCACTTTGTGAGTGACTGCTAGGCTGTATGAATGGGGCTCCTTTTGCATAAAAGCAGGGTCCTGAGAACTGGAAGAGCAAGACGTCGCCACTGAAATTAAGAAGCCGAAGAGGAGAGAAGCCAAAGACCCCTGCAACGACTGAACCACCGGTGAAGCCCTGCTGCAGCGTCTCACCACTTTTCTCCACACGACGAGAGAAGATCTTCATCTGCAAGAGCCTTCCCTTGAGCTGGTGGGGCCAACCAGTTTGCCAATCGCCTTCCCGGACCTGCCTTGTTCGAATCACCAGTACCCCGTACTCCGAGGCCGGATAGCCAGGCACCAGTTGTCATGCGCCGCTTTCTCACCTGGCGTCTTTGGCCCCGCTGCCGCTTACGGACTTCCTGATTTCCGTCACGCTGACGCTACGTTCACTAAGCGGTCTAGTCTTTCTCCGCTAGGATGACCGTAGCGTTATTTAACCACTCCTCTCCCTGGGTCCAGCGCGTTGCAACCTTCCACGGTCAGCTGCTTTTCCTCGCGGCCACGGTCTTGCTACACGCTGTTTTCCTCTTGCTCCTCAAGCCTTTCCTCTTTCACCTCTCTTACTCTTCCCGGTCCTTCTCAGGTCCCCGCCTTCTGTTCTCTCCCTCCTTCCTACTTTCCCTCCTTCGTGCCCGGCTTTCTGCCTTTGGTTTTGTTTACTTTCGCTTCCGGTGTATGCTGGAGTGTACATATCCTACTGGGTCCTGTTGCTGCCTTCTCCCATTGTTCATCTGCTTACACGCCCAGCTACCATCAGGATACCTGCCGGTTCCAGGGTTTTTTTGCCTATTCTGGCTTTTTTCCCCCTTTTTTGTCCCTCCCGGGAGTGGGACACGGTCAGGGCGCATTTACACGCTCTCACTGTGGCTTCCTCTTGTGGGAGACACGCTCAGCCTCGAAAAAAAGAAAAGGACTACACGGCACATCGAGCGCTCAGCCCAGTTGAGGAGGATTTCGACTCCACAGGTGAGGAGGTTGAAGAGATAAAAAAGGGTACTACAACTGTATTAGAAGTTGGTGCTGACAGTTTGCAACGCCAACAAACAACAACCATGGCAACTCCTGAGCAAGTGCAGGAACTAATTGCTGCAGTGCAAAGCCTCTCTCTAGAAATGCAAAATATAAAAACCGAAAACAACCTGCTAAAACAAATGGTAGCAGTGAGGGATCCCCCCAACACAGACCTGCCTCCTATGCCTTTGTCTTCGGGGAAGTACAATGGTTCCCCCAAGACCCTAAAAGAATTTCTTGACGCTTGCAGGGTGTATTTTTCCTTCAGAACCCGCACCTACGCCTCTGATCATGCCAAGGTTGGATTCCTGGTGTCTAATATGACAGGGAACGCTCTTGCTTGGGCCACCCCTCTAGTCACCGGAAATGACCCTGTCCTACAGAATTTCGATGCCTTTATCGATTATGTCAAACAAACCTTTGAAAGACCCGAAATCTCAATGGCAGCTGGTGAAGACTTGATGGACATTCGTCAAGGACAAGTTGATGTGCTGTCTTATATCTCCTCCTTTAAGAGATTGGCCATGGAGACGGGTTGGTCTGAGCAGTCCCAATTTATTCTGTTCCGCCGAGGTCTTAGGGAAGAATTAAAAGATGAAATGGCTCATTTTCCTCGGCCTACTTCCCTGCAGGATCTGATGACGGCCGCCCTTCAGATGGAGTTCAGGATGCAAGAAAGACGCCAAGAAAGAAGAAAGACGCGTACCTCCTTTTCAAGGACCTCCTCACCACCTTCAACAGCGCTCAAACCTCACGATGAGCCCATGCAAATCGGCACTACTCGCCGTTCTCTTACGCCTGAAGAAAGAAGGAGGAGAAGGGAACAGGGCCTATGTGCCTATTGTGCCTCTGATCGCCACACGGTGCATAACTGTACTGAACTAACCAAGAAACCGGCGGAAAACGCAAACCCTCGAACCTAGTTGGGACGGGTTATCGAGGGCAGTCTTCCAGTCCCTACGTTACTATGTCTATTGATTCCTCGAACCCTTCAGAAGATTCCCGCCTGATGGTTATAACAGTTAAGGTGTCACGCCCCTTCGGAGACGCTGGGCTTTGTGGCATCGATGGACCATAGGACGGCGGGTGTCAGCCATTTCTACTACCAAGATGGCCGCCGTAACTGGAGTTGCGAGTCTAGCCTCAACACACCTTGATTACCCGGAAGTACTGCCTCCCTGCCCGAGGGTGGGTATATCAGTCCCGGAGATCAACACGGCGTTGCGTTGCTACTCCTCATTAACAACGCTACGTAAGTTCGTTCCTAGGTCTTCGAGATTGACTTGCGAAATACTGTCTTCAGCCTCTAAACTTCCTGTTTTCATATTCTAGTGTCTCTCCAGCTACCTCTTTGTTTTCCGAGTTTGCGGTCTCCTCCTCTTCATCAATCAAGCTTGCCATCCGGTCCCATTCCGGACCGTGGTAAGCCTCATCCCACTCCCGTATAACCAATTACCTCCATTCCCACTTTTTTAGTCACAACTCACTTTTATCCTCTTCTTCACTTAGTAACAGGCACATCACGCACCGGCATTTCGAACACACTGGCAAGACTCTGCACCATCAAAACAGATCTTAGCTCCGCCTCGATTGCTACACGGAGGTTTTCTGAAGATTCTGCCTACCACCATCTTCCCCCTATTGTTCCGGTTTAAGGGTAATTCACATTCCTCTTACCTTACATTCTATCCCTCAGTTTCACTCGGATACTTACCAGTCTCTTTCTTCTCCTCAAAGACGAACGCCCTCCTGACTTCGCCGAAATCCCCGACTGCAACAGAGGACAACACACCGCTACCTTCGGAACAGGGTTTTCTTCCCCAGAGGGTTTCCCTAGGGCTTCTTCTTCTACCTGGTTTATCCGGGAGGAGGAAGAGGTACTTGGGAGGCTTTCATTATCTTCTCTCCATTGGGAACACGAAGAGCTTTCCACTACCGAAAGGGGTCTGTCAGAAGAAGAGGTAACGGTGAGTCCTTGGGATAACCTGCCAATTGATTGATTGGATACGCATATAACTTGTCTCATTTATTAATTTATGACAGTTAGCAACGCCCGAAAATATAAAGTATATCTGAGCAGGTTGTCTCAGGGATTCAGGGTTACTAAGAAACATGGACGCCTCACAACAACAGCAATTAGTCACTGCAGTACAGGCTCTGACAGATGAAGTGCATTCTTTAAAACAAGAGAATGCTTACCTCCGACATCAGGCAGGCAGAGTCCCTAGCTGGTCCGAAGTGCCTCCTGGCCCTATCCCAGGAGGTTTATACGATGGTAATCCTCATAAACTCAAGACTTTTATCGAGGCTTGTACCGTTCAGTTCTCTTTCAAGACAGCTTTTTTTCAAAGCGACCGTGATAAGGTAGGACACATGATTGCAAACTTGACAGGGTCCGCGTTAGCATGGGCCACGCCTCTTGTTACTACTAATAATGTCTTATTAGATTCTTATCCAGCCTTTTTGAATAGTCTTCGTGCCATGTTCAGCCGTCAGGAAATCACGATTTCAGCCCAAGAGCAGTTATTAGATTACAAACAAGGATCTCAAGATCTATTGTCTTACATCACCAATTTCAAGCAGTTAGCAGCTGGTACGTCATGGGCGGATGATGCTCTAATCACAATATTCCGCAGAGGATTAAACGAAGAGCTAAAGGATGAGGTCTCCCGAGTACCCAGACCTCCGAATTTGGCAGAAATGATCACCATGGTTATGCAGATGGATTACCGACTGCAAGAAAGAGTGAAGGAACGTCGTCGTGGCCGCTCCATGAGACCACCTATGACTTACCCTCCTAGTGTAGGAAGATCACAAACAGATGAACCTATGCAGATAGGGACTACCAGAGGTCGCCTTACTCCAGAGGAGCGTCATAGACGTCGAGTCAAGGGCCTTTGTATGTATTGTGGTTCCAAAGAACACGCAATTCGAGATTGTCCTCTCGTCCCAGCCAAAAGTCAGGGAAACGCCATCTCCCAACCGCCAGGGGAACCGCGGCTAGGGAGTCAGTAAATGGTTCCTCATCTTATCGGTTACCTTCCCAGGTTACGGAGATCCCCGATTTTACTATGTTGGCCTTACATGTCCAGATCAAATGGGGAGATACAGACCCCATTCCGGTCACGGCCTTAATAGATTGCGGGGCCGCAGGGAACTTTGTTGATACCCTCTGGAAGACCGCTCATAATATACCATGTTCAGTCAAGACCTTGGCAATCCCAGTTGAGTCCGTGGATGGTAGTCCGTTAACATCAGGTCCCATAAAGGAACAAACTATACCTTTGCGGATGAATATCTCCTCCCATCAAGAATCCATTATCTTTGATGTAATCCGTACAGCCCACTATCCAGTTATTCTAGGACTACCCTGGCTTCGTGCTCATAACCCATACATCAATTGGAAGGCGGGCACGGTTTTTCTGGGATCTGAACATTGTTTGACGCACTGTCTTTCGGACGGTGCGGTTGGGTTTCGTCCCACTATCTCCATGTTGGAAAATCCGGGTTCCATCTCTGTATTGAACCATATCCAGGAAGTGCCCACTGAATACAGACAGTATCAGGCAGTGTTCTCCGAATCTCAATATGCTGAACTACCCCCACATCGGAGAGACGACTGCGCCCTGGAACTAGTTCCAGATGCACCGATTTCTTTCGGTCGTATGTATGTCCTATCTGGACGGGAACGTGAGGTTCTTAAAGAATATCTTCAAAAAAATCTTTGCAATGGACTTATTCAAGAATCCACCTCACCAGCTGGGGCTTCTTTGTTCTTCATCCCAAAGAAAGACTCTACGGAACTCAGACCGTGTATAGATTACCGAGGCTTAAATAAGATCACCATCCCGGATCGCTATCCTATGCCTCTCATCCCAGATATACTAGAAGCCGTTAAAGGAGCTACCATCTTTACAAAACTGGACCTCCGCGGGGCGTACCATCTTATTCGTATACGAGCTGGCGATGAATGGAAGACAGCTTTCCGTACTCCTTTGGGACACTATGAGTATAAAGTAATGCCTTTCGGCCTATCCAACGCCCCTGCAGTCTTCCAACGCTTTATGGACCACCTCTTTTCAGACATTCTTCTTCACACAGTTATTGTCTATTTAGATGATATTCTGGTCTTTTCTTCATCACCATCAGAACACTGCCAGCACGTGAAAGAAGTACTACGGAGACTATTCAACAACCACCTTTATTGTAAACTAGAGAAATGTGAGTTTCACAGAAACCAGGTTGCCTACCTAGGGTATATAATCTCTGCAAATGGGGTATCCATGGACCCTAAAAAAGTATCAGCTATTACAGAATGGCCGATACCATTCTGCATTAAGGATCTGCAGAGATTTCTGGGGTTTTCCAATTTCTACAGACGTTTCATCCCACACTATTCGCAAGAGATACTTCCGCTGACGTCACTTCTTAAAAAGGATGTAAAATTCCTTTGGTCCGGGGAGGCACAAATTGCCTTTGAGAACCTGAAGAAACATTTTCTCACAGGACCCATACTGATTACTCCAGATCAAGCCAAGAAGTTCATTGTGGAATCGGATGCGTCTCATCAGGCCCTTGGGGCCGTTCTGCTTCAAGAAAACGATCAAGGGATAGAATGTCCTATAGCCTATCTTTCTAAAACACTGTCCCCCTCTGAAATCAACTATTCAGTGCTAGAAAAAGAACTATTAGCTATAAAAAAGGCATTCGAAGAGTGGAGACATCTTCTCCTGGGGGCAAGACACCCAGTTGAGGTTAGGACTGATCACAGTAATTTACGCGTCCTACAGTATGCTCAGACCCGAAATAGCAGGCAGGCACGTTGGGCACACTTCTTTTCGCCCTATGAGATTGTTTTCACCTTCATTCCCGGGAGAGTCAATCTCAAGGCTGATGCATTGTCCAGAAAGGACTATACCTCTTCTACGCCTTTTCGATCGGAACCTCTGTTTCCCAGAGCCACATTCGTGCAGGTAGTTACCACGTTTTTACAGAACGTGGCTAACTCCACTTTGCAATTTATTCGGTTAAATCCACAGGTTCTGGCGACCTGGAAACTCAACATGGTCCAAGGATGTGCTTATAAGGACAAGAAGCTCTTCTTGCCTTCGAGTGAACTACAAAAGACAGTTCTAAATCTCTGTCACGACTCATACCTAGCAGGTCACCGAGGTGTGTCTAGTACTAAAGAGTTGATCCAACGTAACTTCTGGTGGCCGGAAATGACTCAAGACATCATAGACTACGTGTCCGCTTGTGCTATCTGTTTGCAGTCAAAATGCCCTCGAAACGCCCCTTCAGGACTCCTCTCAGTAATGCCGATCCCGGACCGTCCCTGGCAAAGGATTTCCACTGATTTCATAGTTGATTTGCCACCATCAGACGGTTGTACAGTGATCATGGTCACAATTGATTACTTCACAAAATTGGCACATTTCGTTCCACTTCCGCGGATTCCCACCGCAGCCCAGATGGCAAGAGTTTTTCTTTCACGGATTTTTTCCCTTCACGGATTACCTGAGACCATTGTTTCTGATCGAGGTTCACAATATACATCTCGCTATTGGCAGCAAGTCTGCAAATGTTTACATATCTCCCGGGCATTGAGCTCAGGTTTCCATCCGCAGACAAATGGTCAGACGGAACGCCTAAATCAGACTCTTGAGGGATATTTGCGTTGTTACGTCTCCTCCTCACAAGATAACTGGTGTTCCTTGTTGCCTTTGGCTGAATTCGCGTATAATAACTCTCGACATTCAGCCTTGGGATTCAGCCCTTTTTTTTGCTCCTACGGATACCATCCTCAGTGTTTTCCCAGCGGTCCGGTCTCCACTTCAAAATTTCCCGATGTGGATCTTCTCATTGATGCCATCCAGATGGGACATCGAACAGCCAAGACCTCTCTTCGGGAGGCCCAGATCCGGGTCAAACGCTCTGCTGACAGACATCGCACTCCAGCTCCGCGGTTGGTACCAGGAGACTTGGTTTGGTTGGCATCTCGTTTTCTGCCTCGTCATCTGGTACCGTCCAAATTGTCCCCGAAATATTTCGGCCCTTTTTGCCTTTTGAAGAGTATAGGGTCATCGGCTTTCAAGCTCAAACTCCCTTTATCCTGGTCCAGGATTCATCCTGTGTTTCATGTCTCGCAGTTGAAGAAAGACGTGGCGGATCGTTTCTCCCGTGCTCGGAAAGGATTACCCTCTCCTATCATCACCCCGACAGGTCCCGAGTATGAAGTGGCGGGTATTTGCGATTCACGCATTTTTCGGGGTCGTCTACAATTCTTGATTGACTGGAAGGGTTATTCCCCGGCGGATCGCTCTTGGGAACCGGCATCGGCGGTTCATGCTCCTACTTTGGTCCGCCGGTTCTTTTTGTCCCATCCGTCCAAACCGGGTGGCCCGGGGCATTTGAGGGGGCATACTGTCACGCCCCTTCGGAGACGCTGGGCTTTGTGGCATCGATGGACCATAGGACGGCGGGTGTCAGCCATTTCTACTACCAAGATGGCCGCCGTAACTGGAGTTGCGAGTCTAGCCTCAACACACCTTGATTACCCGGAAGTACTGCCTCCCTGCCCGAGGGTGGGTATATCAGTCCCGGAGATCAACACGGCGTTGCGTTGCTACTCCTCATTAACAACGCTACGTAAGTTCGTTCCTAGGTCTTCGAGATTGACTTGCGAAATACTGTCTTCAGCCTCTAAACTTCCTGTTTTCATATTCTAGTGTCTCTCCAGCTACCTCTTTGTTTTCCGAGTTTGCGGTCTCCTCCTCTTCATCAATCAAGCTTGCCATCCGGTCCCATTCCGGACCGTGGTAAGCCTCATCCCACTCCCGTATAACCAATTACCTCCATTCCCACTTTTTTAGTCACAACTCACTTTTATCCTCTTCTTCACTTAGTAACAGGCACATCACGCACCGGCATTTCGAACACACTGGCAAGACTCTGCACCATCAAAACAGATCTTAGCTCCGCCTCGATTGCTACACGGAGGTTTTCTGAAGATTCTGCCTACCACCATCTTCCCCCTATTGTTCCGGTTTAAGGGTAATTCACATTCCTCTTACCTTACATTCTATCCCTCAGTTTCACTCGGATACTTACCAGTCTCTTTCTTCTCCTCAAAGACGAACGCCCTCCTGACTTCGCCGAAATCCCCGACTGCAACAGAGGACAACACACCGCTACCTTCGGAACAGGGTTTTCTTCCCCAGAGGGTTTCCCTAGGGCTTCTTCTTCTACCTGGTTTATCCGGGAGGAGGAAGAGGTACTTGGGAGGCTTTCATTATCTTCTCTCCATTGGGAACACGAAGAGCTTTCCACTACCGAAAGGGGTCTGTCAGAAGAAGAGGTAACGGTGAGTCCTTGGGATAACCTGCCAATTGATTGATTGGATACGCATATAACTTGTCTCATTTATTAATTTATGACATAAGGTTACTATCAATGGCAGCCCGGTAGAGACGCTGGCTCTCTTGGATTGCGGTGCCGCAGGGAACTTCGCTGACACCCTTTGGGTTGACAAAGTAGGTGCTTCACGGATAGATCGCGGACACGGCCAGAAAGTAGAAGGAGTAGACGGCACACCTTTGAGCTCAGGACTCATTGTTCAGACTACCGAACCCCTTCCTCTAACTATATTTCAGCATTCAGAAGTCATTACTTTTGACATCATTCGAGCAGCCCATTTTCCCTTAATCTTGGGGATTACCTGGCTGCGACAACATAATCCCCATGTCGACTGGAAGTCCAATAGTTTGCATTTTAATTCCAGTTATTGCCAGACACACTGCTTTCAAGAGGCACATTACCAGGAGGTAAAAATATCTCCCACTGTTCTCCCCACGAGTATAGGGGTGCATTCCATTGACAAGATATTGGAAGAATACCCTATGGTGTTTGCTGAATCCGCCCCCATGGCATTACCACCTCACAGACCGGAGGACTGC
The DNA here is from genome assembly GCF_040938575.1 of Ambystoma mexicanum. Taxonomy (NCBI): domain Eukaryota; kingdom Metazoa; phylum Chordata; class Amphibia; order Caudata; family Ambystomatidae; genus Ambystoma; species Ambystoma mexicanum. Next base: position 1,300,635,914 of record NC_090928.1, read on the forward strand.
TCCATTGAGCTGATACCCAATGCCCTGGTGCCATTTGGCCGAATGTTTGCCTTATCCAAGACTGAAAAGGACGCTTTACGAAAGTATTTGGATGACAACTTGTGCAACGGTCTCATCAGACCCTCTAAATCCCCGGCGGGTGCTCCCTTGTTTTTTATTCCAAAGAGGGATTCCAAGGACCTCAGGCCATGCATCGATTACAGGGGACTCAATAAGGTAACTTGCAAGGACAGATATCCCATGCCCCTCATTCCTGACATTTTGGAATCAGTACAGGGAGCAACAGTTTTCTCCAAATTGGATCTGCGCAATGCATATCACTTACTCAGAGTAAGTCCAGGAGATGAATGGAAGACGGCCTTCAGGACACCATTTGGTCTGTACGAATACTACGTTATGCCCTTCGGACTGGTCAATGCTCCAGCAATTTTTCAAAGGTTCATAGACCGAATATTCTCAGATTTATTGTTTATTTCAGTGGTAGTTTACCTTGACGACATACTTGTTTTTTCACAGTCTATGTCGGAGCATCTACTGCATCTCACAGAGGTCCTGGAGCGCCTTAAGAAACATCATTTATTGGCCAAACGTGAAAAATGTGTATTTGGGGCATCTTCGGTCCCTTACTTGGGGTTTATCCTCTCACCACAAGGAGTACAAATGGATCAAAAGAAGGTCGAGGCTATTCTCCATTGGCAGGCTCCTTCCTCAGTCAAAGAGGTTCAGAGATTCCTGGGCCTGGCTAATTTTTACAGGCGTTTCGTGCCAGGTTTTTCCAACACTGTTCTACCAATTACCAACTTGTTGAAGAAGACATCTGTGCCTTTCATCTGGAGCCCTCAGGCTGAAGAGAGCTTTCAACTCTTGAAGAAGAGCTTCTGCAGCGCTCCCATCCTATGCCAGCCGGACCAAAACAAACCTTTTATCGTTGAGACTGATGCCTCTGCCGCAGCTATAGGAGCTGTTCTACTACAAGAGCATGACAACGCGGAAAACCAATAGCGTATCTGTCTAAGACTCTCACTACTAGTCAACGGAATTATTCCGTAATTGAACGTAAAGTTCTGGCCATGAAAAGAGCCTGTGAAGTTTGGAGACACCTCCTACAGGGGTGCAGCCACCCTTTTGTAATCCGGACCGACCATAAGAATTTACAAGTTCTACAGTCAATGGAGTGCATCAATTCCAGACAAGCCCGATGGGCGCATTTTTTCTCACAATATGACTTTACCATCACTTATATTCCTGGAAGCCAAAATGCTTTGGCAGATGCCCTGTCCAGGAAGTCTTTCTCCTCCCAGGTTGCCCCATCCTGCCCGGAGAAGTTGTTTCCCAGGAACCGCATTGTTGCCACTATCTCCTCCTTGTTTCAACGGATAAAAGAAGCCGTCTCCTTACATCCAGAACCCCGCGGCATGGTTCAAAAGGATGATTTGTTCCTGAAGAATCAGAGGATCTGGGTACCATCTAAACCTCTTCAGAAAGACATATTGTCCTGGTGCCATGATGATCAGACGGCAGGCCGTAGGGGACAGGCGAGTACCTTGGACTTGATCAGTAGAGCCTTTTACTGGCCAAGTTTGTCTGGAGATGTTAAGCGTTACGTCAGGTCCTGCAGAGTCTGCTGTCAAAGTAAAAACAACACAAAAAAACCCATAGGTTTGCTGCAGCAAGATTCCATCCCGGAGCGTCCGTGGAGTCATGTATCTACTGATTTCATTGTGGACTTACCTTTGTCTCAAGGATGTTCATGCATAATGGTGTCCATCGACTCCCTCACCAAGATGGCTCATTTCTCTCCACTCCCTGGTATACCAACTGCCGATGCTATGGCATTGGTTTTCATTAAAGATGTGTTTCGACTCCATGGTCTCCCAGACAAGATAGTATCAGACCGAGGGAGCCAATACGTCTCCAAATTTTGGAAGTCCTTATGTGCCGCTCTTAATATTCACCGCGCATTGTCATCAGGATATCATCCCCATACCAATGGGCAGACAGAGCGGTTAAACGCTACCTTGGAACAATATTTGCGCAGCTACACCAATCTGGAACAAGGCAACTGGGTGGATATGCTGCCGACGGCGGAGTTCGCATATAATAATGCCAGTCATTCCGCAAGCAAGATGTCTCCCTTCTATTGCTCATATGGATTTCATCCCCGAGCCATCATTCCCTATTTTTCCTGCAAACCTGCACTTCCGGCGATAGAGGAGGTACTAATCCGTATAAGGGACATCCAAGACAAAGCTAAGGTGAACCTCAGAGATAGCCTCCAGGCATACAAGAGGCAAGCCGACCGGCACCGGCAGGTAGTACCTGAGTACCAAGGTGTGGTTATCCACCAAATACCTTCCTAGATGGTCTCGCCCGTCTAAGCTGTCCCCCAGGTTTATTGGTCCCTATCCCATTACTGCCAAGATTAATCCAGTGGCCTTCCGCCTAAAGCTGCCACATTCTCTTAGGCGAATTCACCCAGTGTTTCACGCATCTCTTTTGAAGAGTGCCGAACAGTCACTAAGGGCTCACCCTTTCCCCATTCTCTCTCACTCACCTGATACACCTGAGTATGAAGTATCCAGGTTGCTGGACTCCAGGTACCGCAAAGGGCGTCTGGAATACCTGGTGCATTGGAAGGGTTTTTCCCATGCTGAGGACTCTTGGGAACCAAATGCACACATCCATGCTCCTGTCCTTCTCCGGAAGTTTCACCGTTTACATCCCGGTAAACCGAGTGGCCTGGGCCTTGGCAGGGGGCATGCTGTCATGCGCCGCTTTCTCACCTGGCGTCTTTGGCCCCGCTGCCGCTTACGGACTTCCTGATTTCCGTCACGCTGACGCTACGTTCACTAAGCGGTCTAGTCTTTCTCCGCTAGGATGACCGTAGCGTTATTTAACCACTCCTCTCCCTGGGTCCAGCGCGTTGCAACCTTCCACGGTCAGCTGCTTTTCCTCGCGGCCGCGGTCTTGCTACACGCTGTTTTCCTCTTGCTCCTCGAGCCTTTCCTCTTTCACCTCTCTTACTCTTCCCGGTCCTTCTCAGGTCCCCGCCTTCTGTTCTCTCCCTCCTTCCTACTTTCCCTCCTTCGTGCCCGGCTTTCTGCCTTTGGTTTTGTTTACTTTCGCTTCCGGTGTATGCTGGAGTGTACATATCCTACTGGGTCCTGTTGCTGCCTTCTCCCATTGTTCATCTGCTTACACGCCCAGCTACCATCAGGATACCTGCCGGTTCCAGGGGTTTTTTGCCTATTCTGGCTTTTTTCCCCCTTTTTTGTCCCTCCCGGGAGTGGGACACGGTCAGGGCGCATTTACACGCTCTCACTGTGGCTTCCTCTTGTGGGAGACACGCTCAGCCTCGAAAAAAAGAAAAGGACTACACGGCACATCGAGCGCTCAGCCCAGTTGAGGAGGATTTCGACTCCACAGGTGAGGAGGTTGAAGAGATAAAAAAGGGTACTACAACTGTATTAGAAGTTGGTGCTGACACCAGTCCACCCGGACCGTGATTTAAAGGAGCATACCTTTTATTCGTCGGGCAGCGCCGCAGCTGCTTTCATCCCTGGGTAGTGAGTTAAATAGAACCTTCCTCCACGACAAGAGCCTCTCTTCCTCTGCTGAAACCCCCGAACTGCAGGAACTACCAGGAACAACCGCCACCACAGGAGCCACTTTTTCATTTTAAAGGTACATTGTTCCGCCAGGCCGCCCTTTCTTCGCGGTAGCACTAAAGGTGTTTTAAATCCTTTACCTACCTGTTGGGTTGGCCGCCCCTCTCTCTTAACATTGTCTTTCACCTTCTGTATCCACCTTTTCAAAATCGTTAACCAAAGACTTGACTGCAGCGACAAGAACATTTGGCTCCTGGGCCCTTGCCCTGTACCACTGACTCTGGCACAGGCCTACTGACTCTGGCTACATTTGTTAGAACTGCCTTCTTTAGATTGATTCTCAACTAGAACTGTGTTGGTGCACCTACTTCTTATAACTACCCTTTTCTTCCCCTTTCTAAACCTTGTGAAATGCCATTTGCTCAGTTTTCATTTAAGTATATTCTATACTGATGCACTGTCTTGCTTAATCAGGCCCACAAACTTATGGGATGTGTTGCTAGGGTGTGTAAGAAGCTATTTCTATATAACTTGTGCTTTCCCTCCCTTGTGAGAAATTGCTACCCCTAAGGAGAAGGCCAAGCAGGACAAGGCTCCGGCCCTAACCGTGAAGGCCCAGGTGCACCCGGCGAAGGCCCAGCCGTCCATCGAGGGGGTGGCAGCGTCTCTGGCGAAGGCAACCGAGACGGTCCCACAGGACGCGACCCCTAAGACCAGAGTGTCCTTTCCTCCCCGGAAGGAGGCTGCGTTCCGGCCCATAGAGAAGACCCCGGAAAAGAAGATGCCAGTCATCTCTCCAAGACCTTCACCACTGGATGCAAAGAAGGGGTGGTGCAGTGACCCTCCAGGGTACAGATATCTCCGCTGAGGAGGAGGTCACCGGTTTGTTAACCATCCAGGAGCAGGGAAACATAGGAAGCAGGCCCTACCACGAGCATGCCGATGAAGGCGACGACGAAGGTGATGACGGCAAGGACACCATCAAGGAAGAGCAGCAAGGCGACGATGGTCTGGGCTCCAAGCCGGTGCCGCAACAGCCTATTCTGCCTGCGCCTCAGCTGCCACCCCACTTCAGGCACCTCCTAGAGACCTCTCAGTGGGCATCTTTTCGGCACTGCATACTCTGGTCGCTGGCTGACCGGCCCCCCAAGGGGCATCCCCCGGCCGAGAAGAAGAGAGTACACCCTCCACCTCCTTGCCACCCTTCGCCCCCGCTCCCCCCTTCTTCGCCCCCGAGGGATGAGACGGACCCGGACACAGCGACGACGGGCACGTATGACGACGGTGGGTTAGGGGACCTCCCGTCTCCACCACCCATATCTTCACAGTGGAGGAGAAGGAGGGCTTCCTATATCAGCACAGAGAGGCGAAGAGGAAGATCATCCTCTCGGTCCCACTTTTGGATGACATTTCGGACAAGGGTTTGTCTCTCATGAAGAACCCTTCCACAGCCCCGGCGAAGAGGGACCGCCTTGAGAAAAAGTGCAGGGTACCAGACTCCACGGGCAAGTGCTTACAGGTTCAGCCTTCTCCGGACTCTGGTGTCCGCGGCGGCCAGGAAGTCGTCCTCGGGTGGTTCGGCCTTGGCAGCTTCCACCCCACCGGACAGCGAGGGCAAGAAGTTAGATGCCATGGGACGATGGGTCATCTATTCTGCAGCGACTACCTTCAAGGCTGCCAACGCCCTCGCCATCGTGGCTCGTTACGACCAGGAGTTGTGGCTCAGGATCGCTCCCATCCTGGACTTCCTCCCTGACGACAAGAGGTCGGAGGCACTGGAAATTGTGCAGGAAGGCGAGGTGGCGTCGGACCACAGCATCACGGTGGTCACGGACATTGCCAACGCGGGATTCTGTCAAATGGGCAATGGCATTTGCCGCCGCCGTCGTCGTGGCTGGCTCAAGGCCAGCAACTTTCGTCAGGACATTCCGTCGAAGGTGCTGGACATACCCTTCGACGGGGAAAATTTGTTCGGGAAGGCTATGGATGAGTCTCTCCAAGCCATAAAGACGGACACGGAGACAGCACATGCTTTGGGCACTCTTCAGCAACGGAAGCCGTCCTTTTAGACCTCAGGCAGAAAGTCCCAAGGATCCTCCAAGGCGTTTAGCGGGGCATCCTCTTCTTACCGCCAACCCTCCCGCTCTTTGGCCCAGGAGACGAACATGGGCCGCTCCAAGACCTTCGGAGGAGGGCGTCGTCCTTAGGGTCCCCAAGGCAGCCCTTCAACGTCCAAGCAGGATTGAACCAGCCGTGGCGTCGGCCCCAGGTGGGAGGCCGGCTGGCGAACTTTGTCAGCGTGTGGAAGACCATCTCCACTGACCGTTGGGTGCTGGAGTCTCTCGCCCACAGACACACCCTCGAATTTCAATGGAAGTGTCCTAGAATGCCACCAGTCGCCCAGTAAGGAAACCACGTCACTCAGCTGTTGCTGGAAGTGCGGGCCATGCTACAGAAAGGCGCGATAGAGCTCGTCCCGAAGAGGCTTCAGGGCTCTGGAGTGTACTGAAGATACTTCCTCGTCAGAAAGAAGACCGGGGGCTGGAGGCCCATCCTCGACCTTCGTCTACTGAACAAATACATCAAGTCCCAAAAATTGTGGATGGTCACTCTTCAGCACGTGCTCAGACAGCTGGAAAAGGGGGACTTCCTTTCGTCGCTGGACTTAGAGGATGCATACTGCCACATCCCCATTCACAAAGGACACAGCAAGTTCCTACGTTTTGTGGTACAAGGGAGGCACTACCAATTCAAAGCCCTTCTCTTCGGACTGAAGTAGGTGCCAAGGGTCTTCACCAAGTGCCTGGCACCAGTGGCGGCGCAGCTGCGACTACGGGGGATTCACGTCTTCCATTATGCGGATGACTAGCTCATCCGCACCAGCTCGAAGGAGATCGCTGTGAAGAGTTGCCCTAACCTCCTCATCACTTCACTTCAACTCCGTTGCCTTGCACCTCCCGTTACCTGCTCTCTACATTCCTGATGCGTACCTTGTCTTGACTACTGCATTCACCTTTTCGCACCCCACTTCTCCCTATGAACCCTAAGTGTGAAGACGCCTCGGATTACCAGGGTTACCGTGACGCTGTTGCCACACACTGTTCTTGAATATTGCATAGTCTCAATCTTCATATGCTAGTCATCCGCTATCTGCACCTACTTCGCTACTCCCAGCGTTGACCTACAATGCTGCACCTCCATCCGCAAACCTTTGCCTGCATGGCCTTTGTTTACTTGCTAAAAAGAAGACAATCTCTAATCCAATCATTTGACCTTGTTTGTGCCGCCAGGGTTATGCAATTGCTGCTGCCTGGCCCCTACCCTAGTTCTCCTGCGCACTGCCTGGGATAGCCAGCAATGATCGACTATGTCTCTGGTGCACTAATCGACGTGCGTACTTCCAAACATTTTCCGCGTTCTGCCATGTCCCAATCAATCTGGGTCTCAATTGAAGTCTTTTTTTTCCTGCATTATCAAACTTTGGGCCTCATTACCGTCGGCGGTAACCGAGGTGGTAAAACTGCCTGGTTACCGCCGGACTCGTATTACCATTCCGCCTCTGTGATTCCCGGAATTGCCAGCATGTATTTCCTTGTTTTACATGTCCTCGGTGTGCATCTTGGTCGGAGCTCCTTGCTATCATGGAGAGCTTCTGCCTGTATGTATACAATGTGTATTCTTATCAAGCACTTTCTGTAACTTGCGTCTAGATAACTGAGGGTTTTGTGCGCTGTAAATGAATGCAAAATAAATAAAATGCCCCTTAGCCGCCGTTGGTGGCAAATCAATGGTATGTACCATTCATCTGGCCCAAGGAGGGGGAACTTTTGCAGATAGCAGCATGGAAGTATGGATCCGTTTGTGTTGGGCTGATCACTCTTTATTTTTTTGTTTACAGTTCTGGTGCTGTTGCCTTGAAGCTTCTGCTTTATGTAAGTAGTACAGAATGCACTCCTTTCCTCATTATACAGCTATCCCTGCATTTCCAATCCCTAACGGGTTGCATGTACTGTTGATATGTTTGCACGTGGTAATATGGGTTCCCATCCACATGCGATGTAAGCAAATGAGACAGACGCTGTTATTAGTTGCTCTGTAGCCACTTATTAGAAGGAAAGTGCAGTGTTTCTATCATGTGGGTTTTGCCATGCCATCAGCCTCTTTTATGTTCTCTGAAGATGGTTATGGTTGCACTGGTGTGATCCGCTATTGGAGGAGCTAGAAGCTCTTGGCGCACAGTGTGGGAAGTGCATGGTGGTATGGAGTGTAGTGTAATGTAGAGAGGTGGTTTGTGGGAGAGTTATGCATAGTGTACAGTGCCCTAAGAAGTGCTAGTCGTGGAGATTTTACTAATGCTTAGTCCTCCTTTTGCCCAGTATCTCTCTCCCATTTATCTTACGTGATTCCTCTATCAATGTATACTACTTTCAACTCTCCTTCCCACCTTCAAGTACACAGTGTGCACCAACAGCAGGTAGCTTCACTAATCACAGAGTACAATAATGCCAGCACAATTTTATTTGCACAACCTGACAGTGTCCTTCACCTCTCTCCCCGAAAGTTAGGCATTGATTACATAATAACCTTAAGTGAGTTACAGAGTGTTCCCTCACATGAAATGCTAATTATAACATTGCGGGTAGTGTGTGTCTGGGATTGCTTCACAAAACATTTATGCAAGCACTTGCTGTGCCAATGTTTGGACTTTACGTCTGGCGCTATTCATGTGACTTTTTCTTTTTGCATTTCCTAGAGAGGATGCGAGTTGTATGGATTGTCGGGCACTCCTTCATCCGAAGAGCTGCAGCACATTTCACAGACCCAAGCACATGTAGGTCTCGGAGGAATGGTGTGTCATTATACTGGTTCAGCTTCGAAGGTATGGGCCTTCAACATCTCAGGGGAGTTATCAGTGATGCCCTGGCGCGAAGAGAAGTTCCACCTCCTTTCTTGATCATTGTGCATCTGGGTGGAAGTGAAATGGCCTATTTGGGACGGGGAGAGGTACGGGAGCTGCTTATGACTGTACTGGAGTGGATTTCGTTTAGGTTCCCAAACACTGTGGTGGCTTGGTCTCAAATGCTTCCAAGGAGGGATTGGTGTACTCCGGGTAAGGAAAAAGCCATCAACAAATCGGTGGGAAAGCTTAACAGTGAAATGGCAAAACTGACCAAGGGAAACGACAAAATTAGGACAATTCACCATGGTTTTATTAAAGGTGAATTGATGTTTCACAAAGATGGAGTGCACCTATCTAAGAGGGGCATGGACCTTTTCATTGAGGACATAATAAAGTTTGCCCAAACGTTATGTTGGGGGGGAGATTCCCAATAAGTGGTGCACTAAATGGATCCTGTCTGCCTGTTGACCTGTACATACAGTTTCTGTACTTTACTTTGATAGGTACCATTGTGGAAATGGGATGACTCTTCTGACGTAAGTTGGGAATAATTCATTATGCCTCCATTTTTAGAATGTTTGATTTGGCGATTACATTTTGACAAACTTCTTTGTTTATATTATAGGAGGTTTCCCTGAAGATGGGACATTGATCCTGAAACGTGTAGGATTATTTGATCTAAACCCTTGAACGTTGCACTGCATTTTGTTACTAAACCAAAATGTTCTTTAGGTCTTTGTTGTTTTTAGACATTGTGAACTTGATTGTGCAACTCCATGTAACTTGCATACACTCTATTGTACGGTTATGCTTTATGTACAGTTTATTTCAATAGCTGAGTACTTTTACACTTGTTTATTAAATTTATATTCTTACTGTATCTGTAACCTGTGAAAGATTTATTTGTGAAACAAATCTCACATTCGAGTGCTGCTGGATTCTACACTGGCTTGGACTGGCTGTTTTGCTAGTGTTTTCCCAGACTCGGTAAAAAGGGAAGAACCCATATGCCAGCAAGCAGCTCTATAAAATTTTAGGTATATAGTGTTTGGTTAGAATTATGAAAGAGATTATGATCTGAGTGCAATCTCTATACTATTTCTTACTATTTCTAAATGGGTCCTGTGCGCTTATGATAGAAGGGCGACTCGGTCTGTTAGCAGTCAGAATCTGACTTGTTAGGGACTGGGTTGTACTTTGTTTTTGGTGGCATTTCAGTGCCGCCTATTTCTTTCCAAGCGTCGCTGCATTTTCTTAGCTTATTTAATCTTGCTGCCTCTTGGGGCCATTCAGGGCTCATGAACTCCCCTGCTACCCGCTGCCCTTTGTCAAGGAGCAGGGGGTTTTGTAAAAATGGTGCCAGCAATTTTCTTCACTTTCAGCCTCCAGTGCCTCTCTGCCTTTTGACCTCACCCAACTAGAAAAACGTTGCAATGTTTCTCACTTGCATTTGCCACTCGCCTGAACCCCATGGGGGAGTAGGTGTACTTCAGGATGCATGTCTTTGGATTGTCATAAAAAGTGTGGGGTCCATCCTCTTCCCCACACACTTGTATTTGTTGTATGCATGGGGAAAGATGACATCTTGCTTAGATCTTTTTTGTTCTTTTTGTTGTAGGTGCAGGTGTGTTGTAGCAGTCCAGTACTCAATTGTTGAGCTATAGTTTTGTATTTGAAGGATGTGCCAGCAAGTTGTTACTTCTTTTTATTTGTTGTGTTACGAGTAGGATGTATTTTAGATGACTGGTATGTGAATATTAGCTTGCATCACATTTAGACAGGATTGTGAATATTAGCCTGTGTCACATCTAGACGGGATTGGGAATATTAGCCAGTGCCACATTTAGATAGAATTGTGAATATTTTGCGTCACATCTAGCCATGATTGTGAATATTAGCCAGTACCACATCTAGACAGAATTTTGAATATTAGCCATTGCCACATTTAAGTAGATGTGGCACTGGCTAATATTCTTAATCCTGGCTAGGTGTAACGTGAGCTAATGTTCACAATCCTGTCTGGATGTGGTACAAGCTAATATTCATAATTTGATCTAAATGTTGCACTGGCTAATATTCCCAATCCTGTCTAGTTGTGACGCAGGCTAATATTCACAATTTCATCCAAATGTGGCACTGGACACAATCCTGTCCAGATGTGGTGCAGGTTAATCTAAATGTGGCACTGGACACAATCCTGTCCAGATGTGGTGCAGGTTAATCTAAATGTGGCACTGGCTAATACTCAAAATCCTCTCTAGTGGTGACGCAAGCTGGTATATAAAGTAGATGCGGAAATTGTTAAACTGGTGGTTTAAAGCAATCAGACTAAATGAGATCTGGCTAGTTAAACACATTAAAGTTAGAATGCTAGATATGGGTTACTACCTACAGTCAGGCTTAGTGTGGATAGAGGGAGGGTGGCCCAATTAGGGGGCAGTAAATGCAGTAGTATTTAAAACTGATTGTACGGTAACAGGCTAAATACGAGATGTATGCAACAGACTAGAGGCCCTTAGATAATATTATAATAAGATGATGCGAGGGGCCAGACAGTTTAGTGGGGAGCAGTAATTGCTGCTCCCCCTGTCCAGACCTCACCTATCTTGTCAGTCGCTGCTGGTTGATGGCTGCAGGCTCCACAAACCAACACATCTTGTAGCTGCTTCTTCCGGAGCTGCCCTTTGCCTTGGGGCCCTTAGCCGGAGGGGCTGCAACAGTCAGTGGACTGCCCGGGAGGGTTCATTTAAGTAGGGAAGCAGACCCAATCGGGGAACTGGGGTGGAGCGCGAGTAGGGAGGGAAGGCAGGAAGTGGGTTGGGGAGGCTGGATTCTGATGGATTTGGGGTGTTTTGTTTTTTAAAACATCACATAAAAACGGGCAGCAGGGGGGAAGATCAGGCGCTCACCAGTTCATAGGTGATTCCAAGTGTATTCTGGACTACAGCAGGTACATTAGGGGGATGAAGGGGCCAGTAGACAAAATAGACCAATTACTTGAGCCATACCATTCAGCACGCAAGTCTCGCATGTAGTATTATTTATTTATTTATATGCATTTTTAAAGCGCTCACACAGACCGGGGGCATCGAGGCGCTGTTGCAGAATTATAATTTTTTGTCTTAGTTGCATATTTCTAACGCGCTTAAATACCCAGAGGTTTCTAAGCGCGGACCCGGGGATCGAACCTGTGTTGCTTCGTGTCCTCTTGCTTCCAAGGCGAGCAAGTTGACACTGAACTATCCGCCGGGGACGAACTAGTTGGCAGTTCACATTATGCATGTAGCTACATACAATGAATATTTTCTATATTGTGCAGTTGTTCCAGAGAACTAAATTACATTTTTGAATTTGGTAAAAATGCAGTTGTAAATTTGCTGACCTATGTGCTTACTTTGGAGCAGTAGTAGTAGCGTGTGTTGCCAGATTACATGAGCAACACTTTGATGAATATGTTCCTCCCACACCCAGGGAAAGACAGCCATGCAGAAGATGTAAGGTTTGTACAAAACATGAAGGAGGGGGATACTCGGTGGTACTGTCCCAATGCCCTTCCAAGCAATCCTCTGCCAAAAGCCTTGCTTTGTATCCTACAAAGAAAAACTATTGGGAGATTGAGTGATTCCTGGAATGGCCATCTTTCCTACAAAGTGATCCCTGGGATTTCCATTCATGCAATACCCAATTTAGAGGTTTTGGAAAGGACGGGAACACTATTTCCAACTCGTTCAACTCAAGGCGTGCCTTGGAAAGCAATACTAGCCCAGCTCCTCACACTTGAGGCGTGTCTTTGAAACCAATGCTAGTCCAGCTCCCACCACATGAGGTGTGTCTTGAACAAGAGGGGAATGCTTGTCTGGCTCTCTACACTTGAGGCACGCCTTGGAAATTAATGCCATTCCGGCTCCCTCCACTCAAGGCGTGCCTCGGAAAGCAATGCTAGTCCAGCTCCTCCCACTTGAGTCATGTCTTGGACAAGAGAACAGCGTTCCGGCAGCATCCACTAGAGGCGGGCCTTGGAAAAGAACGCCATTCTGGCTCACTCCACTAAGGCATGTCTTTCAAATTACAGGAACACTTTCTTGGTTCCCTCCACTTGAGGGCCATGTGAAAGGAAAATGGGAACTGGACATCATGTATATGGCTGTGGTGTTATATATCGCGTACTGCCATTTTTAGTGGTTTTCTCCCCCCCCTTGTAGGAAGTCATGTTTTGTAAGAGTGTATTGTCTTCTTTTAGAATGAATTGGATGTGAGCGTTATGTGAGTAAAGCTTAGCTCTTTATGCAGATACGGTTAGTATGCAAGTGGATGTGTATTTGGTGTGTATATGGTTGGTGCGACACGACTGTTCAATGCAGGCACAGTTGATGTGCGAGTACATAAAGTTGATGTGAAAGATATCGCTTGGAGACACCAGGTTGCCATGTGAGCAGATGCCCAGTTGCTATGAGTGTGCAGATAGGGTTGCTCTATGGCTGGTGATTTGGTAGTGGTCCGACTGCAAAAACTGATGCCTTGTGACTGCAGACATGAAAGGTGTATGAATGGGCAGTAAAGCGGTTGGTGCCATGACACTCAAAAGGAACTTTTTTCTCTTGCAAAATCCAACCTTGGGGGTCCCCTTGAACCATACGTATGAGAATGAGTAAAGGTCCCTGTGCGATGGCTTGAAGAGGAAAAACCAGTGACTGTGGCTAATGCAGGGTGATTCTTCTCTTCCCAGAGCAGTTGGCATACCAGTTTACCCTTTTCCGCCCAGGTGAGCGCATCCATGCATGTGAGGTCTGGCTTTCATCGGGACATCTGTATGAATGTGGAAGGTAAGACATGTGGTTGTCTGCAAGCGTTTTGGTCATCCCAGTGTGAAATGTGGGAAATTAGTGTGGGTTTTTGGTCACATTTTCAACTTTATAATGCTTTCTGGGAAAGAAATTCTTGCACGATTGACGCAAATGATGCTTCTATGGATTCCCAGGGGTGTCTTTTCAGGAATGCAGCGGGTTCCCTCTTATCTTTGGGTTGTCCACAGATCCAAATACAGTATGGATTTGGGCTTTCAGGGCATTTGTTGCCAGTGTTTTAGCTTTTCCCTGTTGCGCTTAGGTCGGTTCATCCACATGTGGGGTACCGTTTTCATCAGGACATCTGTGGGAACATGGGAAGGTAACACATGCGTTGTTGCCCGCATGTTTCAGTGGTTTCCTGGTTGCAAATATCTCAATAGTTTTTTTCCTTTACATTTTGGATTTTGCAGTGCATTCTGGGTAGGAAATTCCTTCACGATTCATCTCTGTGATGCCTCTTTGGATTCCCGTGGGTGTCTTTTCAGAAATGCAGGGGTTCCCTGGTTTCCATGGTAGCGGTAGTGTGCCCACAAGGTCAAAAGGAGGATGATTTCGTTTTTAGACCAGTTGGCATACCAATAGTTTAATCTTTTCCGCCCAGGAGAGCGCAGCCACGTATGTGATGTTTGGTTTTTTGTTGGAGCATCTGTGTGAACATGGGGAAGGTAGGTGCAAGGGTGTGGAAGGAAAGGACTGGCACACAGATTGCATTTTCTCGGGTAAAGACTATTTTACACAACAGTAGAAAACTTACCTAGCCCTTACTCTAAGAAGGGTTTCTCTGCCTCAACAAAAACGAAAAACTTCAGAATGTCCGTCGATAAAATATCCACTGCCTGTGTCTAAATCCTACCTCTCTCCCTTACACTTGTAAATAAACTGAATTAGTCTCTTCTGGGTCCAAAAGAATGACTCCCTTCTTCTGGATGAGTGCAGTTCACAAGTAGGGGGAATCCCCGGACTTTCCCAGGCCCCTGGTGAGCCTCTCCAGTGACTCAATTGGGCAGACCTGCGCTACCAGGTACTGTGATGAAGAAGATATGTTGGAGGAACTCTTCCTCGCAACCCTGTTTAATTTTAACTGGTTTGCTTCCAGTATCCCTAGTACACTCCCGGGCCAGGTATATGGTCTCTCCTCTTGAGGGTCTTCAACCCTGTTATCACAGCTTCTTGATCTAGGGGTCCCAGACCCCTTCACATTTGTTTCTTGTGCCCCTTCAAGGTCCCCGGCTGCCGGTATCTTCTATATCTCCCACCTTGTGCCTCTCTGCATCTTCTAACTGTTCTTCTGAGTGGTTTCCTGTTTGCGCATGCTGCTGTACGTGGCTCTCCTGCACTTCGTTGGAGCCGGGTTGCGTGTAGCTCCTGGACTGTCAGAAGTAGATAGGGATGCCGTCTCTTCTCCCGCCATGTCCCAGCCAACAGCTGTAGGATCAGCTTCTCAGTCTGTGATATGGTTGCTTCGCTCTGTGCCTCTGCGAAGGGACTGACAACATTTAGTCCCTCTTCTGTGTTTAAGTGCCATGGTACAAAAAACCAAGAATGAGACTGTTCAAGATGGTGCGGGTTCTCTCTGGCTCCAAGCTTTTTCCTCTTCCCAGTATATCGAGATGACAGGAGTCAACCCTATACTTCCTCGTTGGTGGTGCTAGAGAGCCCAACCAGCATGACTAACTCCCTGTGAGCTCAGGCGCCCAGCCTAAATGAATTCTATTAAAACATTGGCTCTGAGTTCTTGCAAATGCTGATTGTGTGCCCACATCGTGGTAGAGGCGGCTGGATTAGAACATCGGAGTCAAGGCTTGCAAAGGGTACAGCGGAGCTGGCTCCTGGGCGGTAGTGTGGTACAGCCTCCGACAGATTTGAAGATGGTGGTGCTGTAGAGCCCCGAGCATAGAGTGTGAGCTGGGATGGCGTTATTGTCACCAGATGTGGCTGCAGTCTGCGAATCCAGCGCCTGAGCCCCTGTGATGGGTTCTGGGCGAGCCCTGACCCCGAGGTGGTTTGCGGGTGTGGGAGGAGCATGTGCCCCTGCCTGTGGGGAATCCAGCTGGAGTGGTCCGGCCGATGCAGTGACCTTACCAGGCGCCCAGTGGTGCACAGGTACAGCGGCAGCAGAGGTGAGCACTGGGGTGGGGCGATCCTTGGTTGGCTGGCAACAATAAGCCTGTGGGGGCCAGTAATCTGGACACCAACGTTGTTGACTTTTTGGGCCTTGCTCGGCTGGGAACACCATCTTTGCACAAGGCCCATCCACCACCCTCATTCCCTGTAACCAGCTATTGGGTGCCTGGCCCCAACCCCTCACTATCGGGAAAATAGACTAGTTAAAGAAAACCCTCTCCTTTTGAGGAAGGATCGGCCGCCAAGAAGACCAAGCCCCCCACAGTCACACTGGGACACTTGCATGATGGTAGTTGGAGCGGCTGACTGTTAGAGACCATGAACCAGAGATCAAGGAACTCCTTCAATTTAAAGCAAGCATAGGAGTGTTGGGCTCAAAGCCGGATGCGCTTTCATTCAAAGTAGATGAGATGCAACTGCATCTGGATAAACATGTAGACAAACTGGACGAGGCCGAGAATAGGATCGCCGGCCTGGTAGACAACAGCTTCTTCTTGGTGTCAATAGTCACTGGACTGGAAGCTGCACTTAAAGCAGTTTCCGGCAACACTGAGGATCTGGAGGGCTGGGCCCACTGTAACATCAGGCTGGTGGGGATCTGTGAGAAGCGGGGTCAATCCAAGATGGAGGAGTTCCTGGAGAAGCTTTGAAGGTCCGTGTTTGGCGCTTAGGAATTGTCCACCTTATTTGTCGTGGAGAGGGACCATCAGATCCCAGCAGTGTGGCCAGTCCCTGGAGCCTCCACATGCCGCATCATTGCGTACTACCGGGACAGGTACACTATCCTTCGTCTGGCGGAGAGTTGGTATAAGAGGGCAACCATTTCCGGGTGTTCCTGGACTTCTTGGCTGGGGTGCAGGCCCCCAGAAGGTCGCTTGTGTGGGAAAACGCTGGCTGAGAGACAACAATATTATATACTCCATGCTGCTTCCTGCTATATAAACAAACAAATACTGCATACAAGTTGATGGGAAGGTGCTTGTTTTCACCTCGCCATAAGCGACCAGCTCGGTCATTGATAGAACTGAGAATTCAGCATGCAAGAACAACTCAAGACCCTGCGATGGAGCGAAGAACAAATGGGTTGCAGGTCAGATCGACCCCTGAACAGTCGCCAGGTGTAATATTTACAACCACTTCATGGCATACAAAGGCTACCCACAATTATGTAGCTTTTTATTTTGTTCCATAGCTTTCCAATCCTCAGTGACCTTCTTTCTCCTATGAGTAAGTTTTGCCTGGATAGCTCTGTGGTGGGCTCTACCACCCCATGCACAGCTGTCCTGATTGAAGGGATGCTGGAGGGGGGGGATCTCGAGCCAGTTGGTGTTGCCCGTGGGGGAGGGTGTCTAAGTTCAAGGTAATGATATTGGGAGTACATGCTCTGCTGGGCCAACTTTGGTACGGGATGCTTACTTCTACACAGTGTATTCTGGTGGGCATTTCAGTAATAACGTGGAATATTGGGGGGGTGCAACCAACCAGATTACACTGGGAGGCTTCTGCTTTACATGAGACATAATGTTGGGGTGGCCTTTGCCCAGGAGACACACCGTACTCTTCTGAAACATGCTAGGCCACGAAGTCCAGTTGCCATAGTTATTTCTCCTCGTTTTCTGCATACTCCCGGGGAGTCACTATTGTGAACCATAGTTCCCTTAAATTCTGTCTGCTGTCGGTAAGGAAGGATACAGAGGGAAGGTTTCTGTTGGTGTCTGGTGTCCTGGAGGGGAGTGAGGGTTGTACTGCTTGACACCTACACCACGAACATAAACAAGCCTGGCTTCTTTGCCTGGATACTGACCAATCTAGCCATTAGTGGAGATGCTAAAATAATTATGGTGCGAGAGACACAGTTCTGGTTAAGTCTGCATGAGGCTACAATCCAGGGCTAGTCAAAAAGTGAAAAATTTGCTCTACATCCAGTCTGGTAGACATCTGGAGGCTGCAACATGTGGGGGGAGGGACTTCAACTTTCACTCGTGGGTTCACGGGTCGGCATCACAAATCTTTCATAGGGCCATATCCAATCACTCCCCATGGCTACTAGAGTATCAGGTGGGCGGTTTGGTGCAAGAACATGGTGCTTTAAGGTGGAACATCTGACACACACAGTTTTCAGAGAGGATGTGCAGTCAGAGAGAACCACCTTTCTTGTGAACAATGAGTGTTCAGTGGCCTCTGTTGAGGTACTCTGGGAAAGCCTCAAGTGTTACATACGAGGGGTTTGAATGTACAAAGAGGCAGGGATCCTAAAATGAGGAAGCCATATAACCGGGGATCCTAACTCCCACTATGCGAGAGGAGACTAATACCCTACGTCACAAGAAAGGGAATTCCCTGAGGAGTATGTGTCATACCTGCCAATCTCTCATTAATGTTCACAGCAAGATCTACGCTAAGAACCTGGCCAATTGCCTGCTCCTGCTAATTCCGCGTCTGGTCTTAGATGACCAGTCATGCTTTATCCAGGGAAGGATCACCTCCTTAGGGCTGTGCCATTTGTTTTTTTTGTTGATTCTCTCAGCCCTAGATCCAGAGTCTTGGGCAATCTCGGTACGACTGGACACAGAGAAGGCTTTCGACTGTCCAGTGATCTTACTTGTTTCAAGGCATAAAATAATCAGTGCTGTATAGCAATTTGCTATGCATTTCTGTAGGTTTGCTAATTAAATTGGCACTAGTGTGTAGCAAAGCTGGCTTTTTAAGTCCCCCTGTTAAAGCACAATCGACCTTGCATTCCTCTTGCATTCAGGACTCCCTCTGCCCTCTCCTCACTGCAAAGTTCAAAGGGGGTGATGCAGATGGAGTGCAGCAGTAATCCTCTCCTCACGTGGCAAAGGCCTGTGTGGGAGTGCTAGGCAAGACATTTATTTTCTTTCAAATAATTGCAAACCAAAAGTGATTGGGACTGGTACTAATTAAGCTTACTATGTTCTGTCTGGCAAATACCAGTATGTGTCAACTATATTTTTGTATAAGACAGTGATGCAATTCATTCCTAAAAATGTACTTTGTTACAAAAATACTGCATTTTCTCGTTTGTTTTCAGTAATATTTGGGTTGGTGTGTCCAAATCGTGGTGCATTAAATGTCCATTACAAGTTTCACTGTGGGTGGCACAGTAAGCCAAACATAGAAGGTTTGTGGTGACATGCACTATTTTACAGAAAGCGCATTTAAATGTTGTATCCATTGCCATGAGTAGAGTGCTTTTCTTACGTCGAGTAGGTAAACGAAGTTACTTGACTTGCAAGTCTAGTGAAATTTTAAAGAATTTGCAAGGTGTGACACATCGCACTAATGCCTTCAGTGGTACACAAAACCGCTGTTTTATGTCTTGGGCACAAATACCTTCTGGTGATATTTAAAAATGAGTAAGTACATCATTGCTAATCAAATAGGGTTGTTTGCTAATCAAGAAAACATTTATTAGTAATCTCTGCTAATCAATTTTTGAAAGCTATAGTTGCCTTTTTGTTTGCCGTCCTGTGCAAACTGGGCTTGGGGGAGCGGTTTGTCTCCTTGGTGCAGCTCGTTTATCGCTGCGCCAGTTGCGGTTGGTTGGCAACTGTCAGGGTTCTGGAACTAGGAGGGGGACTTAGGCAGGGCTGCTCCCTGTCTCTGCTGCTCTTTGCACTGGCGGGGATTCTCGGTGAGCAGCACGTTGAGAGAGTTAATCATCTCGCTGTACGCTGATGATGTGGGGCTGTTCCTAAGCACCAGTAATGTGACAAGTATTCAAGTTTGGGGAATTCTCTGGGTTTAAAATTAACCACATCAAATTGGTGGTCTTTCCTCTCACTAATCGAATGGGGGTGGGAGGGGTCTTGGGAGTGGGAGTGTGACAACACAAGCTACCTGGGGGTAGAGGTCTCATGAGATTCAGATATTCTGTTCCAGGAAAATTATGGTAGGGTGGTCAGTTTACTTTAAGGGCTGGGTGCCGCAATGGCGGGACCTCCCCCTCACTAATGGGACGAGTATCAATAGTTAAGATCGTTCTCCCAAAACTCCTGTATTTATTCCTTAATGTACCTGAATATTTGACGGCTGCTTTTGCAAGGCTGTGGGTGATAGTCTCAGAACTTTTGTGTGCCAGGAAGCAGGCCAGGGTGGCTTGGACCACACTATCTCAACCGTACCACAGAGGGGGACTGGGGCTGCCACATCCGGAAAGATACTGCTGGGCCACGCAAGCACATTATCTGTCATTCTGGTACACCACACGGTTCATTGGGCCGCATGTTCAGATGGAGAGGGCTATATCAGCCCCCAACCTAAGGACTGCGCTTCTGGGCGGGCACACGCTGGTTGTGGGTAGCATCATGTTGTGAATATTAGTTGTGGGTCTAAAGTTGCAGGGAAAATGGGCGTGAGCATCCCTGTACTTGCTGCTCCCTGCTAGACATGTTTTCGATCTACAGATCACAGCACAATGGGCAGAGCAAATTGGAGTGTCCACTCTGTGGTACTTTACCCGAACTGACATTTTGTCCGCGCAGCAGATGAGGGCTAGCAGAGGTTTGTCGCCCCTGGACCTTTTCATGTCCTATCGGACTATGAACGCACCTGAAAGCACTTTTCCAGATCAGCCACACACGTGGGAATAATTGTATCGGACCGTTCGGGCACAGGGTGAGAGCCGTCTGGTTTCTCGGCTATACCATAGTTCTGATGTTGTATATCCCATGGGAAGGGGACACCCTCAGACACAGGTGAGAAGTGACATTGAGAACTCAAATCAGCAAGGATGACGAAGTAATCATATTCCAAACCAAGAAGGTCTTCCCTGAATGCTAGGCTGGAGTTAATTCACTTGAACCTGGTGCACTAGGTCTATCGTATCCCATGTAGGCTGCACAATCGCTTCCCAGATACGCCAGAGGCCTGTAGTAGATGCCAATGTAGTCAGGCTGACTCCCTGCACCCAGTGTGGCGATGCCCGCTAATAATTGTTCTTGGTGGAGGTGGAGACTAGGTTTCCCCTCATTCTTGCGGTGCAGGTGGGATCGCACACACTGGTTCTGTTATTGAGTTGCACAAGGTCGCTGCCTACCAATTCACGCTGCCTGGTCTTCTGGTGCTGGCCTGTTGTAGGATGGCAAGTGCTTGGTGGAAGTGTCCCCCTCCTGGTGCCTTGGCGTGGTTAGAAGACTTAGCCTATGACATGGACACTGCATACATTTGTACCAAGCCCCCGCCGCCAGACATCTGGGGCCTCTATGTGCAATACTTGCTGAATGATCCAGAAGGTGAGCGAGTGGGGCAGCAGAAAGTAGGCAGAAGGTTGCTGGGGGAATGGTCAAGTTACCAACTAGGCACTCTGAAGTAATAAAGTCCCAAGCAAATGCACAGTGGTTACTTCTTGCTTACTAATACATTTCAAAGCACAGCTCTGGATTCTAGAACTGGCAGCTCCAGTGAATGGCAGCTTAGCTGCTGGGCTCCTGCTCTAAACCTCAACTGATCTCCTTACTTGAAAATGTCTGTGCCGGGTACCCCTGAATCTACACAGCCAGCTAAGAGGCAGAAAGGCACTTCACGGGAGAATAAGGAAGAAAACAGAGAGGATAAACTCTTGGATTTGCTTAGCAAAATGACACTGCATATAGCTGAGATAAAGGCGGCTCTCTTTAAGTCTGAGGAGAAGTTTGAAACGGTGAATAAGAGAGTAGGCTCAGCTGAGGAACACCTGACTGTTGTGGATGATAGGTCTCTGAAATTAATGGACCAAATTAGAGACTTAAAGACAATTAATGAAAAGATCACTTTGAAACTGTCAGAACAAGAAATGTTTTCCCGGAGCAATAACCTCCATCTGGCTGGCTTTCCAGAAAATGCTGAGAGGGGCAACACTGTGGATTTTTTGCAAAATAATTTACCAAAAATACTGAAGCCATCAACTTGGAAATTGAGAGAGCACATCGAGCACTTG
Organism: Ambystoma mexicanum; assembly: GCF_040938575.1. Classification (NCBI taxonomy): domain Eukaryota; kingdom Metazoa; phylum Chordata; class Amphibia; order Caudata; family Ambystomatidae; genus Ambystoma; species Ambystoma mexicanum. The sequence continues at coordinate 1,300,657,331 of NC_090928.1, forward strand.
GACCCAAACCCTCCTTAGGTGAGAGACCTAGGCATATTACTGTAAAGTTTCTACGATTCCCAGTGAAAGAACTTATTTTAAAGAAAGCCCAGGAGCTGAAGGATCTTGCCTGGGGAGGAAACAAAATTACGGTGTTTATGGATTACAGCAAAGATGTTCTGGAAAGAAGGAAAGCATTTGATAAGCCAAAAATGAAGGCATGAGAAAAAAGCCTAAAATATTATGTGGTCTATCCTGCCATTTTTAAAGTTGTGGTTGAGGGGCAGCTACATTCATTCAGTGAATGCAAGTCAGCGGCGGAAGCATTTTTAACAGATTTGGATTTGGATCTAATGGAAGGCACTTTATCTGACTTTAAACCTACAATTACAAACACAAGGAAGAAAGGACGGTCTGAATTGCATTGACTTTGGTTTGGGAATCTTGACGGGTTTTTTTTTTGGATGTTAAGGTTTACATTCATTTCTTAGTTTTGACCACAATATCTAATTAGTTTAATATCTTTTTTTTTGGTAATTAAAAGGGCCGCCACCTTTTTGGCCGTTGCTTTAACTGTTTGGAATTTTTCTTCGTAACGAGAAGATGCTGCATTGTGTATGCATTACTTCATCTTCCTGATCGATTTGTAAAAGGAACCTTCCTTCTGCAACGTGTATGTCTGCACGTCATGAGGAAGTGCACAGCAGAGGGGCAAGGCCGCAAGATACGTGATTGTTGCTGCCTGCCTGCCTGCCAGGTTATGGAAACTGTGGGATGATTAAGCCTGGAGGCTGCCCACGGCCTGCCACTAAAACGTGCTGCAGAGGAGCCCCTGATGTCCTGGAGTCAGTCTGCCTACTGACGTGCATAACTTCGCATTGAAATTGAAAATGCTTCGTCGTCCATTTCGTACTGCCTTATTATGTAGAGTCCAGCTGCCCCTTGGCATCGCCCCTTGCTCAGGGTGCTTTCTGACAGAGCTTCTGGTGAAGGCACGCACGGCACATACACAACCCTTGCAATAACCCGCCTGACTAACTGCCATTTAAATAATTCTAGCAGAATGATGCCAACGTCCCATCTTTCTTCCATCTTTAAACATGAAAAGCATTACGAGTCATTGAATACATGTTTGCCATCTTGTCCGTGGAAATGCAACGGAAACAAGTCATTCTGCTGCCCAGAGGGATAAACACAGGTAAAGCGGTTTCACATTTGTCATTTTGGAAGTACTCAGTTGAGGCCTGCGCATGCATGTCTTGGCAGTTTCATAGAACGTGCATTCTTACTCAACGGTGCACTGCTTTTTTAGTTAACCACTGCCATGTCTATGTCAAACTTATGCCACGCTTCCTTCCATGCCTGACAAAACATCAACTTTCCAACTTGCCAAGAAAGTAGGAAAGCCAGCGGCTTGTTGACAATCAGGGGCGTTGCTAGGGGGGGGGGGGCTAAGGGGGCTATAGCCCCTGATCTTTTGGCTGTAGCCCCGGATAGAATCTCAGGAGCTACAGCCAAAAGACTAGCTAGCCCCCAGTCCCAACAGTTCCGACATTAGCTTAGCCCCGGGTCTTTTCCAGACCTAGCAACTCCCCTGTTGACAATACATGAGGTTGAGATAGAGCTCCATCTCCGTTGCCTGCTGGATTTACATTGAGGTCAGACACACAGCAAGATTCAGGATGGCATATGGGTCCTCTCCGGTCCCGCAGAGGTGTCTTCCACAGAACACTAAACGCAATGCTTCTTTCATGAGTTGAGTACTGTCCAGTGACCTGACACTGCTTGGGCAGTGGGTTTTTAAAAAATTATGTATTCATTTTTGTGTGTAATCCAGCCCTTGGAGAGGCGAGGAACTAAAGAATGCTGTGCTGTTTTGTGTTGTGTGACGCCATCTAGGTGTTGTAATGCCACAGCATTTTTTTTCTCTTTCACTGGGGGACGAGAGTGGAGGGGGGGGAGTGAAACACAGTTTCCAGCTTCTTTCTGCAGTGTGTTGATGGACACCTACCTATGTCCAAAGTTATTGGTTCTGTTAATATTGACTGTAATGTTGTATTGCATGAGCGTGTACAGGAGTATAGTGGAAAGGTGCACACTCTGGTCTCTAGCACTGTCACCTTTTGTGTGTGGTGGATCTTGGGAGCAGAATCCCATTGACATGGTTCTGTAACCGGTGGTGTAAATGCTACGGTGCTAATAGGGCCAAATGTTTTTTGTTTCTTATGTGATTGGTGGGAATCTATAGATGAGTTGCTTGGAAACATCGGAATGGAATGAGCTGATAGTAATATAGTTTGAAGGGGAGCGCCGGTGATTTGAGAACTACCAAGGTTATCTCATGCTGGTAGAAGACACTTACTGCGCCATGCTCCGTATGTAAAGGATGTATTGATTGGCAATTAGCAAAGGCAAACTTGGACCTAAGACTGAATGCCACTTATGAATTTGGTATGTGAGAAGCAATGAAGTGCGTGTGTTTTGATCACTTGATATTGGAGAATGGCTATTTATTTGCTCTACTTGATGTTGGGGTGGAGATGTAATTTTAAAAGAGAAGGAAAAGAGATGACTCAATGGGATAAGTGTATTTAACAATTTCGTAGCAGTCAATCTGTTTCTTGTTGGCTGTGCTGGGTTTACTTTCTCAAATACATGCAGCATCTGTTGGTTAGAAAGTGTACTTTGTTGGGTCTATAATGCAGACAATGAATTAGAACATTAATGTGAGGAGTGATACATTACAGATGATTTAATATGAGTGTGACATATTGTGATTGACTATATGTGTTGTGATTCTTGGGGTTTCTATGAAACCTATATGTGGCAAGAAAGATAAAACATGCTTATATTCATACAAAATTTATTTTGTATGTCAGGGTGTTTGACAGTGGATGTGTATGCTCCCCTTATATACTGATGGGAGTCAACAATCTATTATTTTGAGGGAATTAAAACTGAAAAGGGTTGTGATGCATATTAATGATAGTTTAGGATTTGAGTGACTTTAGGAAATATAATATGTGTATAAGTGTGGAACGTGGTTATTGTTTAGAAGCATGGATAACATAGGGAATGTATGAGTGTGTGACTAGTCGCTGTGGATGTTTTGGTAGTTGGGAGGTACTTACATACATGTGGACTATTTAGTTGGCAGGGTTTGCACTTAGAAGATTTTTTGATGCCTATATATATGTATTACAGCTCGATATGAGCTGGTCTTGGGGGGGGTGGTTGACACTGATAAGAGGCAGAGTTTTCTCTGGGGAAAAGGGGTAGTAGTGAATTCTGGATTCCTATGCAATATCAATTTGTCTTATGCAAATGGCAATGGGAAGTGTGATTTATCTATTGGGAGTGTTGTTAGAGCATGGGTATGTGTTTGTGTGAGTGGTTTTGGTGATCGGCAGTAAGACAAGGTCTATTGATGGTTTATATTGAACTATAACAGTGGTTGGTCAAAGCTTTTTATTTGTTTTTGGGGTTAAATTACTTAAATAGGGGTAGTTTTAAGGGCATTCTTGTTTGAAGTAGGGAAAGGACTTGAAAGATGATGCGTTCAATATGGTCTGGGGTGACTGGTGAGGATAGTTCGGAATGAAGGTTTAGATGTACATAAATCTGCTTACTACAAGTCTGATGGTTGTTGGACTTTTGGATTGAATAAATACTTGTATGTGTTTATTGTTGTTTCTATGTGTGTGGGTGCAATGTTTTTCGTTTTCTTTTTCTTATTTTTCTTATTTTTCTTTTCACATTACTTTCAATTCCCACTCCTTGTTGAATACTTTTAGCTTTGCTTATATCTCACGATGGTTTTTGGGGATGTTTGAGCATATTAAAAATCATTTACTTTGGCAGGTAAAAATTGCAGTACTTGTATAGTGAGATATTAGTCTGTTAAACATTGTTTCTTGGAATGTGAAGGGCATTGGATGTGTGATCAAACGGTGTAATTTTCTGGCCCGAATTTGGAGGAGTGGGGGGATGTGGCATTTCTTCAAGAGACACACTTGAATGAACAAATTGGGGGAATATTTGACTAATCGTAGATTTCCACAAGTGGTCTCAAATTACTACGACTCTAAATCTAGGGGAGTTAGCATATTGTTTCGAAAAGGATTGCCAATTAAAATTGAGAAGGTAGTGAAAGATGAAGAGGGACGTATTCTATTAATTGATGTCGTATATAATGGGAGGAAAATTACTGTTGGGACAGTATATGCTCCATGTACACCAACTTTTTTAGACAATTTGAAAGTCTTTTGAATGAAATGGAGGGAGAAGATGTAATTCTGGCCTGTGATTTTAATTTAGTAATGGATAGTAATCTGGACAGGAGATCTGACTGCAGGTACAATGGTGAGAGATTTAGTAAAGAATTGAAACGGTTTGCGTCTAAGTACAGTCTTGTAGACATCTGGAGGGTGCTGCATCAATCCGATAGGGAATACTCCTTTTACTCATTGGTTCATAATTCGTATTCACGTATAGATTTTTTCTTAATAAGTGACACATTGATTGATCAGACACTCTGCCCTAGTATTAAGGAGAGAGTTATCTCAGACCATGCGTTAATAGACCTAAACATTAATTTGATTAATATGGGTAAGAAAAATAACAGGTGGAGAATGCAAGCGAATGCCCTTAAAGATTCATTAAAGGTAAGGATTTCGATGATTTCATTAAGAGATATTTTATGGAAAATGTTGGCACTTCAAATGTCAAGATAGTATGGGATTGTTTTAAGGCAGTGTTGAGGGGGGACATGATTTGTAGATCCTCGCATGCAAAAAAAAAGAAAAGAGAAAGAGTTCAGCAACTAGAAAAAGAGGTTATGGAACTACAGAAATGTTGTGCACGTACTGAATCGGAGTTCACACAATTAAAATTGAAAAAACTAGAGGAAGAACTGCGAAATTTAGAGCAGACACACGCAGGAAAAGGGTTGTTTTTTTACAAAACAATTGTTTTGGGAGTTTGGTGACAAAAATGGCAAGTTATTGGCAAATAAGCTTAAAGGTTTAGTGACCGATACGTGTACCTCTACCATTGAAAATGATGAAGGGGAATCGTTTAATCGGAGTGCGGATATTTGTAAAACGTTCAGATCATATTATGAGAAGTTATATAAAGAGGACTTGCATCCTGAGGATACAGATCTGCAGTCTTATTTTGATAAAATTCATCTTAATAAATTGAGGGGGGATAAAAAATGTGTTACTTGAATCTATGATAGATGAGGCAGAGGTTAATGCCGCTATCCTACAGTTGAAAGATGGGAAATCACCGGGACCGGATGGGATAATTTCAGAATTTTATAAGAAATTTGCTAATCAGTTGTCACCTATTCTATGCACGCTTTTGAATGATTTTTTAACGACTGGTACTATATGTGCATCGATGACGGATGCTATAATTATTGTTGTTCCAAAATCTGGTAAGGATCACAAAAAATGTGGGAGTTATAGACCAATTTCATTACTAAATGTGGACTTTAAGATATTTACAAGAATATGGGCAAATAGGCTTATGGTTAATATGGAAGATCTGGTAGATGAATCCCAAGTGGGTTTCATCCCAAGGAGATATGGATATGAAAACATCAGGACGATATTGAATATTATTGGGAAGCATTATAATAAGGTTCCAAATGGAATCGTAGGATTTTTTTGATGCGTAAAAAGCGTTTGATAGGGTTAATTGGCGATTTTTGGAATATACCTTGTTGAGGATGGGTTTTGGGCCAACTTTTATGAGCATAATTAGATGAATTCATCATGAGGTCAAGGCAAGTGTGTCTGTGAATGGTTTGCTTTCTGAGTCTTTTCCACTTACTAAAGGAACGAGACAAGGATGCCCTCTATCTCCGTTTTTATTTGATCTGGCACTTGAGCCATTAGCTGCTTATATTAGGCAATGTGAAAGTATTAACGGATTGTGTGTTGGGAAAATTGAGGTTAAAATCTTATCTTATGAAGATGATATGGTGGTCCTGTTGTCCAACCCAGATGTTTGTGGGTTATTACTGAAACAGATGTTTGTGGAAGTAGGTACACTATCTGGACATAAAGTGAATTGGGACAAAACTGAGATTTTCCTACTATCAAAAATACATAACAGAGAAATTCTGAAAATGTGGAATTGTAAATGGTCCCCTGAGGGTGTTGAATATCTTGGTATTTATGTTATTGGTGATCTAAACAAAATTGTGCAGAACAACATTGATAGGGTATTAGACAAAATATCTTACTCTATACGAAAATGGGAAAGATATAAACTTTCTTTATGGGCAAAAATCAACGCCATTAAGATGGTCTTATTACCAAAAGTACTGTATATTATTCAGTCGATTCCATATTTAATCAGTAAAAAGCAGATTATGCGGGTTGATAAGGTTTCCAAAGTTTTTTGGGGGGTTTGGATAAAAGACCACGAATCCCACGGTACATTTTGATGCAGAAGGTTGATGAGGGGGGATTTGGCTTTCCAGATTTACATAAGTACTGTAAGGCGTTTTTGCTTAAAAAAAGGCTCTTATTATTATAGAGATGATGATTTTAATGGACCTCTTTGGTTGCGCATGGAAAAGGATATCTGCAGTCCGTATCATTTAAAAAGTCTTTATACTATAGGGAATTTGTCGACCAATAGATTATAGCTAAAATCAATAGTGGCTACTAGACAAGTTTTTTGGATGTGGTTTGAAGAGAATAAACAACTGTATGGATTTAGTGAGGATGCTTCTCTGTGGTATAATGAGGTGCTGAAACTTAACAATAGATGCCTTAACTGGCGAAGTTGGATGAAGAGGGGTATTCTCACTATAGGGGATTTACTTCATGGAGACCATTTGCTTTCATTTGCGGAGATGCAGAGAAAGTTTGGTCTGCATGCTAGAGAAAGAAACAGATACGTGGATCTAGTCTCTTTGATTATTCTTCGGAAAGGCATGCTCAATGGTTCCATGGGGACTAAACCGGAATTGTGTCCGCTACTTTTGGGACAAGAGTATACTGCTCGTACATATATGAACTTTATGCAATTGGAAATTGGGCATGTGGAAGCTTGGGAAAAATTGAGAGAGATATGGTCAGTGGATATGAATATGGACTTTACGGATAGAGATTGGAGAGATATATTAAGAAGAGGTGTCAATCTAGGAGCATACTTAAATCTACGTATGATCAGACAGAAGATAATAGATAGAGTATACTGGACGCTGGTTAAGATGTATAAATTGAACTTACAGACAGATGATTTATGCTGGGAGTGTGGGACAGACAGGGATACATTGGTACACCTTTTTTGGAGTTGTCCGAGAGTTCGTAGCTTTTGGAATGAAGTGATTGATAGAGTTGAATTGACGCTAAAATAAATTTTGCAAAGATCAGCAGTTAATATAATCCTTCTTCTACATAGGGGTAGATGTTCTGATTCTATGAAATATAACAGTTGGATTGGTAAAGCTTTGTTAGTTGCGATGCGACTGATTCTTCGAGTTTGGAAAACCAGGAAGAAGCCATCAGTGGAGGACTGGTTAATGGAGTTGCAGACCCTGTCTGCTTATGATAAAATGTCATTCGAAGCGAGAGAGAAGGAGGAGGAATACATTTCAATGTGTGGGCCATTCAATGCCTTATATGGCTAAATATCTAAGATATGGATGATATTGAGGAGTGGGAATTGTTTTTTCCCTCTTTTCTTCTCTCTCTCTTCCCTTCCCTCTTTCTCTTTTCTTTCTATTTTTTCTGATCTTTCTTCTTTGCGCCCTTTCTTAGTGTATTGGTTTGGTGTTGGTGTACGTGGAGTCTTGTGTCTATGTGTGTCTTCTGATAGGAGTGGTGGCTATATTTTCTTTGAGACTCTTGTTGTTTACATACACTGAACGTGATTTAGTGTGGCTATGGGGGATGTGCTGGATTGTAATGTTTGCTTTGCATTTTATACTTATTGGAATGTAGTTGAACGACGTGTTTATGCTTCTGCTCAAATCTAAAACAAACCCTTTTATTATATTGATGTGATTTGTATTTGTTGACATGCTGATAAATAGCTCTAATCCTTCTGGACCTCTGCAGCATTTGACACAGTCACCCATGAAATCCTCATCGAGAGACTGGAAGAAATAGGAATCACTGACACAGCCCTACTATGGATTAAATCCTTCCTAACAAACAGGGCAGAAACTGTCTGGATCAAACCTTTCAAATCTACAACAAGGGAACGCACCTGGGGAGTACGACCAGGATCTTCCTTCACCCCATTGCTCTTCAATATTTACCTGATGCCACTAATCAAACTAATCAAAACACACAGCTTCACATGCTACAACTACGCAGATGACACACAGAGCATCTACAAGATACACAGGAAGAAAACAAAACGCTGAACTTCCTACAAGAGCTCTATAGCTGGATGAACACAAACGCCCTCATAATCAACCCGATAATGATCATAGTTAATAGCGAGAAAAACGCCCACTAGATATCATGGCCAACGGAACTGGGTACAGCACTGACTCCATCAACAATAGTAAAAAACCTGGAAGTCTTGATGGTCACCGAACTAACACTTGAACCACCAAGTAAACGCCATAATCAAGAAAAGATTCTTCCTGCTACATGCAGTACAAAGGATCCTACCATTCCTCGTTCACCCACAAAATGCTCACCACCATTGCACTCATGTCCAGAGTAGACTATGCCAACAGCCTATACCTAGGAGCGCCAGAGCGACAGTAAAAAAAACTTCAGTGCATCGAGAATACTGCAGCAAGACTCCTGCTCAAAATAGCTTTACTCATTTCTAAGTGTCTGAACAATTTAGCACCTCCTTACTGCACTGAAAGAATAAACAGGAAAATCTTAACACGACTCACCAGATCAACTAATGCCCACCTCCTTGAGATTCCGAGATTCAGACAAGAGCGGGCTGCTCCAGCTTCCCTGTGAAAGCGGCCACATCTTGGAATGCACTTGCCCTAGACCTGAGAATTTAACAACCCTACCGAAAATTCAGACACAACATGATTAACTGGCTACGACTAAACGACCACTAACACCGGGCCCCTCTTTTCCCACCACAAACTAGGAACTGATGTCACGAACAGTATTCGTTACGGGCCCCGGAGTTGGTCGCTATGGCGACGTTGGCATCGTATTTCCACTATCAATATATCCTCTTCTAAGATGGCGCCTGAAGTGCAGGGCACTGGTCCATTCATTCAGTCTGAGCCCGAGGAGGAAACTCCTCACCCTTACACGGAAGCAGTACTTCTGTCCATGCTTCCTACACCGTGGCACGTTGCTACTGTTTACAGAGGCTACGCTTCATAAATTTCACACTAGACTTTTATAATCTTTTCCCATAGTCGTTTCACTTCAACATTCTGAGAGCCCATCTGACTTACTTTGCTTCTTTCAGAACCTCTCTTCCACCCCACGGATCTACCGTGCTATATGCGATTACTCGCGTTCATCACAGCATTTCGGATTTCGATCTCTTCGTAAGTGTTCCAGTTGGCATTTATCTACTTTGCCTTTGAGCCGCCCGACTCCGTAAATTATATCTCGCTTGTCACTCTACACACAGGGAATCTTGATTCCGACTGGACTACAACTCCCTGCCAGCACCGCAATTATTTCAAAGAAACTAATTCGGAACCATAGTTTATACTCGGCAGCCCAAAACTCTTCCGGTAGGTTTAGGAACTAGACAAATCCTTTCTCCCCTTCATTTGCCATATCCACTTAACCTCTCATTCCTTTCTTAAGGCTATTCACTTACCTTTCTAAACAGGGCTTCCTCGCCAACCATCTCCTCCAGGAGTCTTTAACGTTTACTGAAAGGTACGCCTTCCTGACAACAAACCTTACCCACTTCTCTCTGCCCACATTAACTGTTCTCTCTCATCAAACAGTTTCCTACAAATCCCAAGTTTCAGTGCTCCTGGTATCCTGGTGATCTCTACCAGCCCTAATCCTGGACTCCAGCTGCTCTGGAATAGCAACATCAGCGCTCCCTAGCTTCACAGGGTTTTTTTCCCCACAAGGGTTTCCCTGGAGCTTTCCCCTGGCATCTGTTTATCACGGTGCAGTGTGAGAGTTCCAGGTGAGCTTTCCATTCTTCTTATATAAAATCGAAGAACAGGTCAGTCTTCTTCTATTCTGTTGCACTATTGTTGCCACATTGAAGGTTTTACATTCTGTCTGGGTACTTTATACGAAAGAAAATAACAGAAATAACTGAAGACTCTTTCACACGCCTCACCCTCTCTTGATCATACCTCTTGTATCTACTGTATCTACGGTAAGCAAGTATCAAGTTCTCATGCCCTTTGTGTCCAATATTTTGCGACCTTAGCACTACTGCACCTTGTAACATGCACTAGGTGACTAAGGTCTGTTGTCCATACTGTGTTTTTGCATCTGTTGTAACTAAGCTTGAAGTCTACTTATCTCTGTTGCGCCTAGCTACCTAAGGGTTTGGAGAGCATTACCAAATAAATAAACAAACAAACAAACTACCACGAAGAGAACACATTACACCAGCGCTGAAAATGCTACACTGGCTGCCAACAAAAGAGAGAATAAAGTTCAAAACGATGTGCATAACACACAGAGCAGTCCACGGCCAAGGAGCAGAGTTCCTAAAGAAAAAAAATAACCGTCTTCCATCCGACAAGATCGCTTGGATCAAGCAATGACATTCGCCTAGCACCAAAACCTTACAACAAAAGAAAACTCAGGGGATCATCCTTCACTCACCTGGCAACCTTAACCTAGAATAACCTACCAAAAAACATACGCAACACAAGGGGTCATTTGGAGTTCAGAAAACGACTTAAAACATGGCTCTTTGCTCCTGATTCAGGAGGAATCAACTAGGAAGAAAGGACCACAACGAAACCGTGAATACCCCTGTAGAAAATCATAATCCCTAACCTGCCCCTCCATTATAAAAGCGGGATGGGTGCGCACCGTCCACATGCCGCCAATCCTAAAGGGTACTTGGATAGGCGGGGACAACCCAACAGGATGGACAACAAGGGCCAAGTCTTGTGACCAAAACTACACCTGCTGCAGGGCAGGGGAAGTAGTGGAAATGAGCTAGATACACAAGCCACTGGAGCCACACAAAAAAGGGCTCCCACTACGCAACAAGTGTGCCAACCAGGCCGTCAAAATAGAGTACCAAACACACAGGATACCCACAGAGGTTGGGCGCAGAAACGCAAAGACGAAGTGGTAAGAAATCGACAAATACTTGAAAATCATTATAACCGCACCTTAAAATTTCAACTTTCCGCATACTCAACTTACAGAAACGCACACAACCTCCTCTCTGCACAGCAATCAACATGCACTTCACCACATTCCTGGTTGCCGCTCTTTTTCACTTTCACCACCTAGCAAGCCCCGCCCACCTGGTGCCTTACTGCTTGCCACACTTTTCCCTACTTAAGGAGCCCTCCAGCCTCTTTTCCTTTGCAGCTGGGGAGCAGGTGCAAGTGGATCTAGGTCACCTGGCCTAAGCACCGCCCACCTTCTTAGCCCTGCCTCTTCCTTCGTGCTCTTAACTCTTAGATCAAGGGCGGCTCTCGCCTGGGCATCCGAAGCGAAGGGCAGACAAAGAAAAGGGCAATTCCTCCTTGGAGCTGTTCGGACCAGGAGGACCCAGGGCCCCACCCCCTGCTCAGATGAAACACTTGTGTATAGGCATGGTACAAATGCCATATCATATCATAGCAGGTAAGCATGCACCAACATGTGTTTACACCCTCTGTCCCCACAGGCCATCCCCACCCCCTAGGATCCCACTGTGATGTTCCCTCATTTTGCTTGATTCTTCTACACTGCTTCCCCTCCCCTCCAGCCTACTTCTGCAGGAGTCTGTCCTGATACATTCTGGTTTCACCATCACTGTCTTGTGGCCAATTCTGGATTTGACTTTTAAGGACTTGATTGATTCACGGTGCGTCACCCTTTCTCAACTCGCATGCTGGACTTCCTTTGCATCTTGTCCGCATGGTGGCCCTGAATCATGATGTTCCCATCTTCATCTTGTATCCTGGCTTGCAACATTATGCGTTACTATTGATTTCTGAAATTGTATTCGCTCTCCTCTCTTGCTTCTCCACTTTTTTTGATTGCTTACTCTCTGTTCTCTCCTCCTCTCCCTTCTCACTTTTCCTATCTCCTCCCCTTAGTTTGTTCTATGCACTTACTCTATCAGAATTGTCCCTGGACCTAGTATGATAGCAACCTGGTCTGTCTCCTCCCTCCTCCCCTTACTGTCCCACCCCAACCCCTCCAGCACTATCTGAAATGTTGTCAGGCCTAGTACGATAGTCGCTTGTTTTGTTCCTCCCCTCCCTTTCTGCACCCCTCTCCCTCGCATTTTGTTTTTCTCCGGCTCTACCAGAAATGTCGTCAGGCCTAGTACGGTAGTCACCTGTCTGTTTCCATTTCCTTCCCACTCTCCTCCTCCCTTCCTTATCTCTGTTTTAGCTCTTGCACTATCTGAAATGTTGTCAGGTCGAGTATGATAGTTAATTTCACATCCTTACTGTTCATGGCCTGTAAGAATGTAATTGTATTTCCCTTGTTCCCTCCCTTGCTTTGAAGTGCTTTAAAACACATTGGGCCTCATTACGAGTCCGGCGGTAACCGTGCATGAAATTCCAGCAGGTTACCGCCGGACTCGTATTACCATTCCGCCTCCATGATTCCCGGAATTACCGGGGCATTACGACCCCGGTGACCTGGGAATTCCGGAGGCGGATTTCGGTAAATCCCGATTCCCATAGGACTCAATGGGAATGGGGAAGTGGAAACACCGGCACCATCTCGTTTCCACGTCCGCCTGCAGGTGGGTGGTGTTAAACCCGCCAGGTCAGACCTGGCGGGAATGACACCTCCGTCTGCAGGACTGGAGATCACCCGGTATGAAAACAACGGTGGCGGCGGTCTTACCGCCACCGTTATTTCCATACTGGGTAACTTGTAATGAGGCCCATTGTGTATAGGCACTATATAAATAAACTATCATATCATTTTGTATCACATTGCAACAACAGACTGACAACACATAACCCGATGCAACAGCACATGGGAATTCTGTCACCGATCGAAAACCGCACTTAAGCTCAACGAACGGTGCAAACCGAACTCAAGCGGCCTACGGGACATCACAACTCTCACTATCCTAACTATCCTATTCCCACTACACCCTGCTATCCCCCCACCCCCTCTTCACCCACTCCTTTTGAGATCCGCCAAACCGCTTGGACACAACAGCAGTGGTTACGGTGCATTGTACAAATACCTTTTACATTAATTACAAATTAACGTTAAAATAAATCCCAGGCTTCGTGGCTAACCATGGTCAAGGCACCTTAAAGCACAATTGAATACTGGTGACAATATCAGCTTTTTAGAAATCCAAAATGTTTGGAAAATATAAAGCCAAGTTAGTGACATACAAGCCTGGAGGGTTCCAGTGCTTTAAAACAAAAAAGGACGCTATCAAGTAAGATATGGTGGAATTGTGTTAAGAAAACCTTATCTTCATGGGAAAAGGGAGCCGTATTGAATATATGAAGACTTCAAACTTGGCCAACCGAACCTGCAGAGAGGCTGGGAACTGTATTGTGAGAAATTGATGAACTTGTAAAAATAAACCTCCTTGGAATCCAAGTAATTGGGCCTGGCAAAGCTCAAGGACAGGGGCTGTTGCTCTGGCTTTTCTTTTCTTTTCTAGATTTCCGACCTCCAAAGCTAATCATTCTATTGCAGTGAGTGCTCATGAATCTGCCATCTCAGGATCGATAGTACGGGCTACAATTCCAGAGAGCTTGTTAGAATTCTCAGAGCTGAAAGATCCTTGCCCAGTAGTTTCTGCGGTCAATACAAATTGGTGTATTTCTATACAGAATGCCATGACTGAGATCAAAAAAATCCTGGTGGACATTGTGACTAGGAGCAGAGTTCCTAAAGAAAAAAAATAACCGTCTTTCATCCGACAAGATCGTTTGGATCAAGCAATGACATTCGCCTAGCACCAAAACCTTACAACAAAAGAAAACCCAGGGGATCATCCTTCACTCACCTGGCAACCTTAACCTAGAATAACCTACCAAAAAACATACGCAACACAAGGGGTCATTTGGAGTTCAGAAAACGACTCAAAACATGGCTCTTTGCTCCTGATTCAGGAGGAATCAACTAGGAAGAAAGGACCACAACGAAAACGTGAATACCCCTGTAGAAAATCATAATCCCTAACCTGCCCCTCCATTATAAAAGCGGGATGGGTGCGCACCGTCCACATGCCGCCAATCCTAAAGGGTACTTGGATAGGTGGGGACAACCCAACAGGATGGACAACAAAGGCCAAGTCTTGTGACCAAAACTACACCTGCTGCAGGGCAGGGGAAGTAGTGGAAATGAGCTAGATACACAAGCCACTGGAGCCACACAAAAAAGGGCTCCCACTAGGCAACAAGCGTGCCAACCAGGCCGTCAAAATAGAGTACCAAACTCACAGGATACCCACAGAGGTTGGGCGCAGAAACGCAAAGACGAAGTGGTAAGAAATCGACAAATACTTGAAAATCATTATAACCGCACCTTAAAATTTCAACTTTCCGCATACTCAACTTACAGAAACCCACACAACCTCCTCTCTGCACAGCAATCAACATGCACTTCACCACATTCCTGGTTGCCGCTCTTTTTCACCACCTAGCAAGCCCCGCCCACCTGGTGCCTTACTGCTTGCCACTCTTTTCCCTACTTAAGGAGCCCTCCAGCCTCTTTTCCTTTGCAGCTGGGGAGCAGGTGCAAGTGGATCTAGGTCACCTGGCCTAAGCACCACCCACCTTCTTAGCCCTGCCTGTTCCTTCGTGCTCTTAACTCTTAGATCAAGGGCGGCTCTCGCCTGGGCATCCGAAGCGAAGGGCAGACAAAGAAAAGGGCAATTCCTCCTTGGAGCTGTTCGGACCAGGAGGACCCAGGGCCCCACCCCCTGCTCAGATGAAACACTTGTGTATAGGCGTGGTACAAATGACATATCATATCATAGCAGATAAGCATGCACCAACATGTGTTTACACCGGTTTATAGTCATAATATCGAAAAAATAATGTCGAATTACAAAAATGTCGAAAAAAAAATGTCGAATTCAAAAATGTCGAAAACACATACATATAATAGAAAAAGTCATTAATTCGAAAATAAAATGTCGAAAAAAAATCGAAAAACCAATGTTAAAATAACTATGTAAAATATCACATATACTAACGTTTTTTATTGGGGGGATCCCCCCCAAACCCCCCCATCCCAAACCACTACCCCAACCCTCCACTCCTCCCCATCCCCCCAACACCCCCATGGATATACCTTTAATTTTTTTAAAAAAGTATTTAATAAAACATTAATTAAATAATTAATTATTAAAAAACCCCATCCCAAACCCCTACCCCAACCCCCCCTCCTCCCCATCCCTCCCACTCACCATGGATATACCTTTAACCATTTAAAAAATATATGTTTTATAAAATATAATTAATTAATTATTTATTTAAACATTATTTCGAAAACAAATCGAAAAAAATTTGACATTTTTGTAAATCGACATTTTTATTTTCGACATTTTTTTTTCGACATTTTGACTTTCGATATTATTGTATTCGACATTATGACTGGACACCGTTTACACCCTCAGTCCCCACAGGCCATCCCCACCCCCTAGGATCCCACTGTGATGTTCCCTCATTTTGCTTGATTCTTCTACACTGCTTCCCCTCCCCTCCAGCCTACTTCTGCAGGAGTCTGTCCTGACACATTCTGGTTTCACCATCACTGTCTTGTGGCCAATTCTGGATTTGACTTTTAAGGACTTGATTGATTCACGGTGCGACACCCTTTCTCAACTCGCATGCTGGACTTCCTTTGCATCTTGTCCGCATGGTGGCCCTGAATCATGATGTTCCCATCTTCATCTTGTATCCTGGCTTGCAACATTATGCGTTACTATTGACTTCTGAAATTGTATTCGCTCTCCTCTCTTGCTTCTCCACTTTTTTTGATTGCTTACTCTCTGTTCTCTCCTCCTCTCCCTTTTCCTATCTCCTCCCCTTAGTTTGTTCTATGCACTTACTCTATCAGAATTGTCCCTGGACCTAGTATGATAACAACCTCGTCTGTTTCCTCCCTCCTCCCCTTACTGTCCCACCCCAACCCCTCCAGCACTATCTGAAATGTTGTCAGGCCTAGTACGATAGTCGCTTGTTTTGTTCCTCCCCTCCCTTTCTGCACCCCTCTCCCTCACATTTTGTTTTTCTCCGGCTCTACCAGAAATGTCGTCAGGCCTAGTATGGTAGTCACCTGTCTGTTTCCATTTCATTCCCACTCTCCTCCTCCCTTCCTTATCTCTGTTTTAGCTCTTGAACTATCTAAATTGTTGTCAGGTCGAGTATGATAGTTAATTTCACATCCTTACTGTTCATGGCCTGTAAGAATGTAATTGTATTTCCCTTGTTCCCTCCCTTGCCTTGAAGTGCTTTAAAACACATTGGGCCTCATTACGAGTCCGGCAGTAACCGTGCATGAAATTCCAGCAGGTTACCGCCGGACTCGTATTACCATTCCTCCTCCATGATTCCCGGAATTACCGGGGCATTACCACCCCGGTGACCTGGGAATTCCAGAGGCGGATTTCGGTAAATCCCGATTCCCATAGGACTCAATGGGAATGGGGAAGTGGAAACACCGGCACCATCTCGTTTCCACGTCCGCCTGCAGGTGGGTGGTGTTAAACCCGCCAGGTCAGACCTGGCGGGAATGACACCTCCGTCTGCAGGACTGGAGATCACCCGGTATGAAAACAACGGTGGCGGCGGGCTTACCGCCACCGTTATTTCCATACTGGGTAACTCGTAATGAGGCCCATTGTGTATAGGCACTATATAAATAAACTACCATATCATTTTGTATCACATTGCAACAACAGACTGACAACACATAACCCGATGCAACAGCACATGGGAATTCTGTCACCGACCGAAAACCGCACTTAAGCTCAACGAACGGTGCAAACCGAACTCAAGCGGCCTACGGGACATCACAACTCTCACTATCCTAACTATCCTATTCCCACTACACCCTGCTATCCCCCACCCCCTCTTCACCCACTCCTTTTGAGATCCGCCAAACCGCTTGGACACAACAGCAGTGGTTACGGTGCATTGTACAAATACCTTTTACATTAATTACAAATTAAAGTTAAAATAAATCCCAGGCTTCGTGGCTAACAATGGTCAAGGCACCTTAAAGCACAATTGAATACTGGTGACAATATCAGCTTTTTAGAAATCCAAAATGTTTGGAAAATATAAAGCCAAGTTAGTGACATACAAGCCTGGAGGGTTCCAGTGCTTTAAAACAAAAAAGGACGCTATCAAGTAAGATATGGTGGAATTGTGTTAAGAAAACCTTATCTTCATGGGAAAAGGGAGCCGTATTGAATATATGAAGACTTCAAACTTGGCCAACCGAACCTGCAGAGAGGCTGGGAACTGTATTGTGAGAAATTGATGAACTTGTAAAAATAAACCTCCTTGGAATCCAAGTAATTGGGCCTGGCAAAGCTCAAGGACAGGGGCTGTTGCTCTGGCTTTTCTTTTCTTTTCTAGATTTCCGACCTCCAAAGCTAATCATTCTATTGCAGTGAGTGCTCATGAATCTGCCATCTCAGGATCGATAGTACGGGCTACAATTCCAGAGAGCTCGTTAGAATTCTCAGAGCTGAAAGATCCTTGCCCAGTAGTTTCTGCGGTCAATACAAATTGGTGTATTTCTATACAGAATGCCATGACTGAGATCAAAAAAATCCTGGTGGACATTGTGACTAGACGTAGCATTTTAGGTAGGTCTTGTGCTAATCTAGACGCGTCCTAATCACATGATACCACCCTTAAGTTTGTGTTTAGGGTAGTTACAGAGACTGAAGTATTGGAGATACTACAACTGTTAAAACACACCAATGTTAAGGGGGATAATGCTCTCTCCGACTTTGCTCGCACCAAGGGAAGGTGCTGAGGCATCTTTGTAAACCTTGTGGGCTGGAGGCCTTACCACTACTTCCTACAGCAGCAGAAACTATTTCCACAGCACAGGTAAGCCCTGATGGGCTTAGAATTAATTCTGTGCATACACTCGATACATATGTATTTTAAAAAACATTTCTGAAATTGGTCCGAGCAAGGCCTGTTGTCCCTGTTAAGTGTGCTGTGCAACCTGGATTGATTGGGTGGCCAACATCATCTGCAGTTCTACATCGTGTAGCCATCATCCCGACATGGCTGACACAATTTTCCTCACTGCAGTGCCTCGCCAACCCTGCCCTCCCTGTGATTAGCCAGCCCGGGACTCGGGGTACCCGGCAGGCTTAGCAGGTCCACTACTAAGGCCCCTGTCCGGGCCTGGGAGGGAACACCCTTTTCTAATCTTCACCACAGCACCTCATGCCCACCTCGAGGAACAGCCTCCTAGCATGCAGGCTGCTACCCTACAAACTTGTGCCTCTCGAACTTTGTCCTCACACCAAGAATACCTGTTAGTCATGTCCTGAATATTGTTTTGCCTTTTTACTAACTCACAAAGCTGTTGAACCTAGGTGTCCCTATGCCACTCTACCTTACCATTCCTTACTTTATCCCTTTCCTTAATGTATTTCTGTGCCTTTTGGTAATTCCATTCTTGGTGTGTTTTTAACAACTTTGCAACCCATTTTGCATTGCATTTCTGTGCTTTTTAGTAGTTCGAATCCTTGTGTGTTTTTAACAACTCCCCCCCTTTCTGGTACTCAAGTGTTTCTATTGCATCTGTTCTCTCGCGTTCTTGGCTACTAGGCCACCTGGTGAGTTTGTGTTCATAGTCTCATCTATCTTCCATCATTATCCTTTACGACGCCCCTATGGATCTCTCCTATCTGTTCTAACTACTATACTATCACCTATCCTCCCCATCTCAGAAAGTCTGGAAGGGAAAAGTTTTTAAAATACATCCTGGTGACTAATCCCGGCCTACCCATTGCAGGCACCTACGCCAGCACAACTTTCAGACATATTGCCACTGATAGCCTCCTCTCTGTCCCCTCCCCAGATCCTTGGACACCTCACCTTATCTCCACTTTCAGGCCTCTCTCATCTTCACCCATTAATGGTGGCGCTAGATGAGAAGTACTCTTGCTGGCTTCTCATCCAGGTGTATCATTGTCTACCGCAATGGCACTATCATGGCTCACGGTCCGCAACCCAAACTCCTCCTCTTTGACTGTTGCTTGCTGCCCCTCATCAACTTCCTTCCCGCACCTTCTACCCCTTCTTACTCTCTCTCTGCCACCACTCCTCCGGCCGGTGTACCACGCCCCTGTGCCCCTACTCGGAAAACCTTTGAAGGCAGTGACCTATTGCATATAGCCCCACTTAAAGCTCTGCGGCTACCAAACACTCTGCCGACATCTGCCTCCTCCTTGAAGACCTGGACCTTGATATCCTCGCTCTTACCGAGATGTGGTTCAATGCCAGCTCAATCACTGCTTTTGCCTCCCTTTTCCCTGATGGCTATAAGATTATCTCCAAGCCTCGCGCTAACTGGGGTGGCGGTGGAGTTGCCCTGATCTTCCCTGAGTGGGTCCCTTCTTCCCTCATACCCACCCAGCCATACTCCTCCTTCGAGAGCCTGGCCTGCAAGCTGGTTGTCTCTCCCACTTCCTCCCTGACCTTTTCCACTATCTACATGCCACGTGGCTCTGTCACCTTGTTCCTCTCTGAATGGGCTGATTTTACTTCCTCTCTACTCTTACTCCTGGCTGACTTCAACATCCACCTTGGCTTTTCAATCATGGCATCCACTCTCTTCTGTGACCTCTGCACCTTGCTCTCCCTCTCCATTTTCCCCTCTTGTCCTAACCACTTGACTGAACACACTCTCCATGCCTTGATCCGCACTGATCTTTTGCTCTCCGCCCACTCACAACACCACTCCCTGGTCAGACCATTCCCTCCTATCCTCCAACCATGGTCATCTCTGCTGTCTGACCGCTCCTCCGCCCCCGCCTCCTCCTGCCCACCCAGCTCTTTCAACCTCGTTCACAGACATCCGTCGATGAAATTAGTGTCAACAAAAAGCAATAAGTGAAGGCGTGTCGTATCCGCCAAGGCCAGTGTGGGCCAAACGGCAAGTGCTGGGAGTGTGCGTATGCTGAAGGATTTTGGGGGGTGGGGTGGGAGTCAAGGACCATGGAGGGAGGACACATAAGGGCCCCGGTCAGCAATCCCAGTAGCTGTGAGGTTTAGCAGGAAGGGAAGGATGTGGTGAAAAGGAAAGTCTTGATGGGCTTCCTGAATTTGAGGAGATCCGGCTCAAGAGGAAGTGGGAGGCTGTTCCATAGGAGGGAGCCTGCTGAGGAAAGAGATCTGCCACCAGCTCGCTGTTTAGCAAAGTGTTTAACACACAGAGAGTTGGCTCTGAAGGACTGTAAAGATCTGGAGGGAGAGTATGTGGTGAGCGCTAATTGTAGATGGTGTGGTCCCTGACCCCAGACAGCCTTGTGGATAATGTAGAGGGATATTAATTTGATCCTTGCAGCAACCAGGAGCCAGTGGAGAGTTTTTAGCGCTG
Organism: Ambystoma mexicanum; assembly: GCF_040938575.1. Taxonomy (NCBI): domain Eukaryota; kingdom Metazoa; phylum Chordata; class Amphibia; order Caudata; family Ambystomatidae; genus Ambystoma; species Ambystoma mexicanum. Next base: position 1,300,678,000 of record NC_090928.1, read on the forward strand.
GAGAGATGCAGTTCCTGGACTTGAGGTCAAGAATAAGTCTTGCAGCCCTATTCTGGATTAGCTGGAGGGGGTGTAGAGTAGAAGAGGGTAGATTAAGGAAAATGCTATTGCATTAGTCTAGCCTAGAGAGAACCAGAGCTCTGGACACATTGAGGTTCTGGGGGAAAGTAAGAAGAGGAAGAATTCCCTTGAGGAGGTGGAGTTAAAAGTGGGACTTCTTGGCAAGGTCCTGAATTTGAGGAAGCGAAGGAGAACGAGGAGTCGAAGATGACTCCAGGATTCTGGCTTCAGATGAAGGAGAAGGGGGAGAGCCCATAGAGGATGGCAAGAGTGAGGGAGGGAAAGAGGAAGCAGGAGTCTCGATAGGAAGAATCTCAGTCTTGCTGGCGTTGAGGCAGAGGTCATTGGAAGCACACCAGGACTGGGTGGCAGATAGACAGTCAGGCATGATAGAAGAAGTGAGAAGAGGATCACAGGGGAGTTTTAGGAAGAGTTGTGTGTCATCTGCTTTACACAAAGTTTGGGGGGAATGTGGAAATGTGTGCAAGCGGGGCAAGATAGTTGTTAAAAAGCCAGAGAGGCGTTGGAGGCTGCTTCATAGTTTGAAGAGAGGGACAAAAGTTGGGTGCTCTCCGAGCCCACCTCAGCCCAGGCAGGGGCCTTAGTGGTAGGCCTCGAAGTGGGCCGGCGTTCACTTGCCGGCTTCAGTGATTGGCCATGAACAGGCCCAGGCAGGCCAATCACAGCTGCTGCTGGCCCGGGAAGTCGAGGCACTTACTAGATGGTGATGGTGTCGGCCATGTTGCAGGCTGGAAACCCAGGCAGGGTATCCAAGCCGAAGTGGGCTAATGTACCGGTGGAAGTTAATTGGAGATGCCAGCAAGTGGATTGAGAATATTCATGCAGATGTTAAAGCATCCAAGCCTCACTGAGCAAATGCTTTCTTTGCAAAAATATATATTTTTTTAAACACAAACATTAGTTCTTTGTAATTTTTCCCCAAGCCCAACTGGGCTTGCCTGCAGTGCCGCTGTATGGCATGGATGAGGGGACGAAGAAAATACCATTGTGGACCGGCAGATGAACACAGCTGCTGCAGGCTCATAGCCTTCTTAAGGGCAAGGGTGAAATCACCTGTTCGCTAATTGTACAAAACAACGCAGTGCGTGCTGTGGAGGGCCTGTGCAGAATGGATCATGTGTCGGTGGCCTTGCATTGGCTGGTGATGGGTAGTAGAATTTATTTTCGGTTACTTTGTATAACACACAAGTTCCTATATGACAACAGTCCCAGATATCAGTCGAGTAGACTCTCCTGGCTACCAGCCCGGAGGATGCTCAGATCCAACAATTTCTGTTCTTCCCCTATGCTGCACAAGGAGCTGGACCTCAATGCCACCATACTTAAGGGCATGTCAATCCTTTTCTAATTTTAAATGTGGACTGAAAACAGCTTTGTTTTATTGATTCTCTTATATTCTGAACCCTTGAAATTGTTACTGATAGAATTGTAGTTTGTCCTTGTTGTTTTTGTCAAGCGCGATTATGCCTACAGGCCTTTTTGTCTAGCGCTATACAGATAAAATACATTTAAAATAAATAAATGGTCTGGCTAGTTTGTGAATAGGATTTGGACTAAGCACCCTTACTTTTAGTTTTGATAGGCAGAGATCCTTCTCTCATAGGGGCGTGGTACACCCGTTGGAGGAGGGGGGACATAGAGAGTGGAGGCAGAAGTAGCAGGTGGGGGAAGGAAGCTGATGAGGGACGGCAGGTGCCGGTCAAAGAGAAGGAGGTTGGGTTGAGGACCCTGAACCAAGATAGTGCTACTGTGATAGACATTAATGATATACCTGGATGATGGGATGGCCGCCAAGAGGACATACCATTTGGTTCCCCTCTTGTCCTAACCACTTGACTGAACATACTCTCCATGCCTTGATCCGCACTGATCTTTTGCTCTCCGCCCACTCACAACACCACTCCCTGGTCAGACCATTCCCTCCTATCCTCCAACCATGGTCATCTCTGCTGTCTGACCGCTCCTCCGCCCCGCCTCCTCCTGCCCACCCAGCTCTTTCAACCTCGTTCACAGACATCCGTCGATGAAATTAGTGTCAACAAAAAGCAATAATTGAAGGCGTGTCGTATCCGCCAAGGCCAGTGTGGGCCAAACGGCAAGTGCTGGGAGTGTGCGTATGCTGAAGGATTTTGTGGGGTGGGGTGGGAGTCAAGGACCATGGAGGGAGGACACATAAGGGCCCTGGTCACCAATCCCAGTAGCTGTGAGGTTTAGCAGGAAGGGAAGGATGAGGTGAAAAGGAAAGTCTTGATGGGCTTCCTGAATTTGAGGAGATCCGGCTCAAGAGGAAGTGGGAGGCTGTTCCATAGGAGGGAGCCTGCTGAGGAAAGAGATCTGCCACCAGCTCGCTGTTTAGCAAAGTGTTTAACACACAGAGAGTTGGCTCTGAAGGACTGTAAAGATCTGGAGGGAGAGTATGTGGTGAGCGCTAATTGTAGATGGTGTGGTCCCTGACCCCAGACAGCCTTGTGGATAATGTAGAGGGATATTAATTTGATCCTTGCAGCAACCAGGAGCCAGTGGAGAGTTTTTAGCGCTGGAGAGATGCAGTTCCTGGACTTGAGGTCAAGAATAAGTCTTGCAGCCCTATTCTGGATTAGCTGGAGGGGGTGTAGAGTAGAAGAGGGTAGATTAAGGAAAATGCTATTGCATTAGTCTAGCCTAGAGAGAACCAGAGCTCTGGACACATTGAGGTTCTGGGGGAAAGTAAGAAGAGGAAGAATTCCCTTGAGGAGGTGGAGTTAAAAGTGGGACTTCTTGGCAAGGTCCTGAATTTGAGGAAGCGAAGGAGAACGAGGAGTCGAAGATGACTCCAGGATTCTGGCTTCAGATGAAGGAGAAGGGGGAGAGCCCATAGAGGATGGCCAGAGTGAGGGAGGGAAAGAGGGAGCAGGAGTCTCGATAGGAAGAATCTCAGTCTTGCTGGCGTTGAGGCAGAGGTCATTGGAAGCACACCAGGACTGGGTGGCAGATAGACAGTCAGGCATGATAGAAGAAGTGAGAAGAGGATCACAGGGGAGTTTTAGGAAGAGTTGTGTGTCATCTGCTTTACACAAAGTTTGGGGGGAATGTGGAAATGTGTGCAAGCGGGGCAAGATAGTTGTTAAAAAGCCAGAGAGGCGTTGGAGCCCGGGGGACCCCTCAGGTGGGGGAGGAAAAAGACCCCAGAATGACCTGGGACGGACGGTCACTGAGGAAGGAGGTCAGCCAGTCCAGTGCCTGTTCTGAGATACCAAGGCTATCGTGGAGCCGTTTTATGAGGATGGAGTGGTTGACCATATCAAATGCAGCGGAGGGATCAAAGAGAATGAGAACAGCTGGAGAGTTGGAGTCAAGAGATGCAAGCAGTTCCTCACGGGTGTTCAGAAGAGCAGTTTCTCTGCCTCTGGATGCTCGGAATCCAGATTGATGGTTGTGGAGGCAACCAACACGTTCGGTGTTCTGGGTCAGTTGTGACGAGTACCAGCTTCTCAAAGAGTTTCCCAAGGAAGGGGGTGATGATTATGGGGTGGTAAGTGGCTGGTCAAGACTGGTCTGCAGGAGATTTTTTCAGGAGGGGACGCACATGGAAGTGGTTGAATGAGGAAGGGAACGATCCAGTAGCAAAAGAGTGGTTGCAGAAATCAGCAAGTACCGGGGCAACCAAGCCAACATTGTCCTTAATGGTTCTGGAGGAGCAGCGGGAGATCTGTTTGGAGGAGACCTTCATGGAGCGGACAACTCTGGTGACCTCATCACGTGTGACTGGAGAGAAAGGCAGAGGGAGGATGGAAGGCCATGGGGGAAGGGGGGTAGAGGGACACAAAGGTGCTCAGATGTCCTGAGTTTTTGCAGTGAAGTGTGAGGCCAGTGTGTTGCAGAGGACATGGGAGGGAAGAGGCAAGGAGGAGACTGCGGTAGGGTTGGATAGTTCCCTGCAGATTTCAGCTGTGTTGTTAGATGTACCAAAGTCATCAGCCTGGATGTGGGCAATTTTCTTGGCACAGATGGAGAGTCTGTATTGCCTTTGGAGCAGCCGACAGGCCGGTTTGTCAGAGGATGAGCCTGAGGTCTGCCACATCTGTTCCGCAGCTCTGCACTTGCTTTTCAGGACTGCAAGTTCAGAGTTGTACCAAGTGTTACTCTTGGAGGCATGTTTCAGGTGGATCCTCATGACTGGGGCAAGAATGTCAAGGGTATTAGAATTGGCAAGATGGAGGTTACAGAGAGCAGAGTCAGAAGTAGAGTATTTTGGGGATGGAGGGAGGATGAAGGTAGATTTGAAGGCAGCAGCTGACACTCGTTTCATTGGACGGATGTTCATGAACGAGGTTAGCAGAGCTGGAAGATGTGCGGACAGAGGGCCGAGAGGACCCAGATGAGAGGAGAGACTGGTCTGACCAGGAGAGTGGAGTGATGAGGGGGGTGTGTGAAAGATCAGTGTGGATGAAGGCATCAAGAGTGTGTCCAGCCGTGTGGGTAGGACCAGAGGGGAGGGTGGAGATTGAGGTGCAGAGGTCACGGTAGAGCGTGGATGTCGTGATTGAGGAGTCAATGTGCATGTTGGAATCGCCCACACAAAGGAGTTTATAAGTTGTTGCGAGAAGAGGAAGAAAAATCGGCCCATTCAATGAGGAACATGGTGGTAGAGCCAGGAGGCCTATAGATAGTAGTAATGGTAAGAGAGGAGGAAGGAGAGATGACCAGCTTGCAGACCATGCTCTCAATGGAAGAGTAGGGCTGGGTGGAAGAAAGGACCCACTAAGGGAAGATCAGAGCAACTCCACTACCAGCACGATTAGGGCGAGGCTTGGAGATGATCTTACAGCTATCGGGGAGAAAGGAGCCAAAAGCAGTGACTGAGCTGCCATTGAACCACGTAAGAGCAAGTAAATTGAGGTCAATGTTTTCAAGAAGGAGGCATATGTCGGCAGAGTGTTTGATGGCAGAACGAAGTGTGGCAAGATGCAAGAGTTCTCCACCTTTGACGGTTTTCCGAGGAGGGCTACAGGGGCGTGGTACACCCGTTGGAGGAGGGGGGACATAGAGAGTGGAGGCAGAAGTAGCAGGTGGGGGAAGGAAGCTGATGAGGGACGGCAGGTGCCGGTCAAAGAGAAGGAGGTTGGGTTGAGGACCCTGAACCAAGATAGTGCTACTGTGATAGACATTAATGATATACCTGGATGATGGGATGGCCGCCAAGAGGACATACCATTTGGTTCCACCATTAATGGGAGTGGATATGTAAGGCGAGAGTGTAGCAATGAGATGAGGAGTCCATAGATATGGGAAGGGGACAGAGAGGAGGTTATCAGTGAAGACCTGTCTGGAAGTTGCGCTGACATAGGCATCTGCGATGTGTAGGCCAGAGTTTGTGGTCAGGATATCTTTTTTTATGCTTTTTTCTTCCAGCCTTCGTGAGAGAGGGAGGGTATGTGATAGTGTAGCAGTTAGAGAAGATAAGGGAGATGGTGAGTGCCATGGGAGCGGCAGAGGATAGTGAGGAGAGGCTGCACAGCACATTTCTAGCACAAACTCACCAGGCAGTCTAGTAGTTGGAAAAAGGACACAAATGCAGTGCAAAAAGGGGTGCAAAGATGGTAAAACCACACCAAAATTGGAATTTCAACAAAAGACACAAAATCCAGTGAAAGAAGAGGTACATTGGGTGAGACAAGGATAGGTAGAGAAAGATCGGCACAGTTTGGTTCAGATGTTGTTAGTAGAGGAGGCAGTGAAAAAGTTCAACCATCACCCACTGGTGGATCTGCAGAGAACGAAGAGGTGCAGGGCCCAAGTGCGTGGGGCAGCAGGCTGTAAGTCAGGAGGCTGCTTCATAGTTTGAAGAGAGGGACAAAAGTTAGGTGCTCTCCGAGCCCACCTCAGCCCAGGCAGGGGCCTTAGTGCTGGGCCTCGAAGTGGGCCGGCGTTCACTTGCCGGCTTCAGTGATTGGCCATGAACAGGCCCAGGCAGGCCAATCACAGCTGCTGCTGGCCCGGGAAGTCGAGGCACTTACTAGATGGTGATGGTGTCGGCCATGTTGCAGGCTGGAAACCCAGGCAGGGTATCCAAGCCGAAGTGGGCTAATGTACCGGTGGAAGTTAATTGGAGATGCCAGCAAGTGGATTGAGAATATTCATGCAGATGTTAAAGCATCCAAGCCTCACTGAGCAAATGCTTTCTTTGCAAAAATATATATTTTTTTAAACACAAACATTAGTTCTTTGTAATTTTTCCCCAAGCCCAACTGGGCTTGCCTGCAGTGCCGCTGTATGGCATGGATGAGGGGACGAAGAAAATACCATTGTGGACCGGCAGATGAACACAGCTGCTGCAGGCTCATAGCCTTCTTAAGGGCAAGGGTGTAATCACCTGTTCGCTAATTGCACAAAACAACGCAGTGCGTGCTGTGGAGGGCCTGTGCAGAATGGATCATGTGTCGGTGGCCTTGCATTGGCTGGTGATGGGTAGTAGAATTTATTTTCGGTTACTTTGTATAACACACAAGTTCCTATATGACAACAGTCCCAGATATCAGTCGAGTAGACTCTCCTGGCTACCAGCCCGGAGGATGCTCAGATCCAACAATTTCTGTTCTTCCCCTATGCTGCACAAGGAGCTGGACCTCAATGCCACCATACTTAAGGGCATGTCAATCCTTTTCTAATTTTAAATGTGGACTGAAAACAGCTTTGTTTTATTGATTCTCTTATATTCTGAACCCTTGAAATTGTTACTGATAGAATTGTAGTTTGTCCTTGTTGTTTTTGTCAAGCGCGATTATGCCTACAGGCCTTTTTGTCTAGCGCTATACAAATAAAATACATTTAAAATAAATAAATTGTCTGGCTAGTTTGTGAATAGGATTTGGACTAAGCACCCTTACTTTTAGTTTTGATAGGCAGAGATCCTTCTCTCATAGCGGTTGGGATAGATAGGTGTTTTTCTTATTTAAATAAACAACTGTGAAAATGTATAAAACACCCAAAAAACCCTAGTCTTCCTCATCCCAGTGCCACTAGTATGACATATGTATATGAGGGAACTTATAGGGCAAGAGGATGGCGAGGGCAGAAAGGTGGGTGAGGGTGGATTATACTGATGTATGTCCTCGCTGTATCCTATAGGGGGAATCCCTCCCCATGAGGTCATCACGCTGAGTACCACCCGCAGGGGGACTATGGGGTAGCGGCCTCAGCTCCGTGGCCTCATTGCAAGGGTCTCCCACGCCACACCCCCTCGGGGAGAAGGGAGGACATCATAGGATTAGTCACATAGGACATGTGGTGTTTTGTGAGCGTTTCTGTCATTTCCTAGTGAGAAATGTGTCAAAATAGGGTATTTTGCTCACATTTGTAACTTTGCAGTGCATTCTGGGTAAGAAATACTCACGCGATTCACGCAAATGTTACCTCTTTGGATTCGTACAGGTGTCTTCTTTTCAGAAATGCAGGTGGTTTCCTTGGTGGCTGTGACACGCCAGGACCAAATCTATAGAGTACCCACAAAGGCAGGATGAATCTTGCTTCTTTAGATCAGTTGACATACCAATGGTTTAACCTTTTCCACCCAGGGGTGCGCACCCAAGCATGTGTTGTCCGTTTTTCATCTAGACATGTGTGTGAACGTAGGACCTTGGATGGTCTGCAAGTGTTTCGGTCATGTGTTCCCACACATATACAATAGTGTGGTTTTGGACACATATACAACGTTGCAGTGCATTTTCAACATCCTGCACACCACACCACCCCAGTCAAGCACTCCCAACAGAAAAACCTTCAGGTCCTTCAAGAACCTCCCAGTGAAAACCCTCACAGAAGACCTTTCCAACCTACACCTTAGATGGACCGAACACCCCCAACCGAACTGCAACTCTCTACTGGAAGCACTCAACGTCACCCTCTCAGCCTCCATCGACTGACACGCAACTCTGAAACAATGCACCTGCAAACCGAAACCATCAGCACCCTGGTACACGCAAGATTTCAACCTCAGCAAAAGAGGCATCAGGAAACAAGAGAACCTGGTGCTGCTCAAGTACCACAACAGACCTGGCGCTCCTGAGCAACCTGCCAACAACTAATCAACACAGCCAAGGCCTCCTATCGGAACACCATAGCAGAAGACAACAACAAATTCAGAGCCTTCTTCAAAGCGGTCAAGCACTGTGTCAACCCGCTACCCAACCCCACCATACCATACCACTGACAAATCCACTGCCATCAACACCTTCATCAGTCATATGTGGGTGAGTATTGGAGTTTATTCCTTCCTCTTGACCCACGACATGGCGTTTGCTATCTACCGGTCAGACAGCAGCCGTCTATTCTCCACAAGCCAAGTTTTATCATTGAGGAATTGTAGATCCACACGTGGTCAGTGACCCGCCTTGCCAGTGAGCCAGTATTGATATGATATGGCATTTATAACGTGCCTGTACACAAGTGTTATTGAGTTGCTGCTATACCATTCAGGGGCCATTGGTATTACTGTGTAGGATTGGTGAATTTAATCAAATTTCCTTTCCTTTGCCTTCGAGCTGAATGACGTGTTTACAGCCTCTTGTCTTTCTGGTTTCAGCACACCCACTAGATGTATGATTTCATCAGTTCCGCTTCACCTTCTAATTTTATGGAGCTTGAGTACAAAGGTTATCTCTGGTAAGCCATGACCAGACATTTTCTTCTTTTTTTCTATGGCCAAATAGGGGCCCGGTCCAGCACCGTATGCCTTTTGCAAATCATTTTTCTGTTGCAGGCAGATACTTATATTTGGTCTGTCTGTATAATGTTGCACAGTTTCCCACGAGGCACCCAGATGAGCTAGCTGTGCCGGTCCCTGCGAGATTAAAGTTTCACTTTTTTTTCACAGTTCGGTGGTGCATGCATTGCGCAGTAGCATGGTGGAGGTTGTGGGCAGCCCTCATTATTGCTGAATTTTCTTTACTCAGTTTTTTCCCCTGCATTGGCTGGGTGCTTGCACTTGTATCTGTTTTGCATAGGTAGACATCTTAGATTTATTTCTAAGGCACGCTTAATACTATACTTTACATCTGCAGGGTCCATAATGGGTTGGCCCTGATGAAGACGGTCCAGATTAGTAGACGCTGCCGAAACGCCATTGAGAATTGCATCTTAGCTTCGACCTTGGATGCTCATGAATGTGTATCTTGGACTGACATGAATGTATTCTAATGAATTAGGCTATAAAGAAATGTATATGCATTTGAGTTTCTTTCCTCAATGATAGGTTTTATATGCACTTCAAATGTGCATAGGTGCATGTGGATATAGTCACCACCCTGTAGATTAGGTTTAAACTTGGATAGCTTGAGGGCTCTCTTTTAATCATTTTGGTCACCATTTGGACAAGGTGACGTCAAAACTGTGTGCCCTTTTTCATTCTAATCTTTATTCCCAGTTCTCTCACCTTTTGTGTAACAAACAATGCATGAACTTGCTTCATTTTTAAGTTATTTTTTCGTTGGTTTCTTTGTGTGTGTTGGCTTCACTCATTCAACAATCATTAATTAATGCTGTTTTTTGTTAGTACTTATGCATTATACACCAACAAAGTGATACATGACTTAAGCTGGGATTTATATCCATGAGAAATTAAGGAATGTAAATAGAATAATGTATTCCTGTTGGGAACATGTTTGTTGTGTTCTATCAACACCTTCATCAACAATCAGCAAGATTCGCCAGCACATAGACACCAGCTCTGGATCCACAGACACACCTTCCGTCCCTCCTTGCGAACTCTCCACACTCTGGACAACATTCAAGACACTTGTCAGAGGACTTAGAAGAAAGCCTGGCCGCCTTCAAAGCCACATCGTATACAGAGGACATCCTCCCAGGATCCATCCTCAAGACACTTCCTGCAAAATCTCCCCTTCCCTACCTGGAGATCAACAGCTGCCTAACTCGAGGCACCTTCCCATCAACACTAAAAACAGGACAAATCCTTCTTCTAAAGAAATACACTAAGGATCCCGACAACTTGGGTAACTATCGCCCCATCACCCATCTTCCCGTACTAGGTAAGATCATTGAGAAAGCAGTAGACGCACAACTGCAGCAACACAGTGATCCCAACAATCTCCTCCAAACCTACCAATCCAAATTCAGACCCAAATGCAGTATGGAGACAGCAACCATACAGGTGGTCGACCATGCCCTCAACATCCTTGACTATGGCCACCCCTGCCTCCTCGATCTACTCAACCTCTCTGCCGTTGTCGACACAGTAGACCACCAGTCGCTTACGGACACCCTACATCAGCGCATGGGAATCCGCAACTGTGTCCTATGCTGGTTCAAGTACTACCTAGCCAACCGCAAGCAGTTAGTTCAGATGGATTCCTCGAGATCCCCAATGCTACCCGTCACCTGTGGAGTCCCGCCTTGTTCCATCCTCTCCCCAGTGATCTTCAGTCTGTACATGGAGCTGCTGGGAGCCCTCCTAGCCATACAACATCCACCAATATGCCTATGACACACAGTTATACCCCAAGATCGACTCCATCAAGGAAATCCATAGGCTCAAAACCTGTCTCTCGCTGATCCAGTCTTGAATGTCCAATACATAATTGAAGCTCAATCCCCACCATCCCGCAAGAGTGAATTCTCACTCCTCACCAATACCCCGACATACAGACCTGGCTATCAACCGTGAACTCTGAGGGCTTCACACCCAAGCTCACCACCTGCAGCAAGTCCCTCAGTTTCCACATCGACAAACACCTCTCCTTCAAGACACACATAGCTAAGAAAACTCAGACAGCTTGGTATCGGCTCTCCCTCCTGCAGAAAGCAAATCCTTCCTCTTCCAAACAGCTTCAGATCCACTATTCAAGCATTGTTCCTATCCCACCTGGATGGGGGCAATGCGCTTCCTGTTGTCCTCCCTAGTGCCCAGAGAAGTGTCCTACACATGGCTGCACGCCTCATCAAGGGTCTACGCAGATATGACCACGTCACCCTGGCCCTTCTCCACCTTCACTGGCTCCCACAAATCACCTTAAAGTCTTGCTGCATCATCTATAAGGCAGTCTCCCTCATGTCACCCAGCTAGCTCGCGAAGAAACTCAGCATCTCTGGCGGACAGTGCACCACCAGAAGCCAGGACATGTGCAGACTTGAAATCTGACGCTGCAAAAAGGAAAGGACAAGAAAAGAAGCCTTCTCTGCCTACGCCCCAAGACTGTGGCACCTCCTACCTGTCAGCATCAGACTTGCTCCCATGCTTCTACAATTCAGAAAAGAACTCGAGACCCACCTCTTCCAGGAGTCATTCCTCCTCAACACCTAGTCCATCACTGTTAGGCAGAATCCTGTACAGTGCCCTTAGGGACCACTACACACAATTAAGACTACAAGTGGTAGTACAATTTCACCTTTGGTACAAGCCTGTACTACACAGATAAAATGGTAGCAATGGCTGAGCAGCCAGACTTATCTCAAGTGCAAATGAGCAGTAGTAGACATTACACAAAAGACTACAATTACTGTGACTCAAGCAAATACTGACTCAAGGTTTCTGGTTAACTCATAATATACTACACACTATCAATTCCCCTTGTGCAGATCAATTCAAGGTAAGTACATTGGGATTTGACAGAACGGTTTTTTGGAACCAAGATGTTACTGTGGGTTAATACGCGATCACTTTTTGACAGTAATGACAGTTCGGTCTTATGAAAGAAAAGCGTACCCGCGAGAAGAAATGTTACCGAAGTCAAACACACTTAGCACATGAATTAACACAAGAGAATAGGGGATACAAATCATAGGCAATACTTTTGTCAGGGCACGTAGAATCAGAGGATACTTTCTAAAACGTAGATAAAAGTCAATAGGCCTGCGCCAGTGTCAAATGGAACAGGGGTCCTGTTTTCGAGGATCACAAGGTTGGAACAGTTCACGATTCGAGATTGCCAGGAGTACTTGGATATTGTCCAAAGGGAAGCAAAAGTTATAAGAGGGAAGGAAGACAAGGACAAGCTTTTGGTGAGGAAAAAGGGTTCACCGCAATTCCTCGAAGTTGGACACAGTACCTTATTCGTTTGAAGAAAAGCTGGTGCTACGGCAATTGTTCCTGGTAGTTCCTGCAGACTCACGGTTCCTGGAGCTTCAGTCATGGGGACAAGAAGGACGACGTCTGGAGTGATCTGCACTACCCAGGGATGAGGCCAGCAGCAGCTAAGCGACTGTGAATAAAAGGTGCGCTCCTTTAAAACAGGAGAGGCTCTTCAGATGGCTATCCGGACCACTACTATTTCGACCGAGAAGAGGATCCTCTGGCTGTTGAAGGTGAGCTGGTTAATCCCACCAGGCTCAAGGAAAGAAGACTCCGGACTGGATCTTCTCTGTTGTTGAATGTAGATAGCTCAGGACTGCAGCAGGGATTCACCGAGACTCGGGAGTTGCAGCAGCCGTCTTCTTCTCCGCTTCTCTTTGGTTCTTGCAGTTCCAGTAGCGACTCTGCCTTCTAGCCCAAGAGTCCTGCCTTTTATGCCAAAATCCCCCATTCACACAGCCTGGCTGTCAATCACTCAGCAGGGGGGTTGTCTGGCCCAGACAACCACCTCAGCCAATCGACACAAAGTGCAACTTGGGTCTCCAAGGTGTTGAGACTGCCTTCTTAATTTTGCCCTTGTAGTGTAGACAAAGAATTCTACCCTACAATGTAACCCTGTGTCTGGATACAAGGAAACCAGCACCAGGGATCAATTGTTTGGAAGAATGGACCCAAAAACCGCATGGCAGTAGACTCCCTCAGGTGCGACCGTATTCCCGTTGACACAATAAGGCTTTTCATGCCGAGTTCACAAGGACCACAAAACTGCTGTTACAATACACAAGAAACAAGAATCCTTAAAACACAGATAACGTGAAATGAAAAGCAGAAACAAGAAAAAAGGCAGACACTCTTACCATGGGATTGACTGCAAGGATTCCAGAAACAACTAATGCTCCAGTAAGACCGCCAAGTACAGGATAGGACTATTCCCGCCAGCATGAGTACGCCTAAGGATCGGAAGTACAATACCCGACGAAACAAGGACGCTCCGACCTCAGCCCCTGATGTTACCACGGCAGTCTCTAGTCCGTACTGGGGAAAAGGAAAGGAGTGGTGTACTGGCAGTCTGGTTGAGGAGCAATAGGCAGATGAACACAGCTGCTGCAGGCTCATAGCCTTCTTAAGGGCAAGGGTGAAATCACCTTGAAATCACCTGCATAGGATACAATCCTATGCAGTCCACGATGAAGGATTTATAAACAAGGTTGATCAAACGAGTGGCAAATAGCAATCCATAAGGCAATCCGGGTCGATAACTGAAGGACTTTCGCAGGACAAAACGTGAGACGAAGCAATCCAGAAGGAGTTCCGATTCGGCAACAGGAGGTATTGATGATCAAAAAACGTGAGACAAATGGCAGTTCCTGGGTGCAGACCAGTTTGGCAACAAGAAGCAACGGGGTGGAACGGGAATTGTTCCTGGTGTAAACTGGATGGATGGGAGGAGCGGGAGGACAACAGGTAAGGAGAATAGCATACGTAGGAAGAGGAAGGACAATGGAAAATCCAATCACGGAGGCTGTAACTTCAAGGAAATCACAAGTCTGAGGATGAAGCAGGGGAACCAATTACGAGGCAAGACAGGAAAGCAAGTAATCCAGAAATAGCTGGCAGAAACAAGGATATCTCAGGATACGTAGCAGGCTCCAAGAATCAAAATCAGAAGCAACGAGTTTGTTGCTGGCTAGAGTTTATCTAGCTGCGGTCACATGACCTAAAGGTGCGGCTGACGTGGAGCGGGACGACGTGCCTGCCCTAATCTCCATGGCAACCGCCAACTCAACAACACGGAGGGACGAGGTTTTGACAACTTCTTGTAGCCCTGAAATAACCCTCTTTTACGAGGAATCCTGTTGTGTCTGAGACGATGGGGAGAGAGTCGATTTGGTTTGACTCCTGTTGATACCGGACCGATTCCTGACACAAGGAGACCCTGTGCAGGGGGTGACTAAACTTCTCCCTCACATCCAGCCCACCTAGACACCCAGACGCCAAAGGAGGGCTTCTGAACAGAAGCCCGCCAAAGGTCGGCAAACACAGAAGGCAAACCTGGTTTGGCGCGAAAAGTTAAAACAGAAGAAGGACTTTAACAAAAAGAAATGGCGATAAAACCCGACAGGAGGGGATTCCAAGATGGCGGCCGGCAGGGATTAGACATGCCGACTGTGCGCTCCCGATCCCCGGGCGTGAATAAAGCGGTCCACCACCCCGCTGTTGGCCGGCAGTCCCTGGAAACTCTGCGGCAAGGCTCCCGGAATCTATCTGGGGAAGCAGTGAGGCACAGGGAAGAGAAGATCACCTCCATGCAGTGCGAATGCCCTGGGCCGGCCCGGCTTGAGGAGTAAACGGAGAGCCCGCCCTTCGGCGTGCAAGGCCCGGGCAGTGGAGGAGGCACCTGTCGGGCTCCTGGCGGCGGGCATTTGGCTGCATGTGCCCCGGAGTGGAGGCCACACAGAAGCGGATAGCGGTGGCCCACGAGCGGAGTGTTGGGGGCGGCGGTGCCTCGCGGCACGGGCTCCCACCCGCTCCCACAGAAGGTGGACGGAGGAACAGAACGGCCCCCGTGGGATCGGAGCCGCGGCCCGGGGGCCAGGAGGAGGAGCGGAGCTGAGGCGGAACACCACAGTGAGTCGGGGACCTTGAGGGGCGGCTCGTGGAGGAGCGGGCAGGTCTCCGGCCACCAGAGGGAAGACGGAACGAGTGGCGGGAGTTGCTGTGGGTGCTCCCGTGGCCGCGAGGCCCCGTGCCCCTAGGGATCTGGGGAGGAGTGAACGACAACAAAGTTGGAAATGTCTGTAGCATGAGTTGCAAAGAGGCCTGATCAATTTCAACGAAGTCTTCACAAGTGGGAGCAATGATAGTGATATGTTGAAGGTGTCCTTCAGGTTCTCCGCCCTTACGCTTTGTGCACAGTGCTTTATAAAATACCGAATCACATTTGACTTCATGCTGGTGGCTGTCGTATGTGAAATCTACTTGCTCGTTTGGAACCTTACATTAAATGCATAGCCGCAACTTGGGAGGGAGACGCATTGAGCAAGTCTACTTGAAACTACAATTGTCCACTTCATCAGCATTTAATCCCCTCCCCCATTTGTGGCTCTCCAGTGGCTCTACAGTGAAGGGGCCCTGATCAGGGCGCTTCTGGGGCGTAGCAACCTCGCCAAGCATATTAAGCAGCTCCAAAGGAGGCAGGAGTGGAAGGGAGGCCAATGCAGCTGCGCTGGCCTGCTGGAGGCTTCGAACAGGTAGATTGGCCCCGTGGAGATAATTGGTGAAGGACTGCTCCAGTAAGTGACTGGGGAGCAAAAGGAAAGAAGCGGGCCGGAACCCACTCTGCATGCAAGAGATTGAACTGATGGCCACATGAAATAAAGGGAAAAGCAGAAAATCAGCGCAGCACCCACGGGACTCACAAAGCACCCTCTACGCTCTGTGGCCGGTGCAGGATATAGGAGAGGGATCGGAGGGCAACAATGAGGGATCGGAGGAGAGGAGGGCAGCGGAGGGGTCGCGGGAGCTGACCCCGGTCAATAGACAGGACTTCCTGGGCGAGATTCAGGCACTTCAAACCAATCTGGCTAAGACATTCCAGGAGCAGTTTCATCTTATGCAGGCGGACCTGAATGAAGCTCTTGGGGAGATCAAGCGGGATCTAAGTCAATTGGGTGAAAGAACCGATCTTCTGGAAAGGGGTCTCCAGGAAATGGAAAAGGAAACTACTGCTAACAGTGAGACCATAGAGCGCCTTGATGTAGCGACCCAGAATCTGGAGATCCAAATGGAGGACATCGAAATCAGGTCTCGTAGGGTTAACATAAGGGTGAAGCTGCTGTCGGAATCAGTTTCGGATAAGGAACTAAAACAGGAAATCCAGGGCCTCTTTGCTGAAATCTTGGGGAGGCTACTTCGGACAACATTGAATTGGAGCGCATCCATATAGTTGATAGACTGTCCAAGGGGCCCACCCCAAGACCGTGGGACGTTCTCGCCAGTTTTACCAGTTATGCCCAGAAGGCGGCAGTCCTCTAGGCGGCGAGGAAAAGGGAACCAATAACGTTTAAAGGCCAACAGATAGCCCTGTATCATGACCTGGCTGGTATCACCCTGATAAAGAGGAGACAGATGGCACCGGTGTTGAAGGCACTAAATGAGCGTGGAGTACGCTACAAGTGGACATTTCCATTTGGCTTAGTATTTGACTGGGAAGGTCACCAGAAACGGATAACGTCAGTCCATGAGGAAGCTAATGTGTTGCGGATCGACCTGGATGAAGGTCCCTCGGGCAGTGCTGGGCTGGCCACAGGCACCAGGCCAAGGCCAAGGCAGTGGGACTGGTCTACGGTGGGGGACAAAAGGCAAAGGGCCCGAGAGGGAATGGCATGGCGCCGAGGGAGAACGAGGGGGGGCCTGCTCAGAGCGCGGGGTTGGCAACTCGGGGAGCATCTGAATAGGAACAAAACGTACAAGGGGTGGTGGACCCTTGAAGGTGGCAGCTGAGCTCGGGGGGCAGGGGGCACAACATCCTGGGGTCAGTAAGGGCGATGAGGCCCGGTGGTGGGGAGGGAAGGAGCGGAGGGAGCGAATGTCTGGGGTGGTTGTCAAGTTGGGCGGGGTGAGGGGGGAGCAGTCTCACCCTAAGTTGGGGATGCAGGGTGGGAAAGGGTTGGAGGGAGGGGGGACTCAGGAGGGGGTTGTAGCGACCAGTGGAGCAATTCAGGCTTCATGAAATAAGGGAAAGGAGGCAGAAGGTAAAAGAAAAGAAGAGGGAGATCAGAATACCCACCGTTGGGGGGGAGAATACAGGGCAGACCCGGTAAGGGGGGGGTCGACTAAGAGGAGCATACTGCAAAATGGCTCAGTCTTCAAGTGGCTAACACATAATGTTAGGGGGCTGAACTCCCCTCTTAAACATATGTAATTGGAGCAATTTACCAGGACCCACAAACCAGATGTCCTGGCGATGCAGGAGACCCACTTACTGCGGATGGACCAGCATCGCCTGCGGTTGAAGGGATTCTCTCAAATACTGTTTGCATCGGGCCCCACAAAGAAAGGGGGGGTTGCCTTGGCGTTAAGGAGGGGGATGGACATCCGAGTGACCGATACGCTCCGGGACAAAAGCGGGGGTACATCATGGTAAGGGGAGAGTACATGGGCACGCCTTACACTATAGCCTCAGTGTACGTCCCGAACGCGGGCCAAGATCAGTTCATGCGAGAGATTCTGGGTACCTTACAGGATTTCGCGAGGGTGCAGGTGATACTGTTGGGGGATTTTAATTTGGCCTGGGATAGGAGGGGTGACTGCACGCAGCATGTGGAGGGTGGTGGGGGTGCGGTGGCCGCGCCTCTACTGAAGGAACGGTGGGAGGAAGCTGGATTGTGAGATGTGTGGAGGGCGCTAAGGGGAGGAGAGGAGAGGTTCACGTTTCTCTAAGATGTTCATAGAACCCAGTCAAGAATTGACTATATCTGGGCGTCTGCAAGCCTGATTTTAGGGGTGTATTCAGTAGAGGTGGGTCCCATGGGGATAGCAGACCATAAGGCTGTTCAGATGTAGCTCCAGCTGGAGAGGCGTAGGTCGGGGGTGTGGAGCTGGAAATTCCCTGAGACGCTTCTGAGGGATCAGGTGATGCAGGAGGATATAGAAAGTAAGATTCGATTCGGGACTTCTTTGAGCAGAACAACAGCGGGGACACGAGCCTCGATATCAGGTGGGATGCTTTAAAGCTACCTTAAGGGGGGAACTAATCGCTCCAAAGGCGGAGAGAAACAGACTGCTGAGAGGGCTAGAAGCACAGTTGGAAAGTGAAGTGGAGGCCGCCAGGGTACGAGTGGGGGAGAACCCCACTAGAAAGGTGTACAAGAAATATAGGTTAGTAGAGGGCCAGTTGGAGATCCTAAGGACTAAAAGAGAGTAGGAGGCTATGCTTAGGGTTAGACAAAGATTTTATGCGAAGGCCAATAAGGCAGACTCATTTCTGGCTCGCCTACTGGGGGGAAACGGGGAACGGAACGTTATTGTGGCCATGAGGGATAAGTGGGGTGAGAGACTCACTCGGACTGAAGAGATAAAGGGGAGGCTGGCAGAGTTTTACGAAGATTTATACTCTTCACAGAATCCATTGCCCGGGCCACAGAAGAAGTTCCTGGGGGCCCTCCCCCCCCCCCACGGTTGTCTAGGGATGAGGGGAGAGAGCTAGGTCGAGCTATCACGGAAGACGAGGTAAGAGCAACCATAATGGCACTCCCCCGTGGCAAGGCCCCGGGTCCAGATGGCTATCCAGCGTCGTTTTATAAAACCTACTCCCATCTGTTAGCTCCACATTTAACACAACTATTCAACTCATTTGGGTCCAGAGGCAGCATTAACCCCTCGATGGAAGAGGCTAAAATAACACTCATACACAAGGTGGGCAAGGATCCTGAAGGGTGACCATCGTATCGGCCCATCGCCCTCATAAACACGGAGGCAGAAATGTACACTCAAATATTGGCGAAGCGGCTGGAGAAGTACTTACCCTCGCTGGTCCACCAGGACCAAACAGGGTTTGTGGCAGGGAGGCAGACAGCTGACAACATTAGACGGGTGACCCATATGGTCGAGAAAACACAGAAGAAGACCACTCCAGTGATCCTCCTAGCGCTAGACGCTGAAAAAGTGTTTGATCGGGTGGAGTGGTCATTCCTGTTCCAAGTCATGGAAATGATGGGTCTTGGGTCGGGGTTCATCAACATGGTCGCTGTTAGGCAGAATCCTGTGCAGTGCCCTTAGGGACCACTACACACAATTAAGACTACAGGTGGCAATACAAGTTTACCTTTGGTACAAGCCTGTACTACTAAGTTATAGTGGTAGCAGTAGCAGAGCAGCCAGGCTTATCTCAAGAGTATATGAGCAGTAGCAGAGATTACACAAAGGGACCACAATTACTGTGACTCAAGCAAACACTGACTCAAGGTTTCAGGTAAAAAATATAAGTACATTTATTTTTAAACCATCAGTTATAAACACAACACCTCTATTAAACTTTAAACAAAACCACACGTTAAATATACTACAACTAACTAATTCACTTTGTACAGTATGTCTCAAGGTAAGTACCCTGTGTTTGAATGAACCAGTGTTATGAACAAAACATGATACCGCGGATACGGTTGCGATCACTTTTTGACAGTTAGTCTACTCAATAAACGCGTATCCGTGACATGAAATGCTACCAGGGCAAAAGCACACTTAGCACCTGAGATACCCAGAGGGAGTTGGAGGCACAAATCACGGGCAATATTTAGGTTATGCAGACAGTATCGAGAAACACTCATAAACAGGAGTTAAAAAGTCAAAGGGTCTGAGCCAGGTTTAAGTGACACCGGGGATCCGTGCCGAAGATCACACCGTTAGACAGTTCACGATTCAGCGTAGCCCAAAAGTACTTCGATATTGTCAATGTTCGGAAGCAAAAGTTATAAGAAGAAGGGAAGACAAGGACGAGCCTTGAGGATGAAGAAAAGGGATTCACCCAGTTTCCTCGAGTAGAACACAGTACCTTCTTTTCACGATGCAGCTGGTGCCCTGACAGTTGTTCCTGTTGGTTTCCCGCAGACCCACGATTCCTGGATCTTCGTTGTGAAGGAGGACATCTGAAGGGGGTCTGCACCACACAGGGATAAAGCCGGCAGTAGCGACAACGAAAAAGGTATGCTCCTTAAAAACAGGAGAGGCTCAGAAGGTGGCTATCCGGACCACTACAGCAGTGTGCAGCGATTTCGACCACGGCGGAGATCTCTGGCTGAAGAAGATGAGCTGGTTATCCCCACCAGGCTCAAGGGAAGAAGACTCCGGACTGGATCTCCTCTTAGTCGTCGAAGGGTAGATAGCTCAGGACTGCAGCAGGGCTTCACCGGGACGGGGTAGTTGCAGCAGCCATCGTTCTCTCTGCTTCTCTTCGGTTCCTTGTAGTTCCAGAGGCGACTCTGACTTCCAGCCCAAGAGACCTGCCTTTTATGCGCAAAACCCCCATTCACACAGCCTGGCTGTCCATCACGCAGCAGGGGGGTTGTCCAGCCAGGACAACCACCTCAGCCAATCATGGCAAAGTGCGACTTGGGTTTCCTAGGATACCCTGTGCAGGTTGTGACTACACCCCTTCCCCACATTCAGTATACCTAGACACCCAGGCGCCAAGAGGAGGGCTTCTCTGCAGAAGCCCGCAAAAAGACGGTGAACAAAGAATGCAAACCTAGTTTCCCGTGCAAAGTAAAATACAAGAAGGACTTTAACAAAAAGAAATGGCGAATAAACCCAACCGGAGCCAAAAGAAAGACGATTTGGTCAAGCGGGTTTATGTTGGAGGCTAATATAATAGCCAAGAACAGTACCACTTTTATCTAATATAATTGCGGTAGAAAAGTTAGGGTAGATACCACTGCCACCAGCCAAGTCTAAATATTAAAAGAGCAAAACAATGCTCAGGGAGGTACAGACAGAAAAGGGGTACAGATTAGCCCTTTCCAGTACTCCATGTAAGGGGGGGTGTACTGGGTCTGTGATCAAAATGACTATGTAATGTAAATTGCAACTTTACCGTTCTCTGGGGGACAGTAGTCAGCTGTCACTCGCAGTCGCGGCCATCGCCGTGACTGGTGATTTCTTCCGCGTTGGAGTTTGAGAGGACACAGAGGAAGGTTACTTTAGTCCTTTTTCTGTGTTTGCAGCCGCCGCTCCAAACGCGGGACGCAATGCTGCCGGGAGTATTTAAATCCCCGCCTCCTGGCAGGTCGTTGCGTTGCAACCCCCTCTGTTGTTTACTTTTCGACTCTGGGTCCTTCGCTCTTCCTCTGCACCTCGCTTTGGAATTTACTAAGGGGTTTAATTTTTCCCCTCCGTGGTTACTCTTCTCCGGTGTTCCGGTTCCCGGAAACACCGTACTTTGTTTTCCATTTCTCTCCGCCGCCTTCCCTGGGCGGCGCTAGCTGTGCCTTTTCTCCAGCGGTCTTTCTCTCTCTCTCTCTCTCTCTCTCTCTCTCTCTCTCTCTCTCTCTCTCTCTCTCTCACCTTTGCTCTTTGAGTCCAGTCAGCGTGGGGTTTTCTCCCGTGCTCCTCCGCAGTGCTTTCTTGGAAGACTTCTACCTCCAGCTCGGCCTTTTCAGCTGCTGCCTTCTCCGCCTGCTCTTCAGGCCTACTGCTACCGTTGGACTTGGACGTTTTGTGGCCACACCTTCAGTGTTGGAGATCCTTCGCTTCCTTATCTTCATCTGTGAACAACTGGCCTTCTGAGACAAGTCTTGGCACCTCTTATCAGGGTTTTTTTCCCCTTGCGGGTTTTTCCCTGTATTTTCTGGTTTGTTCCGGAAAGGAGGTCACTGTGCCGCTGTTCTCACCCAGCGGCCACAGTGGCTTCTCTCCGTGACAAGCCCACGCATTAGAAGAAGGAGAGAGACTACCTGGCACGTCGAGGCCTGCAAGATACCATCGACTCGGAAAGCTCAGGTGAGGAGAGCGTGGGTACAGGGGGAACTCTGCCAAGGGTACCTTTCAAGTCACATCAGCCCCAGTAAAATGGAGTCAGAGGGAAGTCTTAAAGACAACCCTGGTTACTAAACTAAAGGTGCTGGGTAACCCGTACAAGAACAGGGGCACCTGGAGTGGTGTGCTCCAGTGCCCAAGAGCACACAATGAGTAAAAACACATAGGCCAAAACACATGTAAGAGTGGAAAAAGGATGTACACTCTTACCAGGTGGAAAAAATAAACTCCAGAAATCCAGCAAAGCTGGTGGGGAACTCACTAGGTGAGGGAAATTAGCCCTTGTAGGAGAATTCTCCCTAACAGTCGCGTCAAATTATAAGAAACCCTGGTCGCGTATCCTAGTAAATGGAGAAACATCACATCCAATTAGGCTCTGGCGAAGGACGAAACAGGGATGCCCCTTGTCCCCCCTGCTCTACGCTATATATTTGGAACCCTTTCTACTGGCTATAAGGGAGGCAGACCAGATTCAGGGCATACCATTTGGGGGATACCAGCATAAAGTGGCGGCATTCGCTGATGACATGATGCTCACGTTGACGCAGCCGAAGGAGTCCATCAGGGCGAGCATAGAAGTGCTGACCAAATTCGGGGAGGTATCGGGTCTGCGGGTGAACTGGCAGAAGTCCGAACTGATGAACTTGTCACTAGAGGAGAATGAGGCGAGGGAATTAAAGGCACTCTCCCCGTTCAAATGGAGCCCGGGTGGGTTACGATACTTGGGGATTAAGATAACCCCTTCCCTGGGCGGCTGGTACGGCGCAAACTACTCCCCCATGCTAACGGCAATTAAGAAGGATTTGAGGAGGTGGAGTGCCCTCAGGATTTCCTGGCTAGGGAGGGGGACAGTCCTTAAAATGGTGATTTTACCCCGCATACTCTATTTGTTTCAGGCGATTCCGCTATCCATTCCTGCGAGCTTCTTTACAGAATTGGACAGAGTGGTCAAAGAATTTATCTGGGAAGGCAAGAGGCCGCACTTGTCCTGGCCTAGGTGTTGATGTTGTTTTCTTATTGATTTGTTTTACATGCTGAAATTAATAAAAAGAAGTTTATAAAAAAACAAAAAAAAAACGAAAGGAGCCAAAATAAAAAGTATTTGGTCATGCGGGTTTAGGTTCGAGGCTAATACAATAGCCTAAAACAGTACCACGTTTATATACTATAATCGTGGTAGAAATGTTAGGGTAGGTACCACTGCCACCAGCCAAGTCTTAAAGTTAAGGGAGCAAAACAAAGCTCCAAGAGGCGCAGTCAAAAAGGGGTAGGAATTAACCCTTTGCAATACTCCATGTAAGACGGGGTGTACTGGGTCTGCAGTTTAAAGTGACTATATAAAGTTAATGGCAACTTTACATGTTTCTAGGGGACAGTAGTCAGCCCCAGAAAAATGGAGTCAGTGGGGAGTCTCAAAGACAACCCAGTGTAACTGCACTGAAGGTGCTGTGTAACACACACAAAAAATGGGGCTCATGGTGAAAGGGGCCCCTAGGGGACCCTGGCGTATATGAAACAAGGCGAGTCACCACACACGATAGAGACGCCAGACACGAGGTTGTATTCCCAAAGCTAGGGTTTTATTGCAAAGCAAAAGTCTCAGTTGGCCAACTCGGTCTCATGCCCCGTGACGTGTATCTCTAGACCTCGAGGGACGCAAGAGAGTGAATTACGCACATCAGTTACATATATACAAAATGCATATCAAACAATCAGCTATGACATGTTTAACACCCCCTTTATTGGGTTTCTTTGAACTTGGTGTGATATTGGACATCTCTGACCACTATGACACCTTCAAACATCTATTCTAGTAACAATTTGCAATTTGTGAGTGCATAGGCATCTTTCGGTTATTGAATAGAACACGGCGCTTCTGTTCTTGGAAGTGAACTACATACGGGGGGAGTTGCATTCCGGACCTTGCTATCTATCAGGTGCTATTCGCGTCCTGGGAGCCGACATGCTCTAGCGGGCTCAGCAAAGGGGGGCCGTAAGAAAAGCATAATTGTAGCCTTTAGCGGTATTATTCTAACATATTCTACCATATAACGAGACTGGCTGGCAGCTGTGAAATGTTTAAATACCCTGCAGCTCTGCTTCAAGGCTACATTCGGGAGGGAGTCGGGCATTCCTCCTGGCGCTGCCTACGTTTGTGTTTCAGCGAACTCTTGTTATCCTCACAGCCCTGCGGCCTTGTCCTTTTCACATACAGACAACAATGTTTCACAGTCGAGCAGTGTAAGTGGAAAATATACTGCGAAGCAATAGGAACAGAAAGCAATGAGCAATGGTTAGAAAACAAAATGGCGATACTTGTTACATCAAAATGGTCATTAATTGGCAAACTCGAAAACCTATATTTTGTCATATCGTGCATGAGACGGTTGGTCCACTGCCAACAAAATGCGTTTGCGGTTTCAAAGTAGAGGTATCCGTATTTCTAGACTGACAATGGAGTGGTGTAGCTCCAGAGCCCAAGATCACACAAACAGTAGAAATACATAGGGCAAAGCACATTTAAGAGTGGTAAGAAAAGGCTCACACTCTTACCAGGTGGAAAAATGAAACCCCAGAAATCCAGCAAAGCTGCTGAGGAACTCACTAGGTGAGGGAAATTAGCCATAAATGAGAATTTTCCCTAACAATCAAGTTGACCCTGGCACCACCTAAGTTGCTAGACGCCCCTGCACCTCTCTTCCCTGCCACCCGGTACAGCTGTACCCCTCTCCTTTGCCCCTCTGTATCTTACCCACCGCTGAATCTGTTCTGTTATGTATCTGTATTGTGTTATACATCTGTAAAATGCCACGTTGCTTCTCGAAGCTTGGTCCGCACTCAGAGAATACCATAATTCTGAGTAAGAAATTCTTGCACGATTCATGCAAGTGATGCCTCTTTGGATTCCCACGGGTGTCCTCTTTTCAGAAATGTAGGGCGTTTCTTGTTTCAGGCCCAAATGTGTAGCGTGCCCACAAGGCCAAAGGCAGGATTAATCTAATGGTGTAAGAACAGTTGGCATACCAATGGTTTACCATTTTCCGCCCATGTGAGCGCATCCACGCATGTGAGGTCTGGTTTTAATCAGGAAATATGTGTGAACGTTGGGAAGTCTGACATGTCGTATTTTGCAAACGTGTTGCTCATTTCCCAGTGTGGGTTTTTTTGGTCACATTTACAACTTTGCAGTGCATTCTGGATAAGAAATTCTCGAAATTCTCGTGCGATTCTTTTTTTAAAAATGTTTTATTTATAGTTACATAGTAAGTTTTACAAAAACAATTTCTACAATTTTATGACATGATCAATCACTTTTTTGACAAAGTGATTATCTCTTAAACTTTACAATACAAAATCCATAACTACAATAATAAACATTAGAACAATTACCTTACACACATTCCGGTTTCCATTCTTCCTAGAACCACTAAAATACTCACAATTTTTAAAAGTGTGAGTATTTTTGGTGTCCATGAAGGGGAGAGAACCGGGAACAAGGCTTTGTCCAGGGTGGTTGGGGATGGCCAGAGTTGTTCATGTTGATAGGGATTAGATTATGAAACTCATCACGGTGAGTCAAGAGAAGAACAAAAAGTGGTTTGATTCCAGAGAAAGAGTGAAAGATAGAGACTGAAAGGATGAGGAGAGCCGATTCCGTGAGTTAATTCAGTTTATTGAAGGGAGCATGCACACGGTCACACAGACGACTCAATGCCGCCAGCTAACTGCCTCTGCTGTAACGCGACGCCTCTCACTCAAACCATGACACACGTGCGTGACAGAACGAGGCCAAACATAACATCAACAACAAGTCCCCACAAGTTCCATGATAAAAAGATATGCTTAGCAGTGCTCCAGGTGGTCTCTTTCAGACCTTGTATCTTAGATATTGAATCTCTCAAGGACAAAGCCAGCCATCTAAGTTCGGCCATCTCGTTTGCTTGTTTCTCTGTGTTAGTGCTTCGACCTCCTTGCATATTTTTACTCCCATGTACCTCACGGGGATACCCTGCCCACTCCCCTCCCTCTCGGTTTCCCTCACTCTGACGAAAACTTGCAAGGTCGTAACCAAATCTTTGCAGTGCCACTCCTTCAGTTAGTGCAAGTTCGTATTTGTTGCTCTTGAGTGGTACACTATCCTTACACAGTCATATCTTGTCGGGTGTATGTAATCAATAAGCTTAATATCACCCGATGAGATTAGTGAGAGGCGAGGTATCTCTTTAAACAGAGAGAGAATCCACCTTCGGTTTAATGACAGGGGCCTCCTATTGTTAGCATAAAATGTAATATGACATTAGGGTCATCCGCAAGTTTCGGTTACCTCAATTCTCTCCTGTCTTCCGGCCATACATTATGGTACATTGGATCTTGCCCCTCCGTCTTAAATTGATTACCAGATTCCCACTCCTTATGATCGCCTACCCTGCTGTCGTGCTTCCCCTCATTCTCTCGTTTGTACTCTGTACCTAGTTCATATCCCTTCTCTATGTTCCACAATTCAAATTTCTCTCTTATGCGTTCTTCAAATTCCTTAACCACATTTTGTGTTTGGTTTACCGGGGGTCCCCCAGCTTTGCCTTCCTCCATCGTGTCCGTAGTATTGACCTCAGCATTTGTAGATACGCCTCCATGTTTTAAGGTGGTCACCCGGGTGATGTGCCCATCCTCAGGCGTTTGATCATTTAATCCCTGTTGACTCTTCTCTTTATTGGCTTCTGCTACCACGTTGGGGGATTTGGGGGGACTCCCCTGTTCTATCTCTATAGCTTTACAGTCAAATAGCAATAGTGCTGAGGGGTTCCATGCAATAATGTCGCCACAAAAATCTCGCCATGCCAAAATATTGCCGAAAGAAGGGCCGTTTTTTGTGGCGACATTATTGCATGGAACATGCGGGGGACACCCCTACAACCCCCAAACTTATTTATTTATTTATTTATTTATTTGTTTGCCCCTGTCCCCATATATATGGTCACCCATATAATATCGCCACAACCTTTTCCCGCCGATATTATTTACGGCGACCATATATATGCGGATAATATTACCTGATACCTGCTGAGGGTAAGGAGGGTCCATACTTGGATGAGTGTTGAAGGATTTTGAGTAGAGCTTCTTGAACCAGTTTTTTTATATCTTCACTGGGAATCACAGGCGGCTCACTGTTGTTACGTTCCAATGTACCTTTCCCTTCCATTATTTCCATCCCCTCTTGCTGTGTAGGACTGATAGAGGCATTAGGGATGTCTACCGCAATTGGAGGTTCCTTATTTTCTTCTGTTTTATTTCCCTTTTCAAGCTCTTTATCTGTTTTTGTCTTTTCCTTAATTTTAGTACTAAAGAACTGTTGAATGCTCCTTACCTCTTTAATGCCTTCTAATTTACAGTCGTTCTGTTTTTTTAAAACTTTTTTTTTATTTATTTCGATTTTTTTGTTTTTTTGTTTAACTGTGACAATTTTCCCCTTGTGATTCATAGCTTCTGATAGAGTGTTCTGGACTTCTCCATA